>NC_135534.1:124902019-125206719 GCF_045843805.1 Urocitellus parryii
TCCAAAATTAATGGAATCTCATCAAATATTATTTCAACCAATCTTCATACATACTAAGAAAGGTGAGTGTACTAGTTACACTTGGCTTCCCAAATTTCGTTCTTCTATGTTGAAGAGATTGATGCCAGGAACACTTGGAATTTTTAAATTTCAGCTTTGTTTTCCCCTAAAGAAATACATGCTTTTTGAACTCCAAATACAACACAGTTTTTGCTAGCTGCGTGAAACTTGACTCACTCAATTAGATCACAATGTGCTCTCTATGCATTGCTCCCTGTTAAAGTAGTCCTAAGCAGAGGCAAGGAAAATACACTTACATTTGAAAGCTTTTGTCATTCTTCAACAGAACTCTGACTTTACCGGAATCTCAGAAAACACTTTTTTAAACCGACCTTGTTGATACTTGGCAGGAAAGATGAGTTTACCAGTTGCACTTGGCTGCCCAAATTTCGTACTTCTAGGTTTAAGGATTCGTTGGCAGGAACACTATGAATTTTTAGGTTTCACTTCTTTTTCCCCTATAGGGATATATGCATTTGGAACACTAAATCAAACACTGTTTGTGCTAGCTGTCTGAAACTTGACTCACTCATCTCAGTGCACTCTATTCTTTGTTCCCTGTTAAACTAGCCTTAAGTAGATTCAAGGAAAATACACATTCATTAGAAAGAGTTTGCCAGTCTTCCAGAGAACTCTCAATTTACTGGAATCTCAGCAAATATTTCCTCATCTGAACTTGTTGTTACTTGGCAGGAAACATGAGTATACTAGTTACACTTTGGTGTCCAAATTTTTTTATTCTAGGTTGAAGCATTCATTGGCATGAACACTGAATTTTTAGGTTTCACTTCGTTTTTCCCATATATGGATACATGAATTTTGAAATCTAAATCAATCACAGTTTTTGATAGCTGCTTGAAACATGAATCACTCAATTAGTTCTCAGTGTGCTCTCTATGCTTTCTTCCCTGTTGAAGTAGCACTAAGCAGAGGCAAGAACTATACATTTTCCCTCGAAAGCACTTGCCAGTCTTCCAAAGAACTCCGAGTTTACTGGAATCTCAGCAAATATTTCTATATCCTGATCTTGTTGATACTTGGCAGGAAATATGAGTATACCAGTTGCACGTGGAAACCCAAATTTCATTCTTCTAGGTTGTAGGATACATTGGCAGGAGCACTTTGAATTTTGAGGTTTCTATTCATGTTCCCATATACACATACATGCATTTGTAACTCTAAATTGTTTTGTGCTACCTTCTTGAAACTTGACTCGATCAATTAGTTCTCAGTGTGCTCTCAATGCTTTGTTCCCTGTTGAACTAGCCCTAAGGAGAGGCAAGGAAAACACACATTCATTTTAAAGTGTTTGCCAATCTTCTACAGAACTCCAAATTTACTGGAATTTCAGCAAATATTTTCTCAACCAAACTTGTTAATTCTAGGCAGGAAAGAGGAGTGCACCAGTTACACTTGGGTGCCCAAATCTGGTTCTTCTAGGTTGAAGCGTTCTTTGGCATGAACACTGAATTTTTAGGTTTCACTTCATTTTCCCATATATGGATACATGCATGTTGAACTCTAAATCAATCACAGTTTGTGATAGCTTCTTTATACTTGGCTCACTCAATTAGTTCTCAGTCCGCTCTCTATTATTTCTTCCATGTTGATGTAGTGCTAAGCAGAGGCAAGAAAAATATACATTCATTTGAAAGCACTTGCCAAACTTCCACAGAACTCTGAGTTTACTGGAATCTCAACAAATATTTTCTCTATCCTGATCTTGTTGATACTTGGGAGGAAAGATGAGTATACCAGTTGCACTTGGCTGCCCAAATTTCTTTCTTCTAGGTTGAAGCGTTCGATGGCAGGTACACTTTGAATATTTAGGTTTCACTTCTTTTTCCCCTATAGGGTTGCAAGCTTTTGGAACTCTAAATAAAACATGGTTTGTCCTAGTTGTTTGAATCATGACTCACTCAATTAGTTCTCAGTGCACTCTCTATGCTTTGTTCCCTGTTGAAGTATCCCTAAGCAGAGGCAAGAAAATTCACTTTCATTTATAAGCATTTGCAGAGTTTCTACAGAACTTTGAGTTTACTGGAATTTCATCAAATATTATTTCACTCGATGTTCTTGATACATACCAGGAAAGATGAGTGCACGAGTCACACTTGGCAGCCCAAATTTCCTTCTTCTAGGTTGAAGCGTTCATTGCCAGTAACACTTGGAATTTTAAAATTTCATCTTTGTTTTCCCCTAAAGTGCTACTTGCTTTTGGAACTCTAAAGCAAACACAGTTTGTGCCAGCTGCATGACTCTTGACTCACTCAAGTAGATCTCAGTGTGCTCTCTATGCATTGTTCCCTATTAAAGTAGCCCTAAGCAGAGGCAAGGAAAATACACTTTCATTTGGAAGCATTTGTGGAGCTTTCACAGAACTCCGAGTTTACTGGAATCTCAACAAATATTTTTATACCTGATCTTGTTGATACTTTGGCAGCAAAGATGAGTATATCAGTTGCACTGGGCTGCTCAAATTTCATTCTTCTAGGTTGAAGCATTCGTTGGCAGGAACACCTCAAATTTTTAAATTTCATTTTGTATCCCCTAAAGGGATACATGCTTTTGGATCTCTAAATCAAACATAGTTTTTCCTGGCTGCTTGATACTTGACTCACTCAATTATTTCTCAGTGTGCTGTTTGTGCTTTGTTCCCTGTTGAAGTAGCCCTAAGCACAGGTGCTGTAGTGTGATTGGGCTAAATAACCTTGAGGTGACAAGCCACTTGAAGGTTTAAGCGGGAACTACTTAATTGTGAGTTCTCTCAGCAGGAACTGAGCGAGAGCTCAAAGTAGCAGGCACCTGAGATAGCAGGGTTGCTCTCTGAAGGACAACAGAGGTACATATACCCCACTAATTACACACAGCTTAACTTAATTTACATCATCTAAATACAGCAGTCAGTTTTTTAGAAATCCCCATCATCTTAATTACTCGCTGGTGTTACTTCACAAACCACTCCTCCTAGCGAAGTGCCAGGTGCCATCTTGACTTGATTTGCATCCCCAACATCTCCTCCCTTTTGTTTTATTATACAACAAATAAGTGGCTTATGTACCGTGCCTGTTTTAGCTTGTCCTATACTACGTATGGTCCTTACCCATCATTGGATGGTCTGACCTCAAATCATCAGCCTCCAGTCTGAGGTTAGTACTATTATAATTGGATCTTACTTGTCTTTTACTACCAGCCCAACACACTTAGCCATACTTGTAGATAACTACCATAGTGGTTTTTACACAAACACCATAAACAACCTGCCACAAGCAGAAAGGAGGTGGATACAAAATGCCATGATATCAAGCCATTGACTGCTCCAAGTGAGAAACCCCTGGAAAAACTGTACCAGAGATGACACCATAAGCAAAGATACCCTGGTACTAAATACAATTTGTTGTATCAGTTCATAATGTATATAAGTGATACACAATCCAGGTAAGTTCTGCAAGCAGCTTAAAGCAGAGGAATCCATTAATATGTCCATTTATTCTTGAAGTAAATTGCCGCAGTCTGGCTGGGCACAATTCAGGAGCCACTTGTCCAAAGAAACAAACTTTATTTTTAGAACACACACACCGTACCACACAGCTCTTCAGGAAAAACCCTCAGAGCTCACCTGCCACCATCAGCTTCCCACAAGCCTCTCAACCTCCCCCACTCCTCCTGATCTTCAGGCTGATTGGCTGGGTCGCATGGGCAGAGCAAAAAAAGTCCCCCAATGAGCAGCTCTGTGGTCTGAAAGGGCGGGGAAACAGACCAATGAGCATCACCTCAGAGGAGCCAATCAGTTGGCAGCTAGAAGTTTGCTGGGGCTGCTGTGAGCCAATCATCAGTTGGCAGCTGGGAGTTTGCTGGGGCAAACAGTAAATATTAATGCAACAGTTTGTACAGATTGTGTGATACCTGTCACAGAAGCTGTAGTAGTAGCAGCAGAAACAGCAACAGCTGTGATGATGGTAGCTGTAATTCTGAAGTCTCATTTGGTTTTTCAGTAATAATGGAAATTCTTCTATTTTTGTATTAAGGTAGGAATTCTGGCAATAATAGCTAAAGAAAATTGTGCAGCATACAAGCAGGCACTAAGAAAACAATTTTCTGAACAATTTACATTATCCTGAACAGAATTATTAGATATAATGAAAAGTAAAGGTGAAAGTAAACAAACAGATCTGTTCACCTCCTGTGTTGTTCACATATTAAAACGATATCCAATTTAAATTAAACTGTTTAAATCACGTGAATAAAAAATATTTGGATCCATTTTTTCATGAGCACTCCTTATATGGACATACGCACTACAGACATACAACACATAACACAAGTGTGCACACATAATACAACAGTAAAGGCCTTGTAGCTTTTCACAGGTGAAATCTGCATTGCAATGTTTAAAAACTCCACAATTGATTAAAAAATAAAACTGATCAAAAAAATTAACCTAGGTCTGTATGAGCTCAAAAAATATAATAGAAAAATTCTTTTTGTAACTTGCATATGGGTTTGAAAGTATTCCCACAAGAAAGCCTCAATGGTTTTGCATTTGAAATAGGCCTTAATAGTGCTATTATTCATTATCCTCCAGGTGTGGGAACCATTGTTGCAGATGTAACGATAGCTAAACTGGAGTTCTGGATATCAGCTGTTATGGATTTTGAGCCAAATCATCTACTTTTTGGTCTGTAGAAATCGCTTTAGTTAGTCTCTCTGGAATCCAAATCCGCTGCTGTTCTCCCTGTGGAAACACACAAACAGATCCCTGACTCCAGACAATCACTGGGTCAGGACATTTCCATTGTCCAGTTAGAATATCCTTCCAAAGTACCTTTGGCTAATGTACATTTTTTGGACACATTTGCCTTTCCGCAGCACTAAGTCCTGATGAATCCAAATTTTAAAAGTTTAGTGTAAAAAGGGTTATGTTAAGTTTATCTTTGGGGGATTTATATCCCTTCCCAATTCCCTCTTTTTGTGTGAGTAAGTACATTTTAATAGTTTGATGAGCTCTTTCAACTATGCCTTGTCCCTGTGGATTATACGGGATTCCTGTTATGCGAGTAATGCCAAATGATGAGCAATTTTTTTTTGCTTGAAAGAAGCAGAAGTATAGCGAGGGCCATTATCTATTTTTAAGTGTTTTGGAATGCCCACAGTGGCAAAATTTTGTAAACAATGAGATATAATATCTTTAGTTTTTTCTCCGGTATGAAGGGAGCCAATTAAATGTCTGGAAGAAGTATCAACTGTAATATGAAAATATTTTAAGTTTCCAAATTCTAGCAAATGTGTGATGTCCATCTGCCATATATGATTAGATATTAGTCCTCTAGGATTAATTACAAGATTAACTTGTGGTAAAAAGTTCACCCAATTTTGACATTGTTATATTATATGTCTAGCTTGTTCCTTAGTTATTTTAAAATGCTTTCATAAAGTATTAGCATTAACATGAAAGGGTTTGTGAAAATTTGTAGCTTCTTCTAGTACAGAAAAAATATGTATGTCATGTGTTGTTTTTATCTGCTAAATCATTGCCCAAACTAAGGGCTCCAGGCAATCCTGTATGTGGCCTGATATGTCCTATAAAGAAGGGATCTTTTCTGTCCCAGATTAAACTTTGTATAGCAGAAAACAAAGAGAAAACAGTAGAGAAAGGGGAAATCCTACCAGCATCTTCAAGGGAATTTATAGCATTAACTATATACAAACTGTCAAAAAATAAATTAAATGTGGAATCTTTAAACATCACAAAAGCTTGCAATACTGCATTAAGCTCTACCTTTTGAGCTGATTTTTCAGGTACTAAAAATTTAGAAGCTTGATCAGAGGTAATTACTGCTGCTGTACCATTATTTGACCCATCAGTGAATATATTTGGATCATTCGTGACAGGTGTTTTTCTTGACATTTTTGGAAAAACTACAGGAAGTGAGTACCAAAAAGACAACAAAGGATTAGCTGGTAAGTGATTACCAAATGAACAAATAGAATTGCACATAATCATTGCCCAAGTATTTAATTCATTAGCTAACTCATTAATTTGATCCATAGTATATGGAGTAATAATTTTGTTAAAATAAATTCCAAACACTCCCTTTTCTGCTTTTATTCCTTTGAGTATTAATTGCCCTACAGCCTCAGGATACCTAGTAAGAAGAGTGTTAGGTGAATAAGATAAATGTATCCACAATAATGGAACTTCTTGCCAAAATACTCCTGTAGGAATATTGTTTGTTGGTAGTACAATGAATAATAAAGGCAAATTTATATCAATTCTATGCAAATGCATATTTTCCATATCTGTTTCAATGAGTTTTAATGTTTTTCTTGCTTCAGGCATTAACATGTGGTGTGAATTTGGATCTGACGGACCTTGTAGGATATCAAATATAGGTCCCAACTCTCCTGTTGGTATGCCTAGATAAGGCCTTATCCAATTTATGTCTCCTAATAACTTTTGAAAGTCCTTAAGTGATTTAAGTTGATCTACTTGTATTTGAATTTTTGGTGGATGGATCATGGTCGAGGATAATGGAACTCCTAAAAAATTAATCAGAAAATTCAATTGTAATTTATCTATTGCTATCTCTAGATTATATTTTTAATAAGTTTGTAAGTGTGGCATAATATTCTAGCAATGTGTTTTTATCTTTGTGTGCTAATAATATATCGTCCATACAGTGAAATACTTGCGGTTCAGGATTTTGATTTCTAAGTGGCTGGATTGCTCTGTTAAGATAAATTTGACACATAGTTGGGCTGTTAGCCATCCCTTGAGGGAGTACTTTCCATTCACATCTCTGATCAGGACCTTCATGATTCAGTGCAGGGACAGTAAATGCAAAACATGGACTATCCTAAGGATGAATTGGAATTGAAAAAAAAAACAATCTTTAATATCTATAACTAAAACATACCAAGTTTTTGGCAAAGCAGACAATTGAGGAATCCAAAATTTAGCAGGTCCCATGATAACCATATCATTATTAATAGCTCTTAAATCTTGCAATAATCTCCATTTACCAGAATTCTTTTTGATGACAAAAATGGGAGTATTATGGGGAGATACAGAAGGTTGTATATGTCCCTCCACTAATTGTTGTTTGACCAGGTCATGGGCTGATTGTATCTTTTCTTTAGTCAGCGTCCACTGAGGAACTCGGACTGGCCTTTCTGATTTCCAAGTAATTTTTATTGTATCAGTGACCCCTCCTGAAAACCCAATCCATGTCTCTCTGTTTTTTGATCTGTATGTATTGGTGCCACTATACCTTGTCCTTGATCTCCTAATCCTTTTTCTTTCCTAATACCTTGTCTAGCCATAATAGTGGGTGCACTTGAATTGATGTTATTTGTTAATGTTAGTCCTAATTGATCTAGAACATCTTGTCCCCACAAATTTATAGGAAGATGATCCAATGCATATGGCTGTATAGTTCCTTCACATCCTTCAGGATCCTTCCAATCTAATACCATCATTCTTCTATGGGGATTAGCCACCATTCCTAGGCCTCAAAGCATTTTAGTGGCTTGTTCTAACAGCCAATGTTTTGGCCATTCTTGACGAGAGATAATACTAAGGACTGCACCTGTATCCAGTAGCCCATTAAATTCGTGTCCTTGTACATTTAATTTTAGCATGGGCTGAGAATCTAAATTTAAAGAAAGCATAACCCAATCTATACCTGTGGAGCCTAATCCCCTGGAACCTCTTTCTTCAGTACAACTGGAAAATTTATCAGGTAGGCTGGGTATTATTTTCAACTGTGCGATTCTGTCTCCTGGTGAAATTACTGATATACCCCCTTGGAGAACTGGCCATAATTTTTATTTCACCTTCATAATTGGCATCAGTTACCCCAGGACTTATCATAAGTTCTTTTAGAGTAGAAGAACTGTGTCCTAATAATAAGCCTACTGTTCCTTGGGGAAGAGGTCCTTTTACCCCTGTGGGAATGATTTGAACTCCCATCTCTGGAGTTAGTACTGCTCTGGCAGAGGCGCAGATATCCAACCCTGTGCTCCCTCTGGTTTGTTTAATGAAGGATCTGATGGATAATGAGTCCTGGGCACTAGCCTGATGATGTTGCTGGGTTCCTCCAATGCCCCATATATTTGTGGTTATGGACCCTGGAGCATTGGGCCTCCATGTCCATTTTTTTTACAATGGAGTCCAATGTTTTCCACCATGATATCATGGGAAAATACCTGGTCCTTGTCCATTTCTTGTCAAGGGAGTACCCTCTATAGCAGTCTGAGAATGGCATTCATAAGCCCAAAGCCTCCCTCCTTAACATCATGGGCAAATGCATGGTATTCTACCTCTTTGTTCATACCTAGTTTTGTTATACCCTGCTCCTATGGGGCAACTCCTTCTAAAATGTCCTGTTTGTCCACAATTGTAGCATGTTTTTGGCCTGACACCTAAAGCCTGTTGTACTGCAGCTGCCAAGCCTTGCCCCTGTTCATAAATGTCTCTACATAGTTTAATATATGTATTTAGATCTCTATGTTTTCATGGTCTAATGGCCTCCTACACCATTCATTGGCTTGTTCATAGGCCAGCTGTTTCATTATTGGCATCGCTTGTTCTGCATCCCCAATGACTCTGGTAGCTGTTTGTGTAAGCCTATCTACAAACTCAGCATAAGGTTCATTAGTTCCTTATATTACTTTAGATAATTGACTTTGCAAATCTACATGTCCTTGTAAAGTTTTCCATGCTTTAATGGCAGTTGAAGTGATTTGTGAGTATATGGCAGGATCGTATTGAATTTGTGGTTGCTGACCCTCATAAGGTCCCTCTCCTAGTAACATCTCTTCTAGGTTGAAGCATTCATATGCAAGAACAGTTTGCATTTTGAGTTTTCAATTCATTTACCCGTATAAGGATACATGCTTTTGGAACTCTAAATCATACACGGTTTGCGCTAGTTGCTTGATACTTGACTCACTCAATTATTTTTCACTGCAATCTCCATGCTTTTTTCCCTTTTGAAGTAGACCTAAACAGAGGCAAGGAAAATACACTTTCATTCATAAGCATTTTCAAAGCTTCCACAAAACTCTGAGTTTTCTGGAATCTCAGCAAATATTTTTCCCCAATCTTATTGATACTTGGTGAAAAGATGCGTATACCAGTTGCACTTGGCTGCCCCATTTTTTTTCTTCTAGGTTGAAGCATTCGTTTTCAGGATCACTTTGAATTTTGAGGTTTCCCTTAATTTTCACCTATAGTTATACATGCATTTGGAACCCTAAATCTAGCAATCTTTTTGATAGCTGCTTCACACTTGACTGACTCAATCATTTCTCAGTGTGCGTGCTATGCTTTGTTCCCTGTTGAAATAGTCATAAGCAAAGGAAAGAAAATACACTTTCATTTGAAAGCGTTTGCAGAACTTCCAAAGAATGCCGAGTTTACTGGAATCTCAGCAAATATTTTTTCACCCAAACTTGTGGATAATTGGCAGGAAAGATGAGTATACCAGTTGCACATGGCTACACAAGTTTCATTCTTCTAGGTTGAAGCATTCGTTTGTAAGAACAGTTTGAATTTTGAGGTTTCAATTCATTTACCCCTATATGGATACATGCTTTTGGAACTCTAAATCAAATACAGTATGTGCTAGTTAATTGAAACGTTAATCATTAAATTAGTTCTCAGAGCACTCTCTACATTTTGTTCCCTGTTGAAGTACCACATGAAGACGCAAGAAAAATACACTTTCATTTGGAAGCATTTGCAGAGCTTCCACAAAACTTTGAGTTTACTGGACTCTCAGCAAATATACTTTCACCCAATCCTGTTTACACAAAACTATGAGTTTACTGGACTCTCAGCAAATATACTTTCACCCAATCCTGTTTATACTTGGCAGGAACAATGAGATTACCAGTTGCACTTGGTCGCCCAAATTTCGTTCTTCTAGGTTGAAGTGTCAGTTTGCAAGAAAAACTCTGAATTTTGAGGTTTCACTTCATTTTCCCCTACAGGAATACATGCATTTGGAGCGCTAAATCAAACACAGTTTGTGCTAGCTGCTTGAAAGTAGACTGAATCAATTAGATCTCAGTGTGCTCTCTATACTTTGTTCCCTGTTGAAATAGCTCTAAGCGTAGGCAAGAAAAATACACTTTCACTTGAAAGCATTTGCAGATCTTCCAGAGAAATCCGAGTTTACTGGAATCTCAGCAAATATTTTTTCACACGATTTTGTTGATACTTGACAGGAAAAATGAGTATACCAGTTGCACGTGGCTGCCCAAATTTTGTTCTTCAAAGTTGAAGCATTCCATTGCAAAAACACTTTGAATCGTGAAGTTTCACTTCCTTT
Organism: Urocitellus parryii; assembly: GCF_045843805.1. Lineage (NCBI taxonomy): Eukaryota > Metazoa > Chordata > Mammalia > Rodentia > Sciuridae > Urocitellus > Urocitellus parryii. Next base: position 124,912,417 of record NC_135534.1, read on the forward strand.
TCTGCTATACTGATACATGCCTTTGAACTATGAATCAAATAATTTCTCACCCAATCTTGTTTTTACTTGTCAGTAAAGATGAGTGTACCATTTGCACTTGGCTGCCCAAATTTTGTTATTGTAGATTGAAGCGTTCGTATGCAAGAACACTTTGAACTTTGAGGTTCCACTTCGTTTTCTCCTATAGGATACATGCATTTGGAACTCTATATCAAACACAGTTTTTGATAGCTATTTAAAACTAAAATTACTCAATTAGTTCTCTGTGCATTCTCCATGTTTTTTTTTTTCCCTGATTAAGTAGCCATAAGCAGAGGCAAGAAAAATACACTTTCACTTGAAAGCGTTTGCAGATCTTCCAGAGAAATCCGAGTTTACTGGAATCTCAGCAAATATTTTTTTCACCGAAATTTGTTCATACTTGGAAGGAAAGATGAGTATACCAGTCACACTTGGCTGCCCAAATTTTGTTCTTCTAAGTTGAAGCATTCGTTTGCAGGAACACTTTGAAATTTGAGGTTAAACTTCATTTTCCCTTATAGATATACATGCATTTGGAATGATACATCAAACACAGCTTGTGCTAGCTGATTGAAACTTGACTCTCTCAAATAGATTGCAGGAGATCTCAATGCTTTTTACCTGCTGAAGTAGCCCAAAGAGAGTCAAGGTAAATACACTTTCATTTGAAAGTGTTTTTAGAGCTTTCATTGAACACCAAGTTTACTGGATTCTCAGCAAATATTTTTTCACCTAATCTTGTTGATACTTGGAAGGAAAGATGAGTGTAACCATGGCCCTTGGCTACCCAAATTATGTTCTTCTACACTGAAGCGTTCATTTTCACAAACACTTTGAATTTCGAGGTTTCAGTATGTTTTTCCCTTTGGGATACATGCATTTGGAACTCTAAATCAAACATGGTTTGTGCTAGCAGCATGAAACTTGACTGATTCAATTAGTTCTCAATGCCCTCTCTATGCTTCCCTCCCTGTTGAAGTAGCCCTAAGCAGAGGCAAGGAAAATACACTTTCATTTGAAAGTGTTTGCAGAGCTTCCACACAAATCCGAGTTTACTAGAATCTCAGCAAATATTTTTCACCCGTTCTTGTTGATACATGGCAGAAAACATGAATATATAAGTTGCACTTGGCTGCCCAAATTTTGTTTTTCGACATTGAAGCATTCCTTTGCATGAACATTTTGAATTTTGAGGCTTCACTTCACTTTTCTCTATAAGGTTACATTCATTTGGAACTCTAAATCAAACAGGGTTTGTGCTCGCTGCTTGAAACTTGACTCACTCAATTAGTTTTCAGTGTGCTCTCTATGCTTTTTTTCCCTTCTGAATTAACCCTATGCAAATACAAGGAAAATACACTTTCATTTGAAAGCATTTGCAGTGCTTCCACAGAACTCCAAGTTTATGAAATCTGAGCAAATTTTTGTTCACCTGATCTTGTTGATACTTGGAAGAAAAGATGAGTATACCAGTTGCATTTCGCTGCCCAAATTTCCTTCTTCTAGGTTTAGGGTTCTCTTGCAGGAACACTTAGAATTTTGAAGATTCACTTCATTTTCCCCTATAAGGATACATGCATTTGGAACTCTAAATCAAACAAGACTTGTGCTAGCTGCTTGAAACTTGACTCACTCAATTAGGTCTCAAAGATCTCTCTATGCTTTTTTCCTGTTGAAGTAGCCCTAAGTAGAGACAAGAAAACTACCTTTTCATTTCAAAGCATATGCAGAGCTTCCAGAGAACTCTGAGTTCACAAGAATCTCAGCAAATGTTTTTTCACCCAATCTTTTTGATACTTGGCTGAAAAGATGAGTACACCAGTTGCATATGTCTGCTCAAATTTTATTCTTGTTGTTGAAGCCTTTGTTTGCAGGAACACTTGGAATTTTGAGGTTTCACTTTGTTTTCCCCTATACTGGTACATGCATTTTGAACACTAAATCAAACATGGTTTTTGCTAGCTTCTTGAAAATTACCTCAGTCAATGAGATCTCAGGGCACTCTCTATGCTTCGTTCCCTGTTGAATAGCCCTAAGCAGAGAAAAAAAAAATACACTTTCTTTCAAATGCATTTGCACAGCTTCCACAGAACTCCAAGTTTACTGGAATTTCAGCAAATTATTTTTTAACCAATCTTATTGATACTTGGTAGGAAAGATGAGTATACAAGTTGCACTTGGCTGCCCACATTTTGTTCTTCTAGGTTGAATTGTTAATTTGCAGGAACTCTTTGAATTTTGAGATTTTACTTCATTTTAGCTTATACAGATACTTGTATTTGAAACTCCAAATCAACATGATTTGTGCTAGCTTTTTGATACTTGAGTCTATCAATTAGTTCTCAGTATACTCTCTATGTTTTCTTACCTGTTGAAGTAGTCATAAGCAGAGGCAAAGAAAATACACTTTCATTGGAAATCATTTGCAGAGCTTCCACAGAACTCCGAGTTTACTAGATTCAGCAAATATCTTTTCACCCCATCATGTTTATACTTGGCTAGAAAGATGAGTATACCAGTTGAACTTGGCTGCCCAAATATCGTTCTTCTATGTCAAATGGTTCTTTTGCAAAAACAATTTGAATTTTGAGGTTTCACTTCATTTTCCCCTAAAAGGATACATGCATTTGGAACTCTAAATCAAACAGGGTTCTTGCTAGATGCTTGAAACTTGACTCACTCAGTTAGTTTTCAGTTTGCTCTCTATGATTTGTTCCCTGTTGAAGTAACCCAAAGCAGTGGCAAGGAAAATACACTTTTATTTGAAAGTGTTTGGAGAGCTTCCACAGGACTCCAAATTTACTGGAATCTCAGCAAATGTTTTTCACAGGAACGTGTTGATACTTGGCAGGACAGATGAGTATGCCAGTTGCACCTGGCTGCCCAAATTTCGATTTCTATGATGAAGCATTTGTTTTCAAGAACACTTTGAATTTTCAGGTTTCACTTCATTTTTTCCTATAGGGATACATGCATTTGGAACTCTAAATCAAACACGGTTTGTGCTAGCTGCTTGAAACTTTACAAATTCAATTAGTTCTCACTGTGCTCTCTATGCTTTGTTCCCTGTTGAAGTAGCCCATAGCAGAGACAAGAAAAATACACTTTCATTTGAAAGTGTTTGCAGAGATTCCACATGACACCATGTTTACTGGATGATTAGCAAATATTTTTTTGAAATGATCTTGTTTATACTTGGCAGGAAAGATTAGTTTACCAATTGCACTTGGCTGCCCAAATTTTGTTCTTCTAGGTTTAAGTGTTCATGTGCAGGAACACTTTGAAATATGAGGTTTCACTATGTTTTCCCATATAGGGATACATGCGTTTGGAATACTAAATCAAACACAGTTTGTGCTAGCTGATTGAAAGTAGACTGAATCAATTAGATCTCAATGCAATCTCTATGATTACTTTCCTATTGAAGTATACCTAAGAAGAGGCAAGGAAAATACATTTTCATTTGAATGAATTTACAGTGCTACTACTAAACTATGAGTTTACTGGAATATCAGCAAATATTTTTTTCACCCGTTCTTCTTGATACATGGAAGGATAGATGAGTATCTATAGATAGATCTATAGATGAGTACAACTTTCCTGGCCAAATTTTGTTCTTCTAGGTTGAAGCGTTTGTTTGCAGGAACACTTTGAATTTTGAGGTTTCACTTCATTTTTTCTTACAGGGATACATGCATTTGGAACTCAAAATCAAACACGATTTATGCTAGCTGCTTGATACAAGAATCACTCAAATAGTTCTCAGTACACTCTGTATGCTTGGTTCCTTGTTGAAGTAGCCATAAGAGAGGCAAGGAAAATACAGTTTCATTTGAAAGCATTTGCAGAGCTTCCACAAAATTCTGAATTTACTGGAATCTCAGCAAATAGTTTTTTCACCAAACTTGTTGATATTGGGCAAGAAAGATAAGTATACCACTTGCACATGGCTGCCCAAATTTTATTCTTCTATATTGACTGTTTCATTTCCAGAAACACTTTGAATTTTGAGGTTTCACTTCATTTTCCCTTATAAGGATACATGTATTTGGAATTCTAAATCAAACACGGTTTGTGCTAGCTGCTTGAAACTTTACAAACTCAATTTGTTCCCTGAAGAAGTAGCCCTAAGCAGAGACAAGGAAAATACAATTTCATTTGAAAGCATTTGCAGAGTTTCCACAGAACTCTGAGTTTACTAAAATCTCAGCAAATATTTTTTCACCCGAACTTTTTGATACTTGGCAGAAAAGATGAGTATACCAGTTGCACTTGGCTGCCCAAATTTTGTTATTCTACCTTGAAGCATTCCTTTGCAGGAACATTTTGAATTTGGAGGTTTCACCTCATTTTCCCGTATTGGAATTTTTTTTTTTTTTTTTGCACCCGAACTTGTTGATACTTGGCAGGAAAGATGATTACACCAGTTGCACTTGGCTGCCCAAATTTCGTTCTTCTACTTGAAGCGTTCTTTTGCAGGAACACATTGAATTTTGAGGTTTCACTTCATTTTCTTCTGTACTGATACATGCATTTGGAACACTTAAACAAACACGGTTTTTACAAGCTGCTTTAAAATTGAGTCATTCAATTATTTCTCAGGGTGCTCTCTATATTTTGTTCCCTGTTGAAGTAGCCCTAAGCAGAGGAAAGGAAATATACTTTCTTTTGAAAGCATTTGAAGAGCTTCCACAGAACTCCAAGTTCACTAGGATCTCAGCAAATATTTTTTCAACTGATCTTGTTGATACTAGGCAGAAAAGATGAGTATACCAGTTGCACGTGTTTGCCCAAATTTTGTTCTACTAGGTTGAATCATTCATTTGCAGGAACACTTTGAATTTTGAGGTTTCACTTTGTTTTTGCATATATGGATATTTGCATTTGGATCTCTAAATCAAACACGGTTTTTGCTAGCTGCTTGATACTTGACTCACTCAGTTAGTTCTCAGTGCACTCTATATGGTTTGTTCCCACTTGAGTAGCCATAAGCAGGGGAAAGGAAAATACACTTTCATTTGAAAGCCTTTGCAGAGATTCCACAGGACTCAAAGTTTACTGGAATCTCAGCAAATATTTTTCTTTATCCTACCTTGTTGATATTTTGCAGGAAAGAAAAGTATTACCTTTGCACTTGCCTGGCCAAATTTCATTCTTGTATTTTGAATAATTTGTTCTCAAGAAAACTTTGAATTACCATGTTACACTTCATTCTCACCTATAGAGATACTTCCAGTAGAACTCTAAATTAAACATGTTTTGTGGTAGCTGCTTGAAATTTGATTCACTCAATTAGTTCTCCGTGCTCTCTCTATGCTTTACACCATTATGACATAGCCCTAAACAGAGGCAAGTAAAATACTTTTTCTTTTGAAAGTGTTTACAGAGCTTCCACAGAACTCCGAATTTACTGGACTATCAGCAAATATTTTTTCATCAATCTTGTTGATATTTGGCAGGAAAGATGTGAATACCAGTTGCACTTGATTGCCCAAATTTCCTTTTTCTTGTTTGAAGCGTTCCTTTGCATGAATACTTTGAATTTTGAGTTTTCACTTCATTTAACCCTATATAGATACATTCATTTGCAACTCTAAATCAAACAGAATTTGTTCTAGCTGCTTGAACCTTGACTGTCTTGATACATTTCAATGCACTCCCTATGCTTTGTTCTTTGTTGTAGCAGCCCTAAGCAGAGGCAAAAAAATAAACTTTCATTTGAAAGCCTTTGCAGAGCTTCTACAGATCACACGAGTTTACTGGAATCTCAGCAATTTTTTTCACCAGATACTGCTGATAATAGCCAGGAAAGATGATTATACCAGTTGCACATGGCTGCCCAAATTTCTTTCTTCTAGGTTGAAGCATTCATTTGCAGGAACCCTTTTAAATTTGAGGTTTCATTTCTTTTTCCGATCTAGGGATACATGCATTTGGAACTCTAAATCAAACACAGTTCATGCTAGCTGCATGAAATTTGACTCACTCAATTAGTTCTCAGGACTCTCTATGATTTGTTACCTGTTGAAGTAAAAATAAACATTCATTTGAATGCATTCACAGAGCTTCCACAGAAATCCAGGTTACTGGAATCTCAGCAAATATTTTTTTTCACCTGATCTTGTTGAATCTTGGCAGGAAAGAGGAGTATACCAGATGCACTTCACTGCATAATTTTTTTCTTCTAAGTTAATATGTGCGCTTGCAGGAACACATTTAATTTTGAGGTTTCACTTAATTTTCACCTACAGGGATACTTGCATTTGGAACTCTAAAACAAACATGGTTTGTGCTAGCTGCTTGAAACTGGACTCACTGAATTAGTTATCAGTGTGCTCTCTATGCTTTCTTCACTATTGAATTGCCTCTAAGCAGAGGTAAGTAAAACACACTTTCATTTGAATGCATTTGCAGAGCTTCCACAGAACTCTGAGTTTACTGGAATCTCAGCAAATATTTTTTTCACCGATCTTGTTGATATTTGGCAAGAAACATGAGTATTCCAGTTGCACATGGCTGCCAAAATTTCCTCTTTTTTTGTTTGAAGCATTCCTTTGCATTAACACTTTGAATTTTTAGCTTTCACTTCATTTTCCCCTATAGGGATATATTCATTTGCAACTCTAAATCAAACATGATTTGTTCTAGCTCCTTGAAACTTGAGTCACTGGATACATTCACAGTGTATGCTTTGTTCTTTGTTGTAGTAGCCCTAAGTAGAAACAAAGAAAATACACTTTCATTTGAAAGCATTTGCAGAGCTTCCACAGAACACCTGAGTCTACTGGAATCTCAGCATTTTTTTCAACAGATATTGCTGATACTAGCCAGGAAAAATGAGTATACTAGTTGCACATGGCTCCCCAAATTTCTTTCTTCCTGGTTGAAGAGTTAATTGCAGGAACTCTTTGAATTTTGAGTTTTAATTTCTTTTCCCCTCTAGGGATACATGCATTTGAAACTCTACAACAAACATGGTTTGTGCTAGCTGCTTGAAACTGGACTCACTCAATTAGTTCTCAGTGTGTTCTCTATGCTTTGTTCACTGTTGAAGTACCTCTAAGCAGAGGGAAGGAAAACACACTTTTATTTGAAAGCATTTGCAAAACTTCGAGTTTACTGCAATCTCAGCATATATTTTTTCACACTATCTAGTTGATACTTGGAATCAGTCCTCCATTTGCACTTGGTTTCCCAAATTTCGTTCTTCTAAATTGAAGCCTTCGGTTGCAGGGACACTTAGAATTTTTAGATTTTACTTCTTTTTTTCCTACAGGGATACATGCATTTGGAGCTCTAAATCAAAAATGGTTTGTGCTAGCTGCTTGAAACTGGACTCACTCAATTATTTCTCAGTGTGTTCTCTATGCTTTGTTCACTGTTGAAGTACCTCTAAGCAGAGGGAAGAAAAACACACTTTTATTTGAAAGCATTTGCAAAACTTCAAGTTAACTGCAATCTCAGCAAATATTTTTTTTCACACTATCTAGTTGATACTTGGAATCAGTCCTCCATTTGCACTTGGTTTCCCAAATTTTGTTCTTCTAAATTGAAGCCTTCGGTTGCAGGGACACTTAGAATTTTTAGGTTTCACTTCTTTTTTCCTACAGGGATACATGCATTTGGAACTTTAAATCAAAAATGGTTTGTGCTAGCTGCTTGAAACTTGACTCACTCAATTAGTTCTAAGTGCAATCTCTAAGCTTTTTTCCCCTGTTGAAATAGCTCTAAGCATAGGCAAGTAAAATACACTTTCACTTCAAAGTGTTTACAGAGCTTCCATAGAACTCGAGGTTCCTGGAATCTCAGCAATTATTTTTTTGCCTAATCTTGTTGAATCTTGGCAGGGAAGAGGAGTATATAGTTGCACTTCGCTGCACAAATTTCATTCTTTTAGATTAAAGCATTCATTTGCAGGAACACTTTGAATTTTGAGATTCACTTCATTTTCGCCTTCAGTGATACTTGCATTTGGAACTCTAAATCAAATATAGATTGTGCTAGCTGCTTGTAACTGGACTCACTCAATTAATTCTCAGTTTGCTTTCTATGCTTTGTTCACTGTTGAAGTATCTCTAAGGAGAGGCAAGAAAAATACACTTTAATTTGAAAGTGTTTGCAGACTTTCTGCAGAACACCAAGTTACTGTAATTTCAGCAAATTTTTTTCACCCAATCTTCTTGATAATTAGCAGGAAAGAGGAGTATATGAGTTTCACTAGACTGCCCAAATTTCGTTCTCCTAGATTGAAGCATTTCATTTCAGGATCACTTTGAATTTTTAGGTTTCACTTCATTTTTCCCTGTAAGGATGCATGCATTTGGAACTCTATATAACAAGGTTTGTGCTACCTGCTTGAAACGTGACTCACTCAATTAGTTCTCAGTGTGATCTTTATGAATAGTTTCCTGTTGACATAGCCCTAAGCAGAGGAAAAAAAATACACTTTCATTTGATAGCATTTGAAGAGCTTCCACAGAACACGACGTTTACTGGATTCTCAGTAAATATTTTTTTTCACACAATCTTGTAGATACTTCTCAGGATAGAGGAGTATAGCAGTTGCACTTTGCTGCACAAATTTTGTTCTTCTAGGTTGAAACCTTAGCTTGCAGCAATACTTTGAATTTTGAGGTTTCACTATGTTTTTCACTATAGGGTTATGCATATGTAACTCAAATCAAACTTTAAACTTGACACACTCAATTAGTTCTCAATGCAGTCTTTATGCTTACTTCCACGTTTAAGTAGCCCTAAGCAGACGAAAGGAAAATACACTTTCTTTGAAAGCATTTGAAGAGCTTCCACAGAACTCTGAGTTTACTGAAATCTCAGCAAATTTTTTCTCACCCGAATATGTTGATACTTGGCAGAAAATGTGAGTATACCAGTTGCACTTGGCTGCACACACTTTGTTCTACTAGGTTGAATCATTCATTTGCAGGAACACTTTGAATTTTGAGGTTTCACTTCATTTTCTCCTATACGGATACTTGCATTTTGGATCTCTAAATCAAACATGATTTGTGCTAGCTGCTTGAAACTTGATTAACTCAATTAGTTTTCAGTGTGCTCTCTATGCATTTTTCTTTTCTGAAGTAACACTAAGCAGAGACAAGGAAAATATACTTTCATTTGGAAGCATTTGCAGAGCTTCCACAGAACACCCAAATCTACTGGAATCTCAGCATTTTTTTAACAGATATTGCTGATACTAGGCAGAAAAGATGAGTATACCAGTTGCATTTGGATGCCCAAATTTCCTTCTTCTAGGTTGAAGCATTCATTTGCAGGAACCCTTTGAATTTTGAGGTTTCATTTCTTTTTCCCATCTAGGGATACATGCATTTGGAATGCTAAATCAAACAGGGTTCATGCTACCTTCTTGAAACTTGACTCACTCAATTAATTCTCAGGGTACTCTCTATGATTTGTTACATGTTGAAGTAACCCTAAGCAGAGGCAAAAAATACACTTTCATTTGAATATGTTTGCATAGCTTTCACAGAATTCCAGGTTACCTGAATCTCACGGAATAGTTTTTTCACCCGAACTTGTTGAATCTTGGCAGGAAAGAGGAATATACCAGTTGAACTTCGCTGCACAAATTTCATTCTTCTAGGTTAAAGCATTCGTTTGCAGGAATACTTTAAATTTTTAGGTTTCACTTCATTTTCGCCTACAGTGATACTTGCATTTGGAACTCTAAATCAAATATAGTTTGTGCTAGCTGCTTGAAGGTGGAATCACTCAATTAGTTCTCAGTGTGCTCTCTATGCTTTGTTCACTGTTGAAGTACCTCTAAGCAGAGGCAAGAAAAATACACTTTCATTTGAAAGCATTTGCAGAGCTTCCACAAAATTCCAGTTTATGGAATCTCAACAATTTTTTTTCCACCCGAACTTGTTGATACTTGGAAGGAAAGATGAGTATACCAGTTGCACTTGGCTGCCCAAATGTCATTTTTCTAAGTTGAGGGTTCTCTTACAGAAACACATAGAATTTTGAGGTTTCACTTCATTTTCCCCTATAGAGATACATGCATTTGGAACTCTAAATCAAACAAGGCTTGTGCTAGCTGCTTGAAACTTGACTCACTCAATTGTGTCACAGTGATCTCTCTATGCTTTGTAAACTGTTGAAGTAGCCCTAAGCAGAGGCAAGGAAAATACCCTTTCATTTCAATGCATTTGCAGAGCTTCCAGAAAACTCTGAATATACAGGAATCTCAGCAAATATTTTTTTTCACCTAACCTTATTCATACTTGGCTGAAAAGATGAGTACACCAGTTGCACATGTCTGCCTAATTTTCATTCTTCTAGTTGAAGCATTCCTTTGCAGGAAAACTTGGAAATTTGAGGTTTCAATTTTTTTCCCCTATACTCGTGCATGAATTATGAACAGTAAATCAAAAATGATTTTTGCTAGCTGCTTGAAAATTGACTCACTCAATTAGTTTTCAGGGCACTCTCTATGCTTTGTTCCCTGTTGAAGTAGCCCTAAGCAGAGGAAAGGAAAATCCACTTTCAAGTGAAAGCATTTGCAGAGCTTCCACAGAACTCTAGGTTGAACTGTTCTTTGGCAGGAACAATTTCAATTTTTAGGTTTCACTTCATTTTCCCCTTTAGGGATACAGGCATTTGGAAAACTCTAAATCAAACATGGTTTGTGCTTGCTTCATGAAAGTTGACTCAATCATTTAGTTCTCAGAAAGTTCTTTATGCTTTGTTCCCTGTTGAAGTACCCTAAGAAAAGGCAAGGAATATACACTTTCATTTGACGAATTTTCAGAGCTTCCAGAGCACTCTGAGGTTACTGGAATATCACCAAATATTTTTTCAACTGAAATTTTTGATAATTTGCAGGGCAGATGAGTATATCTGTTGCACTTGGCTGCCTAAATTTCATTCTTCTAGGTTGAAGCGTTCTTTGGCAGGAAGACATTGAATTTTTAGGTTTCACTTCATTTTCCCATACAGGGATACATGCATTTGGGTCTCTAAAAATAACATGGCTTGTACTACATCCTTGAAACTTGATTCACTCAATTACTTCTCAGTGTGCACTCTATGATTTGTTCCCTGTTGAAGTAGCCATAAGCAGAGGCAAAGAAAATACACTTTCATTTTAAAGTGTTTGCAGAGATTCCAAAGAACTCTGATTTTCATGGAATCTCAGCAAATATTTTTTAACTTGATCTTTTTTATATTAGCAAGAAAGATGAGTATACCATTTGCATACAGCTGCCCAAATTTTGTTCTTCTGGGTTGAAGCGTTCGTTGGCAGGAACACTTTGAACTTTTAGGTTTCACTTCATTTTCCCCTATCTGGATACAGGCATTTGGAACCCAAAATCAAACATGATATATGCTAGCTTCTTGAAACATGACTCACTCAATTAGTTCTCAGGGAACTCTTTATGCTTTCTTCCCTGTTTATGTAACCCCAAGCAGAGGCAAGGAAAATACTTTCATTTAAAAGTGTTTGCAGATACCACAGAACTCCGAGTTTGAACTTGGCTTCCCAAATTTCGTCCTTTTAGGTTGAAGAGTTCATTGGCAGGAACAGGTTGAATTTTTGGTTTCACTTTGTTTTCCCCTATAAGGTTACATGTTTTTGGAACTCATAATCAAACATGGTTTGTGCTAGCTGCTTAAGACTTGACTCACTCAATTATTTGTCATTGCTCTCTCTATGGTCTGTTCCATTTTGAAGTATCCTAAGCATAGCCAAGGAATATACACTTTCATTTGAAAGCATTTGCAGATCATCCACATAAGTCTGAGTTTACTGCAATCTCAGCAAATATTTTTTTCACCTGATCGTGTTGATACTTGGCAGGAAAGATGTGTATACCAGAGTCATTTGGCTGCCCAAATTTCAGTCTTTTAGTTGAAGTGTTCCTTGGCAGGAACACTTTGAATTTTTAGCTTTCACTTCATTTTTCACTATAGGGATACAGGCATTTGGATTTCTAAATCAAACATGTTTTGTGCTAGCAGCTTAAACCTTGAATGACTCAATTAGTTCTCAGTGTGCCTTCTATGTTTGTTCCCTGTTTAATTAACCCTAAGAAGTGGCAAGGAAAACACACTTTAATTTGAAAGTGTTTTCAGAGCTTCCAAAGAACTCTTAAGTTTACTGGAATCTCAGCAAATATTTTTTCTCCTAATTGTGATACGTGGCAGGAAACAGGAGTATACTGGTTGCATTTGGCTGCTCAATTTCATTCTTCAAGTTTTAAGCATTCCTTTGCATGAACACTTTGAATTTTTAGGTTTCACTTCGGTTTCTCAAATAGGGATAGAGGCATTTGAAACTCTAAATCCAGCAGGTTTGGGCTAGCTGCTTGAAACTTTATTAAATTAGTTCTCAGTGTACTCTCTATGCTTTGATCCCTTTTGAAGTTTCCCTAAGCAGAGGCAAGAAAAATACACATTCATTTGAAAGCATTCCAGATTCTTTCCTGGAATTCCCTCCTACCGCACTTCCCCAACCAATGGGAACTCTCCGGGAGTCCCGTAGCAGGCTGAGGTGGACAGCAGGAGTCTAATATTCATAAGAATGCAGATTATAACATAATCATATCATCTCAATGTCTTGCTGGCGTCATCTTTCAACCCAAAATGCCATGCTTCATACTGCTTGGCTATGGTTCTTAGCATCTCCCCCCTTCTGTTTAATTAAGCAACAAGCAAAGTGACTAGGGACCGTCCCTGTTAGGTAGTCCAATTCAACATATGGTTCTTACCCGTCATCGGATGAACTAACCTCTAGGCATCAGCCTCCTGTCTTAGGTTGATACCACTGCAATTGGATCATACCCATCACTGTCTATGGGTCCAGCATATAGCTATACTTGTGGATAGGCTTATGCACCAGTGGGGTGGTGAGATTCTTTGCCTCACCTCTGTTGGCCCCCAAATTTAGACCATCACTAGTAGAAGGGAGGAGGATACAGAAATGCCATGACACCAAGCCAACTGATGGCTCCTTTGGAAAAATTGCATCACTTGTGACACATCAGCAAAGGTACGCCAGCACTGCCATAATATGTTGTATTAACTGATAGTTCACAATGCATACAAGTGATATATAGTCCAGGCAAGTTCTGCAAGCAGTTCAAAGCGGAGGAATCTATCAATATGTCCATTTCCTCCCAAAATAAATAGACTCATTGATTGAGCATTATTTATTGAGTTATTATTCATTGATGCATCAGTTTATACAGTTTGTTGTGATAACTATCAAAGAAGTTGTAGTTTGGTTTCATCTTTGTCTTTACTGGCACTGGGATGAAAACAGGAATTCTGACAATGATGCTAAAAAAAATTATGTAATATTTCAACAGGTACTAAGAAAACAATTTTCTGAAAAATTTACATTATCTTGAACAGAATTATTAAATATAATGAAAAGGAAAGGTGAAAGTAAACAAACAGATCTGTTAACCTCCTATTTGTTCACATATTAAAACAATCCTCAACAGCTGTTTACCCAATTTAAATTAAACCATTAAAACCACATGAATAATAAAAAAAAATTGGATCCACTTATTCATGAGCACTCCTCATATATGATATATGGACATAGGCACATACAGACATACAACACAAAACAGAAGTGTGCACACATAACATACAACACATAAGACAATAGTAAAGGCCTTGTAGCTTTACACAGGTGAAATCTCTATTGCAATGTTTAAAAACTCCACACTCAAAAAATAAAACTGATCAGAAAAGCATTAACCTAGGTCTGTATGTGCTCAAAAATAAAATAGAACTTTATAATGTGGGAAAAAGCAATAAAAAAATAGATATTGAAAAAAGCATCCTGGTTAATCATTGTCAAAGATGTAAGAATAGCCAAGCTGGAGCTCTGGATATCAGTTGTTATGGATTTGAGTCAAATAATCTTCTTTTTGGTCTGTAGAAACTGTTTTGGTTATAGTCTCTCTGAAATCCAAATCAGCTGCTGTTCTCCCTGTGGAAACACACAAACAGAACCCTGACTCCAGACAATCACTAGGTCAGAACCTTTCCATTGTCCTGTTAGAATATCCTTCCAAAGTACCTTAGGCTTATATACATTTTTTGGATACAAATGTCTTTCCGCAGCACTAAGCCCCAATAAATCCAAATTTAAAAAGTTTAGAGTAAAAAGGGTTATTTAAGTTTATCTTTGGGGGATATATACCCCTTTTTCCCCTATAGGGATACATGCATTTGGAACTCTAAATCAAACACGTTTGTGCTAGCTGCTTCAAAGTTGACTCACTCAGATGGCCGCTGGGTACGGGGGTCGCTGAAGTGCTGAGCGTGGGGCTCTGAGCAGCGGCTTTAATCGAGATTTCACGCAGCTTGTTAGAGCACCTTTCACCATTAATCTGTAGCGGACCACCTTGCCAAGCAGCAGAAAAAACAAAGAAATTGAAAGAGAGACGTTTTTCTGCTCAGAGCCGCGGGCGCTTTGCGCCCATCTGCTGCCTCTTTCACTTCGCTCCCGGCAGAGAAGCTGCGGATTGTAAGTACCTGAGACAAGAAAGCTCAGTACACTCCCTCCTTTTTTTCCTTTTTTTTTTGTTTTTGAATATTTTCTATACAGGGAGAGTTAGTGGATGGGTATTGTGGGCTGGGCTGTGGTTTCGGGGCTGAAAATCCACTCCGCGGGAGCCGCCATTTGCTTTATGCATGCTGTCTTAATGGCTCTGACTACATAGTCCAGCTGCCGCACCTAGAGACTGGAACTGGGCTGCCTGCCGAGTCCTGTCCTCCGAAGGCGGGACCACGACCGAGCGCCGCCGCGAGAGACCACGGTCGCTTGTTCCCTGCTGCACCTTTGAGCAGAGCCTGTTCTGGGGTCGTTCGGCATTCCCCTGCGAGGGGACCCGTGCTCCGGAGGTGGGAACTGGAGAGCCGCGGCGGCAGCAGCTCGGACTCCGGGAGCCAGGAGCCGCGGCGGCAGCAGCTTGGACCCCGGGAACCAGGCACCTAGCCAAGGAGCGGCGGAGGTCACGGCGGCGCTGCTAAGGCCGCGGACAAGCGCGGCGCCCGAGCGCGGCCCAGAGGTGGAGGCGATGACAGCAGGGTTTCAGTTCTAGAAAACTGGACGGGAAACAGAAGCAGCAGTTTGTATAATCCCAAGATCTTGCTTATGCCAGGAAACTGTAAGGGCAACATGAATGTCACTGAGGTGGTCTAACATGGCGGCAGACGCGGAGAGATCAAGTCTCTGACCTCTTCAATTGTGCGGATATAGGGAGCTGTAAATTATCTAAAGTCTGCTTGCTCAGGATCACTAGGCAAAGTTGAGCTGACGTGGAGCTAGGGCGCACAGCCTGGGCCCCTCAGAAAACGCACACTGAGCACCAATCAGCTGCATTCAAGCTCTGGTTCGCCTCCTTCTAGTGACTCAGCACTAACGATCCCACTGAAATAACTAGTCGGCCCACCTGAACTCACAGAGGTAAAAGCCAACTGAGCACCATAGCCGGACCCAGGGAATCAGGAGAGACGTGGGACCTGCAGTGCAGATCTCCCGGCTATTACTTCCACCAGTGCTGACAACAGAGGTCCCTTGCACCAGCTACCAGGGGAGTTGCTACCTGAGGGCAAACAAGTTCGCTGGGGGCCCTCAGCCCCAAACCCTACAAACTTGGGGTCTGAGGGAGGCAAACAGAAAGGGTGTGCCCAGGCACCCATGAAAACAGGGCTCCCAGGAGCAGCAGACCTGGCGTGTAGTCAGTATTGTGGTGAGTGTCACAGGTGAGCGGGGCCTGGCTTGAGGAACCACAAGAGAAGGTCCTAGGCACTCAGGATTGGAGACCCGCACAGTCTGGGAAGAAGAGCTGAGGCACAGTGATTGGCTCCCACCTATCAAGAAGAGAAGCCTGGCCCAGTGGGCATAGCTCCACCAACTGGAAGAGAAGCTAATCGAGCTATATGACTGCATTTATTATTATTATTTTTTTTTAATGATTATTATTAGTATTTTTTTTTCACTTTTTGTTGTTGTTGTAGTTGTTGTTCTTTAACTTTCTTATTAATGGTTTCAATTTTTTTAAACTCTTTTTATTTTATTAGTATTACTATTATTTTTTAAACTTTAATTTCCATTTTTTATTATCATTATAAATTTTTTTTTTTTTTTTGGTTTTAAAGTTTTATTTTTTTCGTTTCTTCTTTCTTTCTTTTCACTTTTTTTTTTCTTTTGTCTTCTCACTTCTTCTCAATTTTCCTATTCCCCCTTCCTTGAATTCTACCTGCCTATACTCATTCTCTTTAGTGACTTCTTCCCTCCCCTTCTAATATCTCTCCTCCCCAGTGCCTACAAGCTAGGCAAACCTGCAACCCACGGGCGGGTCAGGTCCAGCAACCTGCCGAGTGACAGAATAGCTACACGTGCCTGCAGGGAACGCGGACAGGACCCACAAGTAGGACAGGGCCGGTGGCTCGCTGAGGGGCAGGCCCGTCCCCTCCCCCAGTGTTTGCAGGTAGGCGGGACTGTGACCACCGGCAGATGGGCCGAGCGGCCTGCTGAGGGGCGGAACCGGCCCCTCCCCCAGTGACTGCAAGCTAGGCGAACCTTCGACCCATCGGGAGGTTAGGCCCAGCAACCTGCGGAGTGACAGAGGTGCTCCTCGTGCCTGCTGGGTAGGCGGACCTTTGACCGACCAGCAGAGCAGAACTAGGGCCTGCCAGCGTGGTAGACGGATCACACCAATTGGAGGAGGATCACAGCCACTACCTGCCCTGCAAGGGTGATTTTTCAACTATTCAAGAGCAATATAAATAAATAGAGAGAAAATTTCAAAACACAACAGTTTCTCCAAGCAGAAAGAAACACCAGCAGTATGAAAAGACAAGGAAAGAAAGGATCACAGGCAATGCAGGTCAACTCAACTTTAGAAGAGGTAGTAGGTGCAACAGATGGAATGTCAGATAGAGAGGTCAGGATATACATGCTTCAGATGATCTGGAGTCTCAAGGAAGACATGAGACAGCAAAATCAGATAATGAAAGATCACATTGACAAACAAATCCAGGAAGTAAAAGATCAATTTCACAGGGAGATAGAGGTAATAAAAAACAAACAAATAGAAATCCTAGAAATGCAGGAAAAAATAAACCAACTTAAAAACTCAATTGAGAATACTACCAGCAGAGTGGATCACTTAGAAGATAGAACATCAGACAATGAAGACAGAGTATTTCAACTTGAAAAGAACATAGATAGCTCAGCAAGTCTACTAAGAAACCATGAGCAGAACATCCAAGAGCTATGGGATAATATCAAAAGACCAAACTTAAGAGTCATTGGGATACAGGAAGGCACAGAGCTCCAAACCAAAGGATTAAGCAATCTATTCAGTGAAATAATACGAGAAAACTTCCCAAACTTAAAGAATGAGACAGAATCCCAAATCCTAGAAGCCTACAGGACGCCGAATGCGCAAAATCATAAGAGATCCACACCTAGACACATTATAATGAAGATGTCCAACATACAGAATAAGGAGAGAATTTTAAAAGCTACAAGGGAAAGGAAGCAGATTACATTTAGGGGTAAACCAATCAGGATAACAGCTGATCTCTCAACACAGACTCTAAAAGCTAGAAGATCCTGGAATAACATATTTCAAACGCTTAAAGAAAATGGATTCCAACCAAGAATCGTGTATCCGGCGAAATTAAGCTTCAGGTTAGAAGATGAAATTAAAACCTTCCACGACAAACAAAAGTTAAAGGAATTCGCAGCTAGAAAACCATCTCTTCAAAAAATACTAGGCAAAACATTACAGGAAGAGGAAATGGAAAATAACATTGATAACCAACAATGGGAGGTAGGACAGTAAAGGGGGGAAAGTAGTCAAAGAGGATAACAAATCAGGTTCAGTAACATCAATAAACAAATATGGACAGAAGAACAAACCATATCTCAATAATAACCCTAAATGTTAATGGCTTAAACTCACCAATTAAGAGACACAGGCTAGTAGAATGGATCACAAAACAAGACCCAACAATATGCTGTTTACAGGAGACGCACTTGATAGGAAAAGATGTACATAGACTGAAGGTGAAAGGTTGGGAAAAATCATATCACTCATATGGACCACGGAAACAAGCAGGAGTGTCCATACTCATATCTAATAAAATAGATTTCAAGCCAAAGCTAATCAAAAGGGATAAAGAAGGACACTTCATACTGCTCAAGGGAACCATACACCAACAAGACATAACAATCATAAATATATATGCCCCAAATAATGGTGCAGCCGTGTTCATCAAGCAAACTCTTCTCAAGTTCAAGAGTCTAATAGACCACCATACAATAATCATGGGAGACTTCAACACACCTCTCTCACCACTGGACAGATCTTCCAAACAAAAGTTAAATAAGGAAACTATAGAACTGAATAACACAATTAACAACCTAGACTTAATTGACATATATAGACTATACCACCCAACATCAAGTAGCTACACTTTTTTCTCAGCAGCACATGGAACCTTCTCAAAAATAGACCATATACTATGTCACAGGGCAACTCTTAGACAATACAAAGAGGTAGAGATAATACCATGCATCTTGTCTGATCATAATGGAATGAAACTGAAAATCAATGATAAAAGAAGAAAGGAAAAATCAAGCATCACCTGGAGAATGAACAATAGGTTGCTGAGTGATCAATGGGTTTTAGAAGACATCAAGGAGGAAATTAAAAAATTCCTAGAGTTAAATGAAAACACAGACACAACATATCGGAATCTATGGGACACATTGAAAGCAGTTCTAAGAGGAAAATTCATTGCTTGGAGTTCATTCCTCAAAAAAAGAAAAAACCAACAAATAAATGATCTCATACTTCATCTCAAAATCCTAGAAAAAGAAGAGCAAAACGACAGCAAAAGAAGTAGAAGGCAAGAAATAATTAAAATCAGAGCTGAAATTAATGAAATTGAAACAAAAGAAACAATTGAAAAAATTGACAAAACTAAAAGCTGGTTCTTTGAAAAAATAAATAAAATTGACAGACCCTTAGCCATGCTAACGAAGAGAAAAAGAGAGAGAACCCAAATTACTAGCATACGGGATGAAAAAGGCAATATCACAACAGACACTTCAGAAATACAGAAGATAATCAGAAATTACTTTGAATCCTTATACTCCAATAAAATAGAAGATAGTGAAGGCATAGATAAATTCCTTGAGTCTTATGATCTGCCCAGATTGAGCCAGGAGGATATAGACAACCTAAACAGACCAATAACAATAGAGGAAATAGAAGAAACCATCAAAAGACTACCATCTAAGAAAAGCCAGGACCGGATGGGTATACAGCAGAGTTTTACAAAACCTTTAAAGAGGAACTAACACCAATACTTTTCAAGCTATTTCAGGAAATAGAAAAAGAGGGAGAACTTCCAAATTCATTCTATGAGGCCAACATCACCCTGATTCCGAAACCAGACAAAGACACTTCAAAGAAAGAAAACTACAGACCAATATCTCTAATGAACCTTGATGCAAAAATCCTCAATAAAATTCTGGCGAATCGGATTCAAATACATATCAAAAAAATTATACACCATGACCAAGTAGGATTCATCCCTGGTATGCAAGGTTGGTTCAATATACGGAAATCAATAAATGTTATCCACCACATCAATAGACTTAAAAATAAGAACCATATGATCATCTCGATAGATGCAGAAAAAGCTTTCGACAAAGTACAGCATCCCTTTATGTTCAAAACTCTAGAAAAATTAGGGATAACTGGATCATACCTCAACATTGTAAAAGCAATCTATGATAAGCCACAGGCCAGCATCATTCTGAATGGAGAAAAATTGAAGGCATTCCCTCTAAGATCTGGTACAAGACAGGGATGCCCTCTCTCACCACTTCTGTTCAACATAGTCCTCGAAACACTGGCCAGAGCAATCAGGCAGACGAAAGAAATTAAAGGCATAAAAATAGGAAAAGAAGAACTTAAATTATCACTATTTGCAGATGATATGATTCTATACCTAGCAGACCCAAAAGGGTCTACAAAGAAGCTATTAGAGCTAATAAATGAATTCAGCAAAGTGGCAGGATATAAGATCAACACGCATAAATCAAAGGCATTCCTGTATATCAGCGACAAATCCTCTGAAACGGAAATGAGGACAACTACTCCATTCACAATATCCCCCAAAAAAATAAAATACTTGGGAATCAACCTAACAAAAGAGGTGAAAGATTTATACAATGAAAATTACAAAACCCTAAAGAAAGACATAGAAGAAGACCTTAGAAGATGGAAAAATATACCCTGCTCATGGATAGGCAGAACTAACATCATCAAAATGGCGATATTACCAAAAGTCCTATATAAGTTCAATGCAATGCCAATCAAAATCCCAACAGCATATCTTGTAGAAATCGATAAAAGAATCATGAAATTCATATGGAATAATAAAAGACCCAGAATAGCAAAAACAATACTAAGCAGGAAGTGTGAATCAGGCGGTATAGCGATACCAGACTTCAAACTATACTACAGAGCAATAGTAACAAAAACAGCATGGTACTGGTACCAAAACAGGCGGGTGGACCAATGGTACAGAATAGAGGACTCAGTAACCAATCCACAAAACTACAACTATCTTATTTTTGATAAAGGGGCTAAAAGCATGCAATGGAGGAAGGATAGCATCTTCAACAAATGGTGCTGGGAAAACTGGAAATCCATTTGCACCAAAATGAATCTGAATCCCTATCTCTCGCCGCGCACAAAAGTTAACTCAAAATGGATCAAGGAGCTTGATATTAAATCAGAGACATGGCATCTGATAGAAGAAAAAGTTGGTTATGATCTACACGCTGTGGGATCGGGCTCCAAATTCCTCAATAGGACACCCATAGCGCTAGAGTTAACAAATAGAATCAACAAATGGGACTTACTCAAACTAAAAAGTTTTTTCTCAGCAAAAGAAACAATAAGAGAGATAAACAGGGAACCTACATCCTGGGAACAAATCTTTACTCCACACACTTCAGATAGAGCCCTAATAACCAGAATATACAAAGAACTCAAAAAATTAGACAATAAGATAACAAATAACCCAATCAATAAATGGGCCAAGGACCTGAACAGACACTTCTCAGAGGAGGACATACAATCAATCAACAAGTACATGAAAAAATGCTCACCATCGCTAGCAGTCAGAGAAATGCAAATCAAAACTACCCTAAGATACCATCTCACTCCAGTAAGACTGGCAGCCATTAGGAAGTCAAACAACAATAAGTGCTGGAGAGGATGCGGGGAAAAGGGCATTCTTGTTCATTGCTGGTGGGACTGCAAATTAGTGCAGCCAATTTGGAAAGCAGTATGGAGATTTCTCGGAAAGCTGGGAATGGAACCACCATTCGACCCAGCTATTCCCCTTCTCGGTCTATTCCCTAAAGCCCTAACAAGAGCATGCTACAGGGACACTGCAACATCGATGTTCATAGCAGCTCAATTCACGATAGCAAGACTGTGGAACCAGCCTAGATGCCCTTCAATAGATGAATGGATAAAAAAAATGTGGCATTTATATACTATGGAGTATTATTCTGCATTAAAAAATGACAAAATCATAGAATTTGGAGGGAAATGGATGGCATTAGAGCAGATTATGCTAAGTGAAGCTAGTCAATCTTTAAAAAACAAATACCAAATGACTCCTTTGATATAAGGGGAGTAAACAAGGACAGGGTAGGGACGAAGAGCTTGAGAAGAAGATTTACATTAAACAGGGATGAGAGGTGGGAGGGAAAGGGAGTGAGAAGGGAAATCGCATGGTAATGGAAGGCGATCCTCAGGGTTATACAAAAATGACATATAAGAGGAAAGGAGGGGTAAGACAAGATAATACAAATGGAAGAAATGATCTACAGTAGAAGGGGTAGAGAGAGAAAAGGGGAAGGGAGGGGAGGGGAGGGGAGGGGAGGGGAGGGGAGGGGGGATAGTAGAGAATAGGACAGACAGCAGAATACATCAGACAAGAGAAAGGCAATATGTCAATCAATGGAAGGGTAACTGATGTGATACAGCAATCTGTATACGGGGTAAAATTGGGAGTTCATAACCCACTTGAATCAAACTGTGAAATATGATGTATTAAGAACTATGTAATGTTTTGAATGACCAACAATAAAAAAAAAAAAAAAAAAAAAAAAACAAAGTTGACTCACTCAATTAGTTCTCAGTGTGCTTTCTATGGTTTGTTCCCTGTTGAAATATCCATAAAGAGAAGCAAGGAAAATACACTTTTATTTGAAAGCATTTGCAGAGCTTCCACAGAACTCCGAGTTTACTGGAATCTCAGAAAATATTTTTTCATCTGATCTTGTTGATACTTGGTTGGAAAGATGAGTATACCAGTTACACTTTGCATCCAAACTTTGTTCTTCTTGGTTGAAGCATTTGTTTGCAGGAACACTTTTAATTTTGAAGTTTCACTTAATTTTTTCCTATAGGGATACATGCATTTATAACTCTAAATCAAACATGGTTTGTGCCAGTTGCTTGAAAGTTGACTCACTCAATAAGTTCTCAGTGCGCTCTCCATGCTTTTTTCCCTGTTGAAGTAATCCAAAGCAGAGGCACGGAATATACACTTCCATTTGAAAGTGTTTGTAGAGCTTCCACAGAACTACGAGTTTACTGGAATCTCAGGAAATATTTTGTCTCCGGATCTTGTTGATACAAGATCAGGAAAGATGGGTATACCAGTTGCATGTGGCTGTCAAAATTACATTCTTCTTGGTTGAAGCATTAGTTTCCAGGAAAACTTTCATTTTTGAAGTTTCACTTCGTTTTCCCCTACAGGGATACATGCATTTGAAACTGTAAATCAAATATGCTTTGTGCTAGCTGCTTGAAACTTCACTCAGTCACTTAGTTCCCGGTGCCCTCTCTATTATTTGTTCCCTGTTTTAGTAGCCCTAATCAGAGGCAAGGAAAATACACTTTCATTTGAAAGCATTTGCAGAGCTTCCGTAAAACTCCATGTTTACTGGTATCTCATCAAATATATTTTCACCTGATCTTTATAATTGGCTGGAAAGATGATGATCCGAGCTACATTTGGCTGCCAAAATTCCGTTCTTCTCAGTAGAACCGTTCATTGGCAGAAATACTTTGAATTTTGAGGTTTCACTTCATTTTTTTTGTATACGGATACATGCATTTGGAACTCTAAAACAAACACAGTTTGTGCTAGCTCCTTGAAACTTGACTCACTCAATTAGTTCTCAGTGTGCTCTCTATACTTTGTTCCCTGTTTTCTGGAATATGATCAAATATTTTATCACCAGGTTTGGTTGATACTTGGCAGGAAAGATGAGTATACCAGTTGCACATGGCTGCCCAAATTTAGTTCTTCTAGGTTGAAGCGTTTATTTGCAGGAACACTTTGAATTTTTTGGTTTCAGTTCATGTTTTCCTATAGGGATACATGCATTTGGAAAACTAAATCAAACACAGTTTGTGCTAGATGCTTGAAACTTGACTCACTCAATAAGTTCTCCATGTGCTCTCAATGCTTTTTTCCCTGTTGAAATAGCCATAAGCAGAAGCAAGGAAAATACACTTTTATTTGAAAGCACTGCAGAGCTTCCACAGAACTGAGTTTACTGGAATATCAGCAAATATTTTTTCACTTGATCTTGTTGATACTTGGTTGGAAAGATGAGTATACCAGTTACACTTTGCAGCCCGAATTTTGTTCTTCTTGGTTGAAGCATTCATTTGCAGAAACACTCTTAATTTTGAAGTTCACTTCATTTTCTCCTATAGGGATACATGCATTTGGAACTCGAAATCAAACACATTTTGTGCTAGAGGCTTGAAAGTTGACTCACTCAATTAGTTCTCAGTGTGCTCTCTATACTTTGTTCACTGTTTATGTAGCTCTAAGAAGAGGCAAAGAAAATACACTTTCATTTGCAATCGTTTGCAGAGTTTCCACAGAATTCCGAGTTTTTGGAATCTCAGCAAATATTTTTCACCAGATCTGGTTGATACTTGGCAGGAAAGATGAGTATATCAGTGGCACATGGCTGCACAAGTTTTGTTCTTCTAGATTGAAGCACTTGTCTGCAGGAACACTTTGAATTTTGAGGTTTCACTACATATTCCAAATTAGGAATACATGCATTTGGAACTGTAAATCAAATATGGTTTGTGCTAGCTTCTTGAACCTTGACTCACTCAATTTGTTGTCAGTGCATGTATCCTTTTATGGGAAGTCAAAATGAAATCCCCAAATTCAAAGTGTTCCAACTTGAAACACTGAATTATTTTCAGTGTGCTCTCCATGCTTTGTTTTCTGTTGAAACAGCCCTAACCAGAGGCAAGAAAAATATACATTCATTTCAAAGCATTTGCAGAGCTTCCACAAAACTCTGAGTTTACTGGAATCTCAGCAAATATTCATTACCCAGTTTTGTTGATACTTGGCAGGAAAGATGAGTATACAGGTTACACTTGGCTGCCCAAAGTTTTTTCTTCTAGGTTGAAGCGTTCGTTTGCAGGAACATATTGAATTTTGAGGTTTCATTTTCTTTTCCTCTATAGGAATACATGCTTTTGGAACTCTAAATCAAACACGGATTGTGGTTGCAGATTGAAACTTTACACACTCAATTAATTCTCAGTGCACTCTCTAAGCATTGTTCCCTGTTGAAGTAGCCCAAAGCAGAGGCAGGGAAAATTCACATTCATTTGAAAGCATTTGCAGAGCTTGCACAGAACTCCAAATTAACTGGAATCTCAGCAAATATTTTTACACCTGATCTTATTAATACTTGGCAGAAAAGATGAGTATACTACTTGCACTGGGCTGTTCACATTTGGTTCTTCTAGGTTCAAGCGTTCTTTTGCAGGATCAGTTTGAATTTTGAGGTTTCTCTTCATTTTCCCATAATGGGATACATGCATTTGGAACTGTAATCTAACATGGATTGTGATAGCTGCTTAAAATTGACTCACTCAATTAGTTCTCAGTGTACTCTCTATGCTTTTTTCCAGTTTTAATAGCACTAAGCAGAGGAAAGAAAAATACACTTTCATTTGAAAGCATTTGCAGAGCTTCCACAGAACTCTGAGTTTACGGGATTCTCAGCAAATATTTTTTCACCCAATTTTGTTGATACTTGCCAGGACAGATGTGTGTACCATTTATACTTGGCTGCCCAAATTTCATTCTTCTAGGATCATGCATTCCTCTGCTGTTAAATTTTCAATTTTGAGGTGTCACTTCATTTTCCTCTGTAGGGATACATGCATTTAGAACGCTAAATCAAACACAGTTTGGGCTAGCTGCATGAAACTTGACTCATTAAATTATTTCTCAGTGCTCTCTCTATCCTTTTTTTCCTATTGAAGTAGCCCTAAGCAGAGGCAAGGAAAATACACTTTTTAAAAAAATCGTTTGCAGAGCTTCAACAAAACTCTGTGTTTACTGGAATCTAAGCAAATATTTTTTCACTTGATCTTGTTTATACTTGGCAGGAAAGAAGAGCATACCACTTGAACATGGTGGCCCAAATTTCGTTCTTCTCAGTTGAAGCGTTCGATTGCAAGGAGACTTTGAATTTTGAGGTTTCACTCTCTTTGCCCCTATAGGGATTCATGCATTTGGTTCTCTAAACCAAACACGGTTTGTGCTAACTGCTTGAAACATGATTCACTCAATTAGTTCTCCATGCACTCTCTATGCTTTGTTCCCTGTTGAAGTAGTCTTAAGCAGAGGAAAGGAAAATAAACTTTCATTTGAAAGCATTTGCAAAGCTTCCACAGTACTCCGAGTTTTCTGGAGTCTCGACAAATATTTTTTCACCTGATCTTATTGATACTTGACAGAAAAGATGAATATACAATTTGCACTTGGCTGCCCAAATTTTGATCTTCTAGGTTGCAGCATTTGTTTGCAGGAACACTTTGAATTTTTAGGTTTTCTTTCATTTTCCCCTATAGTGATACATGAATTTTGAACACTAAATCAAACACAGATTGTGCTCGATTTTGAAATTGATACATTCAATTAATTCTCAGTGCACTCTCATTGATTTATTCCCTGTTGACGTAACCCTAAGCAAAGGCAACAAAAATACACCTTAATTTGAAAGCGTTTGCAGAGCTTCCAGTAAACTCAGAGTTTACTGGAATCTCAGCAAATATTTTTTCACCCGATCTTGTTAATACTTGGCAAGAAGGATGAGTATACCACTTGCACTTGTGACCCAAATTTCGTTCTTCTAGGTTGAAGCATTCATTTGCAAGGACCCTTTGAATTTTGAGGTTTCACTTCATTTTCCCCTATAGGTATACATGCACTTGGAATTCTAAATCAAACACTGTTTGTGCTAGCTGCTTGAAACTAAATCACTCAATTAGTTCTCAGTGCACTCTCTATAATTTGTTCCCTGTTGAAGTAGCCCTAAGCAGACAAAAGGAAAATACACTTTAATTTGAAAGCATTTGCAGAGCTTCCACAGAACTCTGAGTTTATTAGAATCTCAGCAAATATATTTTCATGCGATCTTCTCTTGTTAATACATGGCAGAAAAAATGAGTATAACAGTTGCACTTGGCTGCCCAAATTTTATTCTTCAAGGTTGAAGCGTTCCTTTGCAAAAGCACTTTGAATTTTGAGCTTTCACTTTCTGTTTCACTATAAGGATACATGCCTTTGTACTCTAAATCAAACACGGTTTGTGCTAGTTGATTGAAACTTCACTCCCTCAATTAGATCTCAGTACACTCTCAATGTTTTCTTCCCTGTTGAAGTTCTCCTAAGCAGAGGCAAGGAAAGTACACTTTCATTTGAAAGCATTTTTAGATCTTCCACAGGACTCCAAGTTTACTGGATTATTAGCAAATATTTTTTGAAACAATCCTGTTGACACATAGCAGAAAACATGAGTATTTGAGTTGCAGTAGGCTCCCCAAATTTCGTTCTTCTAGGTTGAACTGTTCGTTTGCATGATCATTTTGAATTTTGAGGATTCACTTCCTTTTCCCCTATAGGGTTAGATACATTTGGAACTATAAATCAATCACGGTTTGTGCTAGGTGCTTGACACTTAACTTACTCAATTAGTTTTTATGTGCTCTCTATGCTTTTGTCCCTTCTCAAGTAAGCCTAAGCAGAGGCAAGGAAAATACACTTTCATTTGAAAGCATTTGCAGAGCTTCCTCAGAACACTGAATTTATGGAATCTCAGCAATTTTTTTTAACCGATCTTGTTGATACTTGGCAGAAAAGATGAGTATACCAGTTGAACTTGGCTGCCCAAATTTCGTTCTTCTAAGTTGAGGGGTCTCTTTCAGGAACACTTAGACATTTGAAATTTCACTTCATTTTCCCCTATAGGGATACATGCATTTGGAACTCTAAATCAAACAAAAGTTGTGCTAGCTGCTTGAAACTTGACTCACTAAATTAGTTCTCAGTGTTCTCTCTAAGCATTATTCCCTGTTGAAGTAGCCCTAAATAGAGGCAAGGAAAATACTTTTCATTTCAAAGCATTTGCAGAGCTTCCAGATAACTCTGAATTTAAAGGAACCTCAGCAAATATTTTTTCACCCAATGTAGTTGACATTTTGTAGAAAAGATGTGTACACCAGTTGTACATGTATGCTCAAATTTCATTCTTCTCATTGAAGTTTTCATTTGCAGGAAAACTTGGAATTTTGAGGTTTCATTTTGTTTTCCCCTATGCGGTAGATGCATTTCGAAGACTAAATCAAACATGTTTTGTTTTGTTTTGTTTTGCTAGATGCTTGAAAATTGACTCACTCAATTAGTTTTCAGGGTGCTCTCTATGCTTTGTTCCCTGTTGAAGTACCCCTATGCAGAGGAAAGGAAAATACACTTTCTTTTGAAAGCATTTGCACAACTTCCACAGATCTCCATGTTTACTGGAATCTCATATATTTTTTTTCACCCAATCTTATTGATACTTAGCAGGAAAGATGAGTATAACAGTTGAAATTGGCTCTCCAAATTTCTGTTTCCTAGGCTAAATAGTTCATTTGCAGGAACACTTTGAATTTTGAGGTTTCACTTCATTTTGGCCGACAGGAATAATTGCATTTGGAACTCTAAATAAAACACGGTTTGTGCTAGCTTTTTGATAATTGACTCAATCAATTAGTTATCACTGAGATCTCCATGCTTTCTTCCCTGTTTAAGTAGATGTAAGCAGAGGCTGGGAAAATACGATTTCATTTAAAATCATTGGCAGAGCTTCCACAGACCTCCCAGTTTACTGGATTCTCAGCAAATATTTTTTCACCCAAACTTGTTGATACTTGGCAGGATAGATGTGTATACAACTTGCACTGGGCTACCCAATTTCATTCTTCTATGTTGAAGCATTCGTTTGCAAGAACACTTTGAATTTTCAGGTTTCACTTCATTTTCCCCTATAGGGATACATGCATTTGGAACTCTAAATCAAACACGGTTTCTCCTAGCAGCTTAAAACTTTACAAACTCAATTCGTTCTCAGTTTGCTCTCTATGCTTTCTTCCCTGATGTAGTAGCCATAAGCAGAGGCAAGGAAAATACACTTTCACTTGAAAGCATTTGCAGACCTTCCAAAGAACTCAAAGTTTCCTTGAATGTCAGGAATTTTTTTCACCCACTTTTGTTCACACTTGGCAGAAAAGATGAATATACCAGTTGCATTTGGCTGCCCAAATTTTGTCCATCTATGTTGAAGCATTCGTTTGCAGAACACTTTGACTTTTTAGGTTTCACTTTGTTTTCCTCAATAGGGATACATGCATTATGAACAATACATAAAACACGGCTTCTGCTAGCTTGTGAACTTGACTCACTCAATTATCTCTCAGTGAGATCTCTATGCTTTGTTACATGTTGAAGTAGCCCAAAGCAGAGGCAAGGAAAATACACTTTCATTTGAAAGCATTTGCAGAGATTTCACAGGACTCCAAGTTCACTGGATTATTAGCAAATATTTCATGAAACAATCTTGTTGATACTTGGCAGGAAAAAATGTGTTTACCAGTTGAAATTAGATGCCCAAATTCTGTTCTTCTATGTTTAAGTGTTCGTATGCAGGAACACTTTGAATTTTGAGGTTTCACTACGTTTTCCCAAGGATACATGCATTTGGAACTCTAAATCAAACAGGGTTTTTGCTAGCTGATTGAAAGTTGACTCATTCAATTAGTTCTCATTTGTGCTCTCCATGCATTGTTCCCTGTTAATGTAGCCCTAATCAGAGGTAAGGAAAATACTCTTTCATTTGAAAGCCTTTGCAGCACTTTCACAGATCTCTGAGTTTACTATAATCACAGCAATATTTCACATCATTTTCCCCTATGGAAATACATGCATTTGAACTCAAAATCAAACACAGTTTGTGCCAGCTGCTTGAAATGTGACACACTCAATTTGTTCTCAGTTTGCTCTCTATGGTTTGTTCTGTTTGAAGTATTCCTAAGCAGATGCATGGAAAATACACTTTCATTTGAAAGCCTTTGCAGATCTTCCAAAGAACTTCGAGTTTACTAGGATCTCAGCAAATATTTTCACCCGATCTTCTTGATACTTGGCAGGAAAGATGAGTATACCAGTTGCACTCAGCTTCCCAAATATCATTCTTCTAAGTTGAAGCATTCGATTGAAGGAACACTTTGAAATTTGAGGTTTCACTTCGTTTCACACTATAGGGATATATGAATTTGGTACTCTAAATCAAACACGGTTTGTGCTAGCTCATTGAAACGTGACTCATTCAATTTCTTCTCAGTGCATGTATCCAAGTATGGGAAATCAAGGTGAAATCTCAAAGTTTAAAGTGTTGAAAGTTGACTCACTGAATTAGTTCTCAGCGCTCTACCCATGCTTTGCTTTCTGTTAAAGTAGCTCTAAGCAGAGGCAAGAAAAATACACTTTCATTTAAAACCATTTGCAGACCTTTGAATTTTGAGATTTCTCTTAATTTTCTCCCATAGGGATACATGCATTTGGAACCCTAAATCAAACATCATTTCTGCTATTTTCTTAAAAATTGACTCACTCATTTATTTCTCAGTGCACTCTCTATCATTTGTTCTCTGTTTACATAGCTCTAAGCAGAGGTAAGGGATATACACTTTTATTTGAAAGCATTTGCCTCACTTCCAAAGAACTCTGAGTTTACTGGAATATCAGCAAATATTTTTTTCACCCGATCTTGTTGATATTTGGCAGGAAATATGAGTATACCAGTTTTACTTGGTTGCCCAAATTTCATTCTTCTAAGTTGAAGCCTACACTGGCAGGAAAACGTTGATTTCTGAGTTTTCACTTCATTTTACCCTATAGAGATACATGCATTTAGAAATCTAAATAAAACACGGTTTTTCTACCCGCCTGAAACTTGACTCACTCAATTACTTCTCAGGGTGCTCTCTATGCTTTGTTCCCTGTGAAGTAGGCCTAAGCATAAATAAGGAAAATACACTTTCATTTGTAAGTGTTTGCAGAGCTTCCACAGAACTCCGAGTTTACTGGAAGCTCAGGAAATATTTTTTCACCCGATCTTATTGATATGTGGCAGGAAAGATGAGTATACCATTTGCACTACACTGACAAATTTCATTCTTCTAGGTTAAAGTGTTCGTTGGCAGGAACACATTGAATTTTGAGGTTACACTTACTTTTTCACTATCATGATAGAAATATTTGGAACTCTAAATCACACATGGTCTCTGCTAGCTGGATTAAACATGACTCCCTCATTAGTTCTCAGTGGGATCTCTATGCTTTGTTCCCTGTTGATGTAGTTCTAAACAGAGGCAAGAAAAATACACTTGCATTTAAAAGCATTTGCAGAGCCTCCACAGAACTCTGAGTTTACTGGAATCTCACCAAATATTTTTTGACCCGGTCTTTTTGATACTTGGCACTAAGATGAGTATACCAATTGCACTTGGCTTCCCAAATTTCATTCTTTTACTTTGAAGCATTCTTTGGCAGAAATACTAGGAATTTTTAGATTTCACTTTAACATTTGAGGTTTCACTTCATTTTTCCCTGTAGGGATACATGCATTTGGAACTCTTAATCAAACCTGTTTGGGCTAGTTGCTTAAAACTTGACTCACACATTTTTTCTCAGTGTGATCTCTATGAATTGTTCCCTGTTGAAGTAGCACTAAGCAGAGTTTCCAGAGAACTCAAGTTACTGGAATCTCAGAAAATATTTTTTCAGTTGCTCTTGTTGAATCTTGTCAAAAATGTTGAGTATACCAGTTGCACTTGGCTGCTCATATTTCTTTCTTCTAGGTTGAAGCGTTCGTTTGCAGGAACACGTTGAATTTTGAGGTTTCACTTCATTTTCCCATATAGGGATATATGCATTTGGAACTGTAAATCAAACATGGTTTGTGCTAGCTGCTTGAAACTAGACTCACTCAATTAGTTCAAAGTGTGCTCTCTATGCTTCATTCGCTGTTGATGTATCCCTAAGCAGAGCCAAGGAAAATACACTTTCATTTGAAAGCATTTGCAGAGCTTCCACAGAACTCCGAGTTTACTGGAGTCTCAGCAAGTATTTTTTCCACCTGATCTTGTTGATACTTGGCAAGAAAGATGAGTATACCAGTTGCACTTGGATGCCCAAATTTTGTTCTTCTAAGTTGAAGCATTTGTTGGCAGGAAGACTCTGAATTCTGAGGTGTCACTTCCTTTTACCCTATAGAGATACATGCATTTGGAAATCTAAATAAAACACGGTGTTTGCTAGCTGCCTGAAACTTGATTTACTCAATTATTTCTCAGTGCGGTCTCTTTGCTTTATTCCCTCTTGAAGTCTCCTCAGAAGAGGCAAGGAAAATACACTTTCATTTGAAAGCATTGCCTCACTTCCAAAGAACTCCATGTTTACTGGAATCTCAGCAAATATTTTTTCAACAGATCATGTTGATACTTGGCAGAAAAGATGAGTATACCAGTTGTACTTGGCTGTTCAAATTTCGTACATCTAGGTTGAAGTGTACATAGGCAGGAACACTTTGAATTCTGAGGTTTCATTTAGTTTTAACCTATAGAGAAACATGCATTTAGAAATCTAAATAAAACCCGGTTTTTGCTACCTGCAGGAAACCTGACTCACTCAATTAGTTCTCAGTGCACTCTCTGTGATTTGTTCCCTGTGAAGTAGGCCTAAGCAGAGGCAAGGAAAATACACTTTCATTTGTAAGCATTTGCAGAGCTTCTACAGAACTCTGAGTTTACTGGAATCTCAGGAAATATTGTTTCACCTGTTGTTGATACATGGCAGGAAAGATGAGTATACCATTTGCACTAAGATGCCAAATTTTGTTCTTCTAAGTTGAAGCATTCGTTGGCAGGAACACTTTGAATTTTGAGGTCTCACTTAGTTTTTCACAACAGGGATAGAAACATTAGGAACTCTAAATCATACATGGTTTCTGCTAGCTGGTGGAGACTTGACTCACTCAATTAGCTCTCAGTGCACTCTATGCTTTGTTCCCTGTTGACATAGTTCCAAGCAGAGGCAAGGAAAATACACTTTCATTAGAAAGCATTTGCAGAGCTTCCACAAAACATCGTGTTTACTGGAATCTCAGGAAGTATTTTTTTCACCCAATCTTGTTGATACTTCGATGGAAAAAATAGTATATGAGTTTCATTTGGCTCCCAAAATTTCTTTCTTCTATGTTGAAGCTTTCCTTGGCAGGTATAATTTTAATTTTGACTTTTCACTTCATTTTTCCCTATATGGATACATGCATTTGGAACTCTAAATCAAACACTGTTTGTGCTACCTGCTTGAAACTTGAATCACTGAATTAGTTCTCAGTGTGCTCCCGATTCTTTGTTCCCTGTTGAAGTAGCCCTAAACAGAGGGAAGGAAAATACACTTACATTTTAAAGCGTTTGGAGAGCTTCCATGGAACTCCAAGTTTACTGGGATCTCAGCAAATATTTTTTTCTCCCAATATTGTTGATCTTTGGCAGGACAGATTAGTACATCAGTTGCACTTGGCTGACCAAATTTTGTTCTTCTAGGTTGAAACGTTCATTTGCAACAACACTTTGAATTTTTAGGTCTCATTTTGATTTGCCCTGGGAGATACATGCATTTGGAACTCTAAATAAAACACAGTTTGTGCTAGCAGCTTGAAACTTTACTCACTCAATTAGGTCTCAGTCTGCCATCTATATTTTGTAACCTATTGAAGTATCCCTAAGTAGAGGCAAAGAAAATATACTTTCATTTGAAAGCGTTTTAGAGCTTCTACAGTCCTCCAAATTTAGTGCAATTTCAGCAAATATTTTTGAATCCAATCTTGTTGATACTTGGTAGGAAAGATGAGTACACCAGTTTCACTTCACTGCCCAAATTTTGTTCTTCTACGTTGAGGTGTTAATTTTGCAGGGACACTTTGAATTTTGACATTTCACTTCATATTCCCCTATAGGGATACATGCATTTTGAACTCTAAATCAAACACAGTTTGTGCTAGCTGCTTGAAACTTGACTCACACAATTAGTTCTCATTGCCCTCACTTTGCTTAATTCGTGTGGAAGTAGCCCTAACCAGTGGAAAGGAAAATACATTTCATATGTAAGTGATTGCAGAGATTCCACAAAACTCCGAGATTACTGGAATGTCAGCAAATATTTTCTCACCCAACATTGCTGATACTTGGCAGGAAATATGAGTATACCAACTGCACTTGGCTGCCCAAATTTCCTTCTTCTAGGTTGAAGCGTTTGTTTGGAGGAAAACTTTGAATTTTGAGGTTCCACTTCGTGTTCCTCTATAGGGATACATGCATTTGGAACTCTAAATCAAACACGGTTTGTGCTACCTCCTTAAAACTTGACTCAATCAATTAGTACTCAGTGTGCTCTCTATGCTTTGTTCCCTGTTTATGTAGCTCTAATAATAGGCAACTAAAATACACTTTCCTTTGAAAGCGTTTGTAGAGCTTCCACAAAACTCCAAGTTTACTGGAATGTCATACAATATTTTTTCACCCCATCTTGTTGATA
The DNA here is from genome assembly GCF_045843805.1 of Urocitellus parryii. Classification (NCBI taxonomy): domain Eukaryota; kingdom Metazoa; phylum Chordata; class Mammalia; order Rodentia; family Sciuridae; genus Urocitellus; species Urocitellus parryii. The sequence continues at coordinate 124,946,527 of NC_135534.1, forward strand.
CTTGCCTGGAAAGATGAGAATACCAAGTTTACTTGGCTGCCCATATTTTGTACTTCTAGGTTGAAGCATTCATTGGCAGGAATATTAAGAATTTTGAGGTTTAACTTCATTTTCCCCTACATGGATACATGGATTTGGAACTCTAAATCAAACACAGTTTCTGCTAGCTGCTTGAAACTTGACTCACTGAATTAGTTTTCAGTGCACTCTCCATGCTTCATTCTCTGATGAAGTAGCCCTAAACAGAGGCAAGGAAAATACACTTTCATTTGAAAGCGTTTGCAGAGCTTCCAGAGAACTCCACGCTTCTGGAATCTCAGAAAATATTTTTTCACTGATTTTGTTGATACTTGGAAAGAAAGATGAGTATAACCCTTGCACTAGGCCACCCATATTTTGTTCTTCTAGATTGAAGCATTCGTTTGCAGGAATAGTTTGAATTTTGAGGTTTCACTTAGTTTTTCACTGTAGGTTTACATGCATTTGGAACTCTAAATCAAACACGGTTTGTGCTAGCTGCTTGAAACTTGACTCACTCAATAAGTTCTCAATGCACTCTCCATGCTTTGTTCCCTGTTGACATAGCCATAAGCAAAGGCAAGGAAAATAGACTTGTGCTTGAAAGGATTTGCAGCGCTTCCACAGAACCCTGAGTTTACTGGAATCTCAGCAAATATTTTTTCACCTGAACTTGTTGATTCTTGGCAGGAAAGATGAGTATTCCAGTTGCACTTGGCTGCCAAAATTTTGTTCTTCTTGGTTGAAGCATTCCTTTGCAGGAAGACTTTCATTTTTGAGGCTTCACATCGTTTTTCCCTATAGGGATACAGGCATATGGAAAGTAAATCAAATAGGGTTGTGCTAATTGCTTGACACTTCAATCATTCACTTTGTAGTCAGTGCGCTCTCTGTGCTTTGTTCCTTGTTTGAATAGCCCTAAGCAGAGGCACGGAATGTACACTTTCATTTGAAAGCATTTGCAGAGCTTTCACAGAACTCTGAGTTTACTGGAATTTCAGCAAATATTTTTTCTCCTGCTCTTGTTGATACTTCTTACGAAAGATGAGTATACCAGTTGCACTTGGCTGCAAAAATTTCCTTCTTCTTGGTTGAATCATTCGTTTGCAGGAACACTTTTTTTTTTTTTTGAGGTTTCACTTCGTTTTCCCCTATAGAGATACATGCATTTGAAACTGTAAATCAAATAGGGTTTGTGCTAGCTGCCTGAAAATTCACTCACTCACTTAGTTCTCAGTTCACTCTTGATTCTTTGTTCCCTGTTGAATTAGCCCTAAGCAGAGGCAAGGAAAATATACTATCATTTTAAAGCATTGCATTGCTTCCACAGAACTCCGAGTTTACTAGAATCTCATCAAATATTTTTGCACCCGATCTTGTTGATACTTGGCAGGAAAGATGAGTAGACAAGTTTCACTTGGCTGCAAATTTTGTTCTTCTATGTTGAAGCTTTTGTTTGCAAGAACACTTTGAATTTGAGGTTTTACTTAATTTTCCCCTATTGGGATACATGCCTTTGGAATTAATTCTAACTAAAACATGGTTTGTGCTAGCTGCTTTAAACTTGACTCAATTAATTCTTAGTGCATTCTCTATGCTTTGTTCCCTGTTTATGTAGCTCTAAGCAGAGGAAAGGAAAATACTCTTTCATTTGAAATCATTTGCAGAGCTTCCACATAACTCCAAGTTTACTGGATTCTCCAAATCTTTTTTCACCCGATCTTGTTGATACTTGGAAGGTAAGATGAGTATACCAGTTGCACTATGCTGCACAAATTTTGTTCAACTAGGTTGAAGCATTCTTCTGCAGGAACGCTTTGAATTTTGAGATTTCACCTCATTTTTCTCATTAGGGATACATGCATTTTGAACTCTAAATCAAACATGCTTTGTGCTAGCTTCTTGAAAATTGACTCACTCATTTTGTTCTCAGTGCATGTATCCTTAAAGGGGAAATCAAAATGAAACTTCAAAATTCAAAATGTTGCAACTTGACTCACTGAATTATTTCTCAGTGTGCTCACCATGCTTTGCTTTCTGATGAAGTAACCTAGGCACAGGCAAGGAAAATACACTTTCATTTGAAAGCCTGTGCAGATCTTTCAAAGAACTCTGAGTTTACTGGAATCTCAACAAATATTTTTTCACCCGATCTTGTTGATATATCACAGAAAAGATGAGTATACCAGGTGCACTTGGCGCCCAAATTTTGTTCTTCTTGGTTGAAACCTTCGTTTGCAAGAACACATTCACATTCATTTTGAGGTTTCACTCTTTTTTTTCCTATAGGGATACATATATTTTGAACTGTAAATCAAATACTGTTTGTGCTAGCTGCTGGCAAGTTCACTCACTCAATGTGCTCTCTATGCTTTGTTCCCTATTGAAGTAGCCCTAAGCAGAGGCAAAAACATATACTTTCATTTGAAAGCATTTGCAGAGCTTACACAGAACTCGGAGTTTTCTGTCATGTCAGCAAAATTTTTTTCACCCGATATTGTTGATACATGGAAGGAAAGATATGTATACCAGTTACATTTGGCTGCCCAAGACTCATTCTTCTAGGTTGAAGCATTCGATTGCAGGAACACTTTGAATTTTTTGGTTTCACTTCTTTTTACCCTATAGGGATACATGCATTTGGAACTTTAAATCAAACATGGTTTGTGCTAGCTGCGTGAAACTTGACTCAATCAATTTGTTCTCATTGCATGTATCCTTATAGGAGAAATCAAAGTCAAACCTCAAAATTCAAAGTGTTGAAAATTGATTCACTTAATTAGTTCTCAATCTGCCCTGCATGCTTTGCTTTCTGTTGAACTAGCCCTAAGCAGAGGCCAGGAAAATACACTTTCATTTGAAACAGTATGCAGACCTTTCAATTTTAAGGTTTCACTTCATTTTCTTCAATAGGGATACATGCATTTAGAATTCAAATCAAACATGGTTTGTACTAACTACTTGAAACTTGACTCACTCAATTAGTTCTCAGTGCACTCTCCCTGATTTGATACTTTTGAAGTTGCTCTAAACAGAGGAAGAAAAATACATTTTCATTTGAATGTATTTTCAGAACTGCCACAGAACAGCGAGTTTTCTGGAATCTCAGCAAATATTTTTTACCTGATTTTGTTGATACTTTGCAGGAAAGATGAGCAGACCAGTTGCACTTGGCTGCCAAAATTTCATTCTTCTAGGTTGAAGTGCTCATTTACAGGAACGCTTTGAATTTTGCAGTTTCACTTAATTTCACCAATAGTGATACATGCGTTTAGAACTCTTTATCAAACATGGTTTGTGCTAGCTGCTTAAAACTTCACTCACTCAGATAGTTATCTGTGTTCTGTCTATGCTTTGTTCACTATTGAAGTAGCCCTAAGCACAGGCATTTGCAGAGCTTACACAGAACTCCAAATTACTGGAATCTCAGCAAATATTTTTCACCTGATCTTGTAGATACGTGGGAGGAAAGATGAGGATACAAGTTGCACTTCACAGCCCAAATTTAGTTCTTCTTGGTTGAAGTGTTCATTTGCAGGAAACTTTGAATTTTGAAGTTTCACATTGTTTTCTCCTATAGTGATACATGCATTTGGAACTCTAAATCAAACATGGTTTGTGCTGGCTTCTTGAAACTTGACTCACTAAATTTGATCTCAGTGCATGTATCCATAGAGGAGAAATCAAAGTGAAACCTCAAAAATCAAAGTGTTGAAACTTGACTCACTGAATTAGTTCTCATTCCACCCTCCATGCTTTGGTTTCTGATGAACTACCCCTAAGAAGATGCAAGGAAAATACACTTTCTTTTGAAAGCATTTGCAGTGTTTTGAAATTTAAGGTATCACTTCATTTACTTCTATAGGGATACATGCATTTGGAACTCAAACAAAACATGATTTGTGCTAGTTGCCTGAATCCTGACTCACTCAAATAGTTTTCACTGCACTCTCCCTGCTTCGATACTTGTTGAAGAAGCCCTAAACAGAGGCAAGTAAAATACACTTTCATTGAAAGCGTTTGCAAAGCTTCAACAGAAGTCCGATTTACTGGAATCTCAGCAAATATTTTTTCACCCAATCATGTTGATACTTTACAGGGAAGATGAGTATACCAGTTGCACTTGGTAGCCCAAATTTCATTCTTCTAGGTTGACGAGTGTATTTCCAGGAACACTTTGAATTTGAGGTTTCACTACATTTTTTCCTATTTAGATACATTTATTTGGAACTCCAAATCAAAAACAGTCTGTGCTAGCTGATTGAAACTTGGCTCACTCAACTAGTTTTCAGTGTGCTCTCTATGCTTTGCACACTGTTTATGTAGCTCTAAGCAGGGGCAGGAAAATACACTTTCATTTGAAATCATTTGCAGATCTTCCACGGAATTCTGAGTTAACTGGAATCTCTGCAAATATTTTTTCAATCAATCTGGTTGATACGTGGCATGAAAGATGAGTATACCAGTTGAACTAGGCTGCCCAAATTTCGTTCTTCTACATTGAAGACTTGTTTACAGAAACACTTTGAGTTTTGAGGTTTCACTTCATTTTCACCTCTAGGGATATAAGCATTTGGAACTCTAAATCAAACGTGGTTTGTGCTAGGTGCTTGAAACTTCACTCACTCAGAGAGTTCTCAGAATGCTCTCCATGCATTGTTCTCTGCTCAAAAAGCCCTAAGCAGAGGCAAGGAAATACACTTTCATTTGAAAGCTTTTGCAGAGCTTCCACAGAACACCGAGTTTACTGGAATCTCATCAAATATTTTTTTCACTTTATCTTGTTGATACTTGTTAGAAAAGATGAGTATACCAGTGGCACTTGGCTGCCAAAATTTCATTCTTCTAGGTTTAAGCGTTCTTCTGCAGGAACACTTTCAATTTCAAGGTTTTACTTCATTTTCCCCTTTAGGGATACATGCATTTAGAACTGTAAATAAAATACAGTTTGCACTACCTGCTTGAAACTTCATTCCCTCACTTAGTTCTCAGTTCCTTCTCTATGTCAGCAAATATTTTTTTCATCCATCTTGTTGATACTTGGCTGGAAATATGAGTATACCAGTTGCACTAGGTTGCCCAAATTTCATTTTTCTAGGGATAAGTGTTCTTTTGCAGGAACACTTTGAATTATGAGATTTCACCTAGTTTTTCACTATAGGGATACATGCATTTGGAACTCTAAATCAAACACAGTTTTTGCTAGGTGCTTGAAACTTGACTCACTCAATTAATTCTCAGTGTGCTCTCTATGCTTTGTTCTCTATTTACATAACTCTAAGCAGAAGCAAGGAAAATACATTTCATTTGAAAGCCTTTGCAGAGTTTCCACAGAACTCCTAGTTTACGGGAATCTCAGCAAATATTTTTTCACCTGATCTTATTTATACTTGGCAGGTAAGAAGAGTACACCACTTGGACTTGGCTGTACAATTTTGTTCTTTGAGGTTGAAGCATTCGTCTGCAGGAACACTTTGAATATTTAGGTTTCATCGTTTTACCAATTAGGGATACATGTATGTGGAACTCTAAAATCAAACATGGTTTGTGCTAGCTTCTTGAAACTTCACTCACTCAATTTGTTCTCAGTGTATGTATCCTTATAGGGGAAAGCAAAATGAAATCTCAAAATTCAAAGTGTGAAACTTGACTCACTGAATTAGTTCTCAGTGTGCTCCCCACGCTTTGTTTTCTGTTGAAGTAGCCCTAGGAAGAGACAAGGAAAATACATTTTCATTTGAAAGCATTATTAGATCTTCCACAAGACTCTGAGTTTACTGGAATCTCAGCAAATATTTTTCCTCCTGATTTCATTGATACTTGGCAGGAAGAATGAATGTATCAGTTGCACTTTGCTGCCCAAATTTCGTACTTCTAAGTTGAAGCATTCGTTTGCAAGAACACTTTGAATTTTGAGGTTTCACTTCATATTCCCCTATAAGGATACATGCAATTGGAGCCCTAAATCAATCACGGTTTGTGCTAGCTGCTTGAAAGTTGTCTCACTCAATTAGTTCTCAGTGCACTTTCTTTGTTTTTATCCGTATTGAAGTAGACCTAAGCAGAGGCAAGGAAATACACTTTAATTTGAATGCATTTTCAGATCTTCCACCGAACTCCAAGTTTACTGTAATCTCAGCAAATATGTTTTCATTTGATCTTGTTGATACTTGGCAGGAAAGATGAGTATACCAGTTTCACTTGGCTTCCAAAATTTCCTTCTTCTTAGTTGAAGCGTTCACTTGCAAGAACACTTTCAATTTTGAGGTTTCACTTTGTTTTCCCCTATAGGAACACATGCATTCTGAACTGTAAATCGAATACGGTTTTTGCTAGCTGCTTGAAACTTCTCTCACTCACTTAGTTCTCAGTGCACTCTGTATGCTTTGTTTCCTGTTGAAGGAGCCCTAAGCAGAGGAGAGAAAAATAAACTTTCATTTGAAAGCTTTGCAGAGCTTCCATAGAACTTCGAGTTCACAGGAATCTCAGCAAATATTTTTTCACCCAATCTTGTTGATACTTGGCATGAAATATGAGTATTCCAGTTGCACTTGGCTGCCCAAATTTCATTCTTCTAGATTGAAGCTATCATTTTCAGGAACACTTTGAATTTTATTGTTTCATTTCATTTTCCCCTATATGGATAAGTGAATTTGGAACTCTAAATCAAACATGGTTTGTGCTAGATGCTTGAAAGTTGGTTCACTCTGTTAGTCCTCAGTGCACTCTCTTGGCTTTATTCCCTGTTGAAGTAGCCTTAACCAGAGACAAGGAAAATATACTTTCATTTGACAGCGTTTTCAGAGCTTCCACAGAACTTCGATTTACTGCAATCTCAGCAAATATTTTTTTCACCCTATCTTGTGGATACTTGGCAGGAAAGATTAGTATACCAGTTGCACTTTGCTACACAAGTTTTGTTCTTCTTGGTTGAAGTGTTCATTTTCAGGAACACTTTGAAATTTGAGGTTTCACTTCATTTTCCCCTATAGAGATACATGCTTTTGGAACACTAAATAAAACACAGTTTCTGGTAGCTGCTTGAAAGTTGACTCACTCAATTAGTTCTCAGTACACTCTCTTTGCTTTGTTCCCTGTTGAATTAGTGCTAAGTAGAGGCAAGAAAATAAACTTTCATTTGAAAGCATTTGCAGAGCTTCCAGAGAACACCAAGTTTATTGGAATCTCAGCAAATATTTTTTGTTCTGAACTTGTTGACACATGGCAGGAAAGATGAGTATACCAGTAGCACTTTGCTCCCAAATTTTGTTCTTCTAGGTTGAAGCATTAATTTGCAGAAACGCTGAATTTTAGGGTTTCACTTCATTTTCCCTGATGAGATACATGCATTTGGAACACTAAATCAAACATATTTGTGCTAGCTCCTTGAAAGTTGACTCACTCGATTAGTTCTCATTGCAGTCTCTTTGCTTTGTTCCCTGTTGAAGTATCCCTAAGAAGAGGAAAGGAAATACACTTTCATTTGAAAGCATTTGCAGAGCTTCCACAGAACTCCGAGTTTATAGGAATCTCAGAAAATATATTTTCACCCGATCTTCTTGATAATTGCCATTAAAGATGAGTATAACAGTTCACTGGGCTGCCCAAATTTTGTTCTTCTAGGTTGAAGCATTCATTTGCAGGAACGCTTTGAAGTTTATGGTTTCACTTCATGTTTTCCCTATAGGGATACATTCATTTGGAACTACAGGGTTTGTGTTAGCTACTTGAAACTAGACTTACTCAGTTAATTCTCAGTGTGCTCTCTATGCTTTGTTCCCTTTAGAAGCAGACCTAAGCAGAGGTAAGGAAAATACACTTTATTTTTAAAGCATTTACAGAGCAAATATTTTTTCACATGATCTTGTTGATAGTTGGCTGGAAAGATAATTATACCAATTGAACTTAGCTGCCCAAATTTCATTTTTCTAGGTTGAAGTGTTCATTGTCAGGAATATTTAGAATATTGAGGTTTAACTTAATCTTCCTCTATAGGGATACATGCATTTGGAATACACTTTCATTTAAAAAGTGTTTGAGGAGTTTCCACAAAACACCGAGTTTCCTGGAAAATCAGCAAATATTTTTTCATGTGATTTTGTTGATACTTGGCCTTAGAGATGAGTATACAAGTTGCACTGGGCTGCCCAAATTTCATTCTTCTTGGTTGAAGCATTCCTTTGCAGGAACACTTTGAAATTTAAGGTTTCCCTATAGGGATACATGCATTTGGAACACTAAGTCAAACACGGTTTGTGCTAGCTACTTGAAACTTGAGTCACTCAATTAGTTCTCAGTGCAATCTCCATGCTTTTTTTCCCTGTTGAAGTAGACCTAAGCAGAAACAAGGAAAATACACTTTCATGTGGAAGCATTTGCAGATCTTCCACAAAACTCCAAGTTTTCTGGAATTTCAGCAAATATTTTCACCAGATCTTGTTGATACTTTGTGGAAATGTGAATAATCCAGTTTCATTTTGATGCCCAAATTTTGTTATTCTAGGCTGAAGTGTTTGTTTGCAGGAATACTTTGAAATTTGAGATTTCCCTTCATTTTCACCTATAGAGATTCATGCATTTGGAACACTAAATCTAACACAATTTTTTTTTCCTGCTTGAGACTTGACTGACTCAATTTGTTCTCAGTGTGCTCTATATGCTTTGTTCCCTGTTGATGTAGCCCTAAGCAGAGGAAAGGAAAATACATTTTCATTTGAAAGCCTTTCTGGAGCTTTCACAGAAATCTGAGTTTACGGGAATCTCAGCAAATATTTTTTCACACGATCTTATTGATAATTGGTAAAAAAGATGAGTATACCACTTGCACTTGATGGCCCAAATTTCATGCTTCTAGATTGAAATCTTCATTTCCTGGTATACTTAAATTTTGAGGTTTTGCTTCATTTTCGCATATAGGGATACATGCATGTGGAACATTAAATCTAACACTATTTTTGATAGCTGCATGAGACTTGACTGGCTCAATTTGTTCTCAGTGCACTCTGTATGCTTTGTCCCCTGTTGAAGTAGCCCTAAGCAGAGGAAATGAAAATACACTTTCATTTGACAGCGTTTGCAGAGCTTCCATGGAACTCTGAGTTTACTGGAATGTCCGCATATATTTTTTCACCCAATCTTGTTGATACGTGGAAGGAAAGATGAGTATATGAGTGCACTTGGCTGCCCAAATTTCATTCTTCTAGGTTTAAGAATTTGTTTGCAGGAACACTTTGAATTTTGTGGTTTCCCTTCATTTGCCAATATAAAAATACATGCATTTAAAACACTAAACTTAACCCTATTTTTGATAGCTGCTTGAGACTTGTCTGACTCAATTAGCTTGTCTGTGCACTCTCTATGCTTTGTTTCCTTTTGAAGTAGCCCTAAGCAGAGGCATGGAAAATACACTTTCATTTGAAAGCGTTTGCAGAGCTTGCACAGGACTCTGAGTTTTCTGGAATCTCAGGAAATATTTTTTTCACCTGAAATTGTTGATATTTTGCTGGAAAGATGAGTATACCTATTCCTCTTGGCTGCTCAAATTTCATTCTTTTTGGTTTATGCGTTTGTTTGCAGGAACACTTTGAATTTTAAGGTTTCACTGTCTTTTCCCTTATAGGGATACATGCTTTTGGAACACTAATTCAAACATGGTTTGTGCTAGCTGAGTGAAACTTGACTCAATCCATTAGTTCTCAGTGCACTCCCTATGCTTTGTTCCCTGTTGAAGTAGCCCGAAGCAGAGGAAAGGAACATACACTTTCTTTGGAAAGCATTTGCAGAGCTTGCACAGATCTCCAAGTTTACTGTAATCTCAGTAAATATTTTTTTTCACCCGACCTTCTTGATATTTGGCAGGAAATATGAGCATACCAGTTGCACGTGGCTTCCCAAGTTTCATTCTTCTAGGTTGAAACGTTCGTTTGCAGGAACAATTTAAATATTAAGGATTCACTTCATTTTATCCTATATGGATAAATGCATTTGGAATATTAAATCAATCATGGTTTGTGCTAGCTGCTTGAATGTTGACTGAATTATTTCTCAGTGCTTGAATGTTGACTCAATTATTTCTCTTTATGTTTGTTCCCTGTTGAAGTAGCCCTAGGCAGAAGCAAGAAAATATCATTTCATTTGAAAGCATTTGCAGAGCTCCCACAGTATTCCAAAATACTGGAATCTCAGAAAAAATTTTTTCACTTAATCCAGATACCTTGCTAAAAAGATGAGTATACCAATTCAAAATGGCTGCCCAAATTTTGTTTTTCTCAGTTAAAGCGCTTGTTTGCAGGAACACTTTGAATTTTGAGTTTTCACTTTCTTTTCCCAAATATGTGCTTTTGGAACACTAAATCAAACACAGTTTGTCCTAGCTGCTTAAAATTTGACTCACACAATTAGTTCTCAGTGCACTCTCTATGCCTTTTTTTCCTGTTGAAGTAGCCCTAAGCAGAAGCAAGGAAAATACACTTTCATTTATAAACGTTTGGTGATCATCCACAGAACACTGAGTTTATTGGAATCTCAGAAAATAATTTTTCACCAAATCTTGTTGATATTGGGCAGGAAAGATGAGTATATCAGTTGCACTTGGATGCCAAAATTTCATTCTTTTAGGTTGAAGCATTCATTGGCAGGAGCACTTTGAATTTTTAGGTTTCACTTCATTTTTCCCTAAAGGGATACAAGCTTTTGGAAATCTAAATCAAACACGGTTTGTGCTATCTGCTTGAAAAGTGACTCATTCAATTAGTTGTCAGTACACTCTCTATGCTTTGATCCCAGTTGAAGTAGCCCTAATCAGAGGCAAGGAAAATACACTTTCATTTGAAACCATTTGCAGAGCTTCCACAGAACTACGAGTTTACTGGAATCTCTGCAAATATTTTTTTCACACAATCTTGTTGATACTTGTCACGAAAGATGAGTATACCAGTTGCACTGGCTGTCCAAATTTCATTCTTCTAGGTTGAAGCTTTGGTAGGCAGGAACACTTTGAATTTTTAAGTTTCAATTCGCTTTCCCATAAAGAGATACATGCTTTTGGAACTCTAAATCAAACATGGTTTATGCTAGCTACGTTAAATTTGATTCACTCGATTAGTTCTCAGTGCACTTTCTATGCTTTGTTCCCTGTTGAAGTAGCCCTAAGCAGAGGCAAGGAAAATACACTTTCATTTGAAAGTGTTTGCAGAGCTTCCACAGAACTACAAGTTTCAGCTAATATTTTTTCACCCACACTTATTGACACTTGGCAGGAAAAATGAGTGTACCAGTTGAACTTGGTTGCCCAATTTTTGGTGTTCTAGGTTGAAGGGTTCTTTGGCAGGAACACTTTGAATTTTTAGGTTTCACTTTGTTTTCTTATATAGGGATACATGCATTTGAAGCTCTAAATTGAACACCATTTGTGCTAGCTGCTTTAAACTTCACTCACTCAATTAGTTCTCAATGTGCTCTCTATGCTTTATTGCCTGTTGATGTAGCCCAAAGTAGAGGCAAAAAAAATGTACTTTCATTTGAAAACGTTTGCAGAGCTTCCACAGAATATGAGTTTACTGGAATTCAACAAATATTTTCTGACCCAATATTGTTGATATTTGTCAGGAAAGATGAGTATACCAGTTGTCCTTGGCTGCCCAATATTTGTTTTTCTAGGGTGAAGTGTTTGATGGCAGGAACACTTTGAATTTTTAGGTTTCACTTCATTTTCCCTGATAGGGATACATGCATTTGGAACTCTAAATCAAACATGGTTTGTCCTAGCTGCTTGAAACTTGACTCGTGCAATTAGTTCTCAGTACGCTCTCTATGTTGTGTTCCTTGTTGAAGTAGTCCTAAGCAGAGGCAAGGTAAATACACTTTAATTTGAAATCATTTGCAGAGCTTCCACAGAACTCCGAGTTTACTGGATTCTCAGCAAATATCTTTTCACCCCATCATGTTGATACTTGGCTAGAAAGATGAGTATAACAGTTGCACTTGGCTGCCCAAATTTCATTCTTGTATGTTGAAGCTTTCATTAGCAGGAACACTTTGAATTTTTAGGTTTCACATAGGTTTCACTAAATCAAACATGTTTTGTGCTAACTGCTTGAAACTTAACTCACTCAATTAGTACCAGTACACTCTCTATGCTTTTTTCCCTGTTGAGGTAGCCCCATGCAGATTCAAGGAAAACAACACTCTCCTTTGAAAGTGTTTGCAAAGCTTCCACAGAGCTACTAGTTTACTGAAATCTCAGCAAATATTTTTTCACCCAATCTTATTGACATGTGGCAAGAAAGATGAGTATACCAGTTGCACTTGCCTGCCCAAATTTCATTCTTCTAGGTTGAAGGGTTCCCTAGCAGGAACTCTTTAAATTTTTAGGATTCACTTCATTTTCCTCTATAGGGATACATGCATTTGGAACTCTAAATCAAACATGGATGTGTTAGCAACTTGAATCTTGACTCAATCAATTAGTTCTCAGGGCGCACTCTATGTTTGTTCCCTGTTGAAGTAGCCCTAAGCAGAGGCAAGGAAAATACACTTTCATTTGAAAGCATTTACAAAGCTTCCACAGAAGTCCGAGTTTACTGGAATCTCAGAAAATATTTTTTCACATGAACTTATTGACACTTGGCTGGAAAGATGAGTATACCAGATGCACTTGGCTGTCCAGACTTTGTTCTGGTTGAAGCGTTCCTTGTGAGGAGACCTTTGAATATGTAGGTTTCACTTCATTTTCCAATCTAGGGATACAACTTTTGGATCTCTAAATCAAATACAGTTTGTGCTTGATTCTTGAAACTTGACTCACTCAAGTAGTAATCAGTGCACTCTCTATTTTTTGTTCTCTGTTGAAGTATCCCTAGGCAGAGGCAAGAAAATACACTTTAATTTGAAAGCATTTGCAGAGCTTCCACAGTACCACAAGGTTACTGGTATATCAGCTTATATTTTTTCACATGATATTGCTGATACCTGGCAAGAGAAATGAGTATACAAGTTGTACTGGCTGCCCAAATTCCATTCTTCTAGGTTGAAGCATTTGTTGGAATGAACACTTTGAATTTTTAGGTTTCATATCATTTTCCCCAATAGGGATACATGAATTTGGAACTCTAAAACAAACACTACACAGTTTGTGCTAGCGGCTTGAAACTTGACTTACTCAATTACTTCTCAATGTGCTCTCTATGCTTTGTTTCCTGTTGAAGAAGCCCTAAGCAGAGGCAAAGAAAATACACTTTCATTTGAAAGCTTTTACAGTGCTCCCAGAGAACTCCAAATTTACTGGAATCTCAGCAAATATTTTTTCACCTGATCTTTGATACTTGGCAGGAAAGATGAGTAAACCAGTTGCACATGGCTGCCCAAATTTCATTATTCTAGGTTGAAGCGTTCCTTGGCAGAAACAGTTTGAATTTTTAGGTTTCACTTCATTTTTCCTCAATAGAGATACATGCATTTGGATATCTAAATCAAACACGTTGTGCTAGCTGCTTGAAACTTGACTCACTCATTAGTTCTCAGTGTGCTCTCTATGCTTTGTTTCATGTTGAAGTAGCCCTTGCAATGGAAAGGAAAATACAGTTTCATATGAAAATGTTTGCAGTGATTCCACAGAACTCCATTTTTACTTGAATATCATAAAATATTTTTCACCTGATGTTGTTGATACTTGGCATGAACGATGAGTATACCTGATGCACGTGGCTGCCCAAGTTTCTTTCTTCTAGGTTGTAGCACTCGTTGCCAGGAACACTTTGAATTTTTAGGTTTCACGTAGTTTTCTACTCTAGGGATACATGATTTTTGAACTCTAAATAAAACACGGTTGTGCTAGCTGCTTGAAACTTGACTGACTCTATTAGTTGTCAGTGAACTCTCTATGGATTGTTCCCTGTTGAAGTAGCCCTATGCAGAGGCAAGAAAATACACTTTCATTTTAACCATTTGCGGAGCTTCCACACAACTCCAATTTTACTGGGTTCTCAGCAAATATTTTTTCACCCAATCTTGTATATTCTTGGCCAGAAAGATGACTATACCAGTTGCACTTGGCTGCACAAATTTTGGTCTTGTAGTTTGAAGCATTAGTTGGCAGGAAAACTTTGAATTTTTAGGTTTCACTTTATTTTCACTATAGGGATACATGCGTTTTGAACTCTAAACCAAACATGGTTGTGCTTGGTGCTTGAAACTTGTCTCATTCAATTACTTTTCAGTGCACTCTCTATGATTTGTTCCCTGTTGAAGTATCTCTATACAGAGTAAAGGAAAATACACTTTTCATTTGAAATCGTTTGCAGAGCTTCCATAGAACTATGAATTTACTTTAATTTAATAAAATATTATTCACCCGATCTTGTTGTTACTTGGTAGGTGAGATGAGTATACCAGTTGCACTAGGCTGCCAAAATCTCATTCTTCTACGTTGTAGCATTCATTGTCAGGAAAATTTTGAATTCTTAGGTTTCACTTAGTTTTCCACTACAGAAATACATGTTTTGTAACTCTAAATTAAACACAGTTTGTGCTAGCTGCTTGAAACTTGACCCAGTCATTTAGTTCTCAGTGCACACTCTATATTTTGTTTACTGTTGAAGTGGCCCTATGTAGAGCTAGGAAAATACACTTTCATTTGACAGCATTGCAGAGCTTCCTTAGAACTCCAATTATACTTTAATTTAATAAAATAGTTTTCACCCAATTTTGTGGTAACTTGGGAGGTGAGATGAGTATACCAGTAGCACTTGGCTGCACAAAGTTTATTCTTCTAGGTTGTAGTGTTTGATGGCAGAAAAACTTTTGAGTTTTTAGGTTTCACTTAGTTTTCCACTATAGGGATACATGTTTTGGATCTAAATCAAACACGATTTGTGCTAGCTGCTTGAGACTTGACTCACTCATTTAGTTCTCAGTGCACTCTGTATGTTATGTTTACTGTTGAAGTAGTCCTAGGCAGAGGCAATAAAAATACACTTTTATATGAAAGCGTTTGCAGAGCTTCCACCAAACTCTGAGTTTACTGGAATATCAGCTTATATTTTTTCATACGATCTTGTTGATACCTGGCAGGAAAAATGAGTATTCAAGTGCAATGGCAGCCCAAATTCCATTGTTATAGGTTGAAGCATTCTTTGGAAGGAACGCTTTGAAATTTAGGTTTCACATCATTTTCCCCTATAGAAATACATGAATTTGGAACTCTAAAACAAACATAGTTTGTGCTAGCTTTTGAAACTGGACTCACTCAATTAGTTCTCAGTGTGCTCTCTATGTTTTTTTTTTTTTTTTTTCTTGTCGAAGTAGCCCTAGGCAGAGGCAAGAAAACACCCTTTCATTTGAAATTGTTTGCTGAGCTTACACAGAAATTCGAGTTTACTGGAATGACAACAAATATTTTTTCACCCGATCTTGTTGATACTTGGCTAGTAATATGAGTATAACCATTGCACTTGGCTGCTTAAATTTCGTTCTTCTAGGTTGAAGCATTTTTGGTAGGAAAACTTTTAATATTTAGGTTTTACTTCATTTTCCCCTATAGGGATACATTCACTTGGAACTCTAAATCAAACACGGTTTGTGGTAGCTGCTTGAAACTTGACTCTCTCAGTTCGTTCTCAGTGCACTCTTTATTCTTTGTTACCTGTCAAACAAGCCCTAAGCAGAGGCAAGAAAAATACACTTTCATTTGAAATCGCTTGCAGAGCTACCACAGAACTCCTAGGTTACTGGAATCTCAGCAAATATTTTTTCACTGTATCTAGTTGATAATTGGTAGGAAAGATGAGTATACCAGTTGCAGGTGGATGCCCAAATATTGTTCTTGTAAGTTGAAGTGTTCGTTGACAGGAACTCTGAATTTTTACATTTCACCTGGTTGTCCCTATAGGGATACATGCATTTGGATCTCTAAATCAAACAGGGTTTGTGCTAGCTGCTTGAAACTTGACTCACTCTATTATTTCTCAGTGTGTTCTCCATGCTTTGTTCCATTTTAAAGTAGCCCAAACCAGAGGCAAGGGAAATAAACTTTCATTTTAAAACCTTTGGAGTGCTTCCACAGAAATCCGAGTTTACTGGAATCTCAGCAAATATTTTTTCACCTGAACTTGTGGATAGTTGGTAGGAAAGATGAGAATACTAGTTGCACTTGGCTGCCCAAATTTCGTCCTTCTAGGTTGAAGCATTTATTGAGAGGAACACTTTGAATTTTTAGGTTTCACTTCCTATTCCATTATAGGGATATATGCATTTGGAACTCTAAATCAAACACAGTTTTTGCTAGGTGCTTGAAACTTGACTCACTCAATGAGTTCTTGGTGTGCTCTCTATGCTTTGTTCCCTGTTGAAGTAGCCATAAGCAGAGGCAAAACAAAAATACACTTTCACTTGAAAGTGTTTGCAGGGCTTTCACAGAACTTAGAGTTTACTGAAAACTCAACAAATATTTTTTCACCCGATCTTCTGGATACATGGTAGGAAAAATCAGTATACTAGTTGCACTTGACTGCCAACATTTTGTTCTGCTAAGATGAAGAGTTCGTTTCCAGGAAAACTTTATTTTCTAGTTTCCCCTTCCTTTTCCCCATAGTGATACATGTTTTTGGAACTCTAAATCAAACATAGTTGTTGGTAGCTGCTTGAATCTTGACTACCTCAATTAGTTCTCAATGTGCTCTCTATGCTTTCTTCCCTGTTCAAGTAGCCTTAAACAGTGGTAAGGAAAATACAATTTCTTTTGAAAGTTTGTGCAGAGCTTCCACAGAACTCCAAGTTCACTTGTATCTCACAAAATATTTTTCCCCCAACTTGTTGATACTTGGCAAGAAAGATTTGTAGACCACTTGAACTGGAGAGCCCAAATTTCATTCTTTTAGGATGAAGTGTTCATTGGCAGGAGCACTTTGTATATTTAGGTTTCAATTCTTTTTCTTCTACATGGATTCATGGGTTTGGAACTCTAAATCAAACAAGGTTTGTGCTAGCTGTTTGATACTTAACTCACTCAATTAGTTCTCAGTGTGCTCTTTATGCTTTGTTCCCTTTTGAAGTAGCTCTAACCAGAGGCAAGGAAAATACACTTTTATTTGAATGTGTTTGCAGAGATTCCACAGACTTTGAGTTTACTGGAATCTCAGGAAATATTTTTTCACCCAAACGTGTTCATACTTTTCAGGAAAGAGGAGAATATGAGTTGCACTTGGGTGCCCAAATTTTGTTCTTCTAGGTTGAAGCGATCCTTAGCAGGAACACTTGGAATTATTAGGTTTCAATTTGTTTTCCCCTGTAGGTATACATCCATTTTGATCCCTAAATCAATCATGGTTTGTGCTAGCTGTTTGAAATTGGACTCACTCAATAATTCTCAGTGTGCTCTCTATGCTTTCTTCCCTGTTGAAGTAGCCCTACACAGAGGTAAGGAAAATACACTTTCATTTGAAAGCATTTGCAGAGGTTTCACAGAACTCCGAGTTTACTTGAATCCTATAAAATGTTTTTCACCCAATATTCTTGATAATTGGCAGGAAAGATGAGTATACAAGTTGCACTTGGCTGTCCAAATTTCGTTCTTCTATTTTGAGTCATTCATTGGCAGGAACACTTTGAAATTTTAGGTTTCACTTCATTATCCCTATAGGGATACATGCTTTTGGAAATCTAAATCAAACACGGTTTGTGCTAGCTTCTTGAATCTTGACTCACTCTATTACTTCTCAGTATGCTCTCTATGATTTGTTCCCTGATGAAGTAGCACTATGCAGAGGCAAGGAAAATACACTTTCATTTGAAAGTGTTTCCAGAGCTTCCACCAAAATTCTATTTTACCCAAATCTCAGCAAATTTTTTCACCCAATCTTGTTGATACTTGCCAGGAACAATGTGTATACCACTTGAACTTGGCTGCCCAAATTTCATTCTTCTAGGTTGAAGTGTTCATTGGCAGAAGCACGTTGAATTTTTAGGTTTCACTTCATTTTCTTCTATAGAGATACAAGCATTTGGAACTCTAAATCAAACTCAGTTTGTGCTAGCTGCTTGAAACGTGACTCACTTAATTTGTTCTCTGTGTGCTCTATATGCTTTGTTCCCTTTTAAAGTAGCCTTAAACAAAGGCAAGTAAAATACAGTTTCATTTGAAAAGGTTTGCAGATCTTTTACCGAACTACAAGTTTATTGGTATCTTACCAAATAGTTTTTCACCAGATCTTGTTGATAATTGGCAGGAAAGATGAGTATACCAGTTGCACTTGGCTGTCCAATTTTCGTTTTCTAGTTTGAAGACTTCCTTGAAAGGAACACTTTGAATTTTTAGGTTTCACATCGTTTCCCTTATAGGAATACATGTATTTGGAACTCTAAATCAAACACACTTTCTGATAGCTGCCTGAAACTTGACTCTCTAAATTAGTTCTCAATGCTCTCTCTATGCTTTTTTCCATGTTGAAGTAGCCCTATCAGAGGCAAGGAAAATACAATTTCATTTGAAAGTGTTTACAGAGTTTACCCAGAACTCCGAGTTTACTGGAATCTCATAAAAAAATTTTTCACCCAATTTTGTTGATACTTGGCAGGAAAGATGAATATAGCATTTACACTTGGCTGCCCATATTTCCTTCCTCTAGGTTGAAGCATTTGTTGGCAAGAACACTTTGAATTTTTAGGTCTCACTTCTTTTTCCCCTATAGGGATTCATTATTTTGGAACTCTAAATCAAACACGTTTGCTACTAGCTGCTTGAACCTTGACTCAATTAATTAGTTCTCAGTGTGCTCTCAAAGTTTTCTTCCCTGTTGAAGTAGCCATACGAAAAGGAAAGGAAAATAAACTTTTATTTGAAAACGTTTGCAGAGCTCCCACATAACTCTGAGTTTATTGGAATATCAGCAAACATGTTTTCACCTGATCTTGTTGATACATGGCTGGAAAGAAGTATACCAGTTGCACTTGGTGGCCCAAATTTCGTTCTTTTAGATTGAAGCACTTGTTGACAGGAACATTTTGAATTTTTAGGATTCTCTTCATTTTCCCCTATAGGGATACTTGCATTTGGAACTCGAATTCCAACACAGTTTGTTCTAGCTGCTTGAAACTTCACTCACTCAATTAGTTCTCAGTGGGCTCTCTATGCTTTTTTCCTTTTTGAATTAGCCCTAAGCAGAGGCAAGAAAAATATACTTTCATTTAAAAGCATTTGCAGAGCTTCCACAGAACTCCAAGTTTACTGGAATATCAGCAAACATTTTTTCACACGATATTGTTCATACTTGGCAGAAAAGATAAGTATACCACTTGCACTTGTCTGCCAAAATTTTGTTCTTCTACTTTGAAGCATTTGTTGGCAGGAACAAGTTGAAATTTTAGGTCTCACTTCATTTTTCTCTGTAGGGATACAAGCATTTGGAACTCTCAATCAAATACCTTTGTGCTAGCTGCTTCAATCTTGATTACTCAGTTACTTCTCAGTGTGCTCTCTATGCTTTTTTTCACTGTTAAATTCGCCCTAAGTAGAGGCAAAGAAAATACACATTCATTTGAAAGCATTTGCAAAGCTTCACAGAACTCAGAGTTTACTGGAATTGCAGCAAATATTTTTTCATCTGAACTTGTTCATACTTAGCAAGAAAGATGAGTATACCAGTTGCACATGGCTCCCCAAATTTTGTTCTTATAGGTTGAAGTGTGCTTGGACATGAACACTTTGAATATTGGGGTTTCACTTTATTTTCCCCTATATGGATACATGCATTTGGAATGCTAAATCAAACACAGTTCGTGCTAGCTGCTTGAAACTTGACTCACTCAATTAGTTCTCAGTGTGCTCTCTATGTTTTCTGCCCTGTTGAAGTAGCCCAACGAAGAGGCAAGAAAAAAATAGTTTCATTTGAAAGTGATTCCAGAGCTTCTACAGAACTCCGAGTTTACAGGAATATCAGCAAATATTTTTTCACCTGATCTTGTTGATACATGGCTGGAAAGAGAAGTATACCAGTTGCACTTGGTGGCCCAAATTTCGTTCTTTTAGATTGAAGCGCTTGTTGACAAGAACATTTTGAATTTTTAGGATTCTCTTCATTTTCCCCCATAGGGATACTTGCATTTGGAACTCAAATTCCAACACGGTTTGTTCTAGCTGCTTGAAACTTAACTCACTCAATCAGTTCTCAGTGCACTCTCTATGCTTTGTTCCCTGTTGAAGTAGCCCTAAGCAGAGGCAAGGAAAATACACTTTCATTTGAAAGCATTTTCAGAGCTCCGTGTTTACTGGAATCTCAGCAAATATTTTTTATCCCAATCTTGTTGATACTTGGCAGGAAAGATGAGAATTCCAGTTGTACTTGGATACCCATATTTCATACTTCTACGTTGAAGCATTAGTTGGAAGGAACACTTAAATTTTTAGGTTTCACTACATTTTCCCCTATAGTGATATATGCATTTGGAACTCTAAATCAAACAAGAATCTACTACCTACTTGAAAGTTGACTCACTCAATTAATACTCAACACAGTCTCTATGCTTTGTTCTGTGTTGAATTAGATGTAAGTATAGGCCAGGAAAGTACACTTTAATTTGAAAGCATTTGAAGAGAGTCCACTGAACTCTGAGTTTACTGGAATCTCAGTAAATATAATTTTTACCTGATCTTCTTGCTACTTGGCAGGAAAGATGAGTATACCAGTTACACTTGGCTGCCCAAATCTCATTCTTCTAGGTTGCAGCATTCATTTGGAGGAACACTTTGAATTTTTAGGTTTCACTTCATTTTCCCCTATACAAATACATGCATTTGGAACTGTAAACCAAACATTGTTTGGGTTAGCTGCTTGAAACTTGACTCATTCAATTAGTTCTCAGTGTGCTCTCAATTCTTTTTTCCCTGTTAAAGTAGCTCTAAGAAGAGGCAAGAAAAATACACTTTCATTTGAAAGTGTTTGCAGTGCTTCCACAGAACTCCGAGACTACTGGAATCTCATCCAATATTTTTTCACCCGATCTTCTTCAAACTTAGCAGGAAAGATTAGTATAAAAGTTGAACTTGGCTGCCCAAATTTTGTTCTTATAGGTTGAAGTGTGCTTTGACATGAACACTTTGAATTTTGGGGTTTCACTTTCTTTTCCCCCATATGGATATATATATTTG
Source organism: Urocitellus parryii (assembly GCF_045843805.1). NCBI lineage: Eukaryota > Metazoa > Chordata > Mammalia > Rodentia > Sciuridae > Urocitellus > Urocitellus parryii. The sequence goes on from NC_135534.1 coordinate 124,967,684, forward strand.
GAATGCTAAATCAAACACAGTTTGTGCCAGCTGCTTGAAACTTGACTCACTCAATTAGTTCTCAGTGTGCTCTCTATGTTTCTTGCCCTGTTGAAGTAGCCCATCGAAGGGACAAAAAAATATAGTTTCATTTGAAAGCGATTCCAGAGCTTCCACAGAACTCCGAGTTTACTGGAATATGAACAATTTTTTTTTCACCCGATCCTGTTGATACTTGGCAGAGAAGATGACTATAACAGTTTCACTTGGATCCCCAAATTTAGTTTTTCTAGGTTGAAGTGTGCGTTGGGAGGAACACTTTTAATTTTGATTATTCACTTTGTTTTCCCCTATAGGGGTACATGCCTTTGGAACACTAAATCCAACATGTTTTGTGCTAGCTTCTTGAAACTTGACTCACTCAGTTAGTTCTCAGTGCACTCTCTATGCTTTGTTCCCTGTTTCAGTAGCGCTAACAGGGGCAAGGAAAATATACTTTCATTTAAAAGCATTTGCAGATCTTCCAGAGAACTCCGAGCTTACTGGAATCTCAGCAAATATTTTCTCACCATATCTTGTTGATACTTGGCAGAAAAGATGAGTATACCAGTTGCACTTGCCTGCCCAAATTTCTTTCTTTTAGGTTTAAGTGTTCATTTGCAGGAACACTTTGAATTTTGAGATTTCACTTTATTTTTCCAAATAGGGATGCATGCATTTGAAACTCTAAATCAAACACAGTTTGTGCTAGCTTCTTGAAACTTGACTCACTCAATTAGTTCTCAGTGTTCTCTCTAGACTTTGTTCCATGTTGAAGTAGCCATAAGCAGAGGCAACTAAAATACACTTTCATTTGAAAGAGTTGCAGAGATTATACAAAACTCCTTGCTTACTGGAATCTCAGCAAATATATTTTTAACCTCAACTTGTTGATACTTGGCAGGAAAGCTGAGTATGCAAGTTGCACTTGGCTTCCCAAATTACATTCTTCTAGGTTGAAGTGTTCATTGGCAGGAACATTTTGTAATTTTAGATTTCACTTTGTGCTCTCCTATAGGGAGAAATGCTTTTGGAAATCTAAATCAAACACGGTGTGTGCTAGCTGGTTGAAACTTAACTCGTTCAATTATTTCTCAGTGTGCTTTCTTTGCTTTGTTTCCAGTTGAAGTAGCCCTAAATGGAGGCAAGGAAAATATACTTTCATTTGAAAGCATTTGCAGAGCTCCCACAAAACTCTGAGTTTACTGGAATCTCAGCAAATATTTTTTTCACCCAATCTTGTTGATCCTTAGAAGGAAAGATGAGGATACCAGTTGTACTTGGCTGCTCAAATTTCTTTCTTCTAAGTTTAAGCATTCGTTTTCAGGAACACTTAGAATTTTGAGGTTTCACTTCATTTTTTACTATATGTATACATGCATTTGAACTCTCAATCAAGCATGATTTGTTCTACCTGCTTGAACAATAATTAACTCAATTAGTTCTCAATGCATTTTCCATGCTTTGTATTCTGTTAAAGTTGCCCTAAGCAGAGGGAGAAAAATTCACTTTTTTTTTTGAAAGTGTTGCAGTGCTTCCACAACACTCTAAGTTTACTGTAATCTCAAAACATTTGTTCCTCAATCCTGTTGATACTTGGCAGGAAAGTTGAGTATAGCAGTTGCACTTGGCTGCCAAAAATTTTGTTCTTCTTGGTTGAATCCTTCATTTGCAGGAACACTTTGAATCTTGCAGTTTCACTTTATTTTCCCCTATATGGACACATGCATTTGGAACTCTTAATCAAACATGGTTTGTGCTAGCTGCTTGAAAATTCACTCACTCAGATATTTCTCAGTGCTTAGTCTATGCTTTGTTCCCTGTTTCAGAAGCCCTAAGCAGAGGCAAAAAATATATATACTTTCATTTACAAGCATTTGTAGAGCTTCCACAGAACTCCAAGTTTACTGGGATCTCAGCAAATATTTTTTCACCCGATGTTGTTGATATTTGGAAGAAAAGATGAGTATACGAGTTGAACTTGGCTGCCAAAGTTTCATTTTTCTAGGTTGAAGCCTTCTTTTACAAGAATACTTTGAATTCTGAGGTTTCACTTCATTTTCCCCTATAGGGATACATACATTTGGAACTCTAAATCAAATATGGTTTGTGCTAGCTGCTTGAAAATTGACTCACTCATTTTATTCTCAGTGCATGTATCCATATAGGAGAAATTAAAGTGAAACCTCAAAATTCACCGTGTGAAAACTTGCCTCACTAAATTAGTTCTCAGTCAATGCTTTGCTTTCTGTTAAAGTAGCCCTAAGCACAGGCAAGGAAATACACTTTCATTTGGAACCATTTGCAGAGCTTTGAATTCTGAGTTTTCACTTCATTTTTCCCTATAGGTATACACGCATTTTGAAGTCATATCAAACACGGTTTGTGCTAGCTGCTTGAACATGACTCACTCAATTAGTTCTCAGTGTGCTCTCCATGCTTTGATACTTGTTGAAGTAGCCTAAACTGAGAGAAAGAAAATACACTTTCATATGAAAGCATTTGTAGAGCTTCCATAGAACTGAAAGTTTTCTGGAATCTCACCAAATATTTTTTAACCAAATTTGTTGATACTTGGCAGGAAAGATGAGTATACCAGTTGCACTTGGCTGCCCAAATTTTGTTCTTCTAGATTGAAGCGCTCATTGGTAGGGAGATTGTAAACTTTGAGGTTTCTCTTCACTTTCCCATATTGGATACATGCATTTGGAACTCTAAATCAAACACAGTCTGTTCTAGCTGCTTGAAACTTGACTCACTCAATTAGTTCTCTGTATGCTCTCTAAGCTTTGTTCCATGTTGAAGTAACCATAAGCATAGGTAAGAAAAGTGCACTTTAATTTGAAAGCGTTTGCAGAGCTTCCAAAGAACTTCTAGGTTACTGGATTCTCAGCAAATATATTTTTCACCCAATTTTGTTGATACTTGGCAGGAAAGATGAATATACCAGTTGCACTTGGCTGCCCAAATTTTGATATTTTAAGTTGAAGTGTTTGTTTGCATAACTCATTGCATTTTGAGGTTTCACTTCATTTTCCCTTATAGAAATACATGCATATGGAACTCTAAACCAAACACAGTCTGTTCTAGCTGCTTGAAACTTGACTCACTCATTTAGTTCTCGTGTTTTCACTTCATTTTCCCTTATAGAAATACATGCATATGGAACTCTAAACCAAACACAGTCTGTTCTGGCTGCTTGAAACTGGACTCACTCAATTAGTTCTCGTGTGCTCTGTATGCTTTTTTCCCTTTTGAAGTAGCCCCAAGCAGTGGCAAGGAAAATGATCTTTCATTTGAATGCATTTGCAGAGCTTCCACAGAACTCCGAGTTTACTGGAATCTCAGGAGTATTTTTTCACCTGATATTGTTGATACTTGGCATTAAAGATGAGTATACCTGTTGCATTTGGCTGACCAAATTTTGTTCTTCTAGTTTGAAGCATTCGTTTGAAGGAACACTTTGATTTTTAAGGTTTCACTTCATTTTTCCCTATAGGGATACATGCATTTGGATCTCTAAATAAAACAAGGTTAGTGCTAGCTACTTGAAACTTGACTTATTCTGTTAGTTCTCAGTGCACTCTCCATACTTTGTTCCTTGTTGAAGTAGCTGTAAGCTACTTTCATTTTAAAACATTTACAGAGCTTCCACAGAATTCTGATTTTACTGGAATCTCAGCATTTTTTTTCACTTTCTCATGTTGATACTTGTCAGGAAAGATGAGTATACCAGTTGCACTTGGCTGCCCAAATTTTGTTCTTCTTAGATGAAGCGTTTATTTGCAGGAACACTTTGAATTCTGAGGTTTCATTTCATTTTCCCCAATATGGATACATGCATTTGGAACTCTAAATCATATACGGTTAGGGCCAGCTGCTTGAAACTTGACTCATTCCATAGTTCCCAGTGCACACTCTATGCTTGGTTTCCTGTTGACATAGCCCTAAGCAGAGGCAAGGAAAATACACTTTCATTCAAAAGCATTTAAGGAGTTTCCTCAGAACTCTGAGTTTACTAAAATCTCAGCAAATATTTTTTCACCAGATCTTGTTTATATTTGGAAGCATAGATGAGTATTCTAGTTGTATTTTCTGCCCAACTTCCGTTCTTGTATGTTGAAGCATTCCTTGGCAGGAACACTTTCAATTTTGATGTTTCACTTCATTTTCCCTATAGGGATACATGCAGTCTGAACTCTAAATCAAACACGGTTTGTGCTAGCTGCTTGAAACTTCACTCACACACTTAAGTCTCAGTGTGACCTGTATGCTTTGTTCCCTGTTGAACTAGCCCTAAGCCAAGGAAAGGAAAATACACTTTCATTTAAAAGCCTTTGCAGAGCTTCCACAGAACTCCAAGTTTACTAGAATCTCAGCAAATATTTTTTCACCCAATCTTGTTGATACTTGGCAGGAAAGATTAGTATACCAGTTGCACTTGGCTGTCCAAATTTTGTTCTTCTTGGTTGAAGTGTTCATTTGAAGAAACACTTTCAATTTTGACGTTTCACTTCAGTTTCCCCTGTAGGGATATATTCATTCTGAACTCTAAGTCAAATATGGTTTGTGGTAGCTGCTTGATACTTCACTCACTCACTTAGTTCTCAGTGCAATCTCTATGCTTTGTTCCCTGTTGATGTTGTCCTAAGCAGAGGCCAGGATAATACACTTTCGTTAGAAAGTGTTTGCAGTGCTTCCACAGAACTCCAATTTTACTGGAATCTCAGCATATATTATTTAACCCTATCTTGAAGATACTTGGCAGAAAAGATGCGTTTACCAGATGCACTTGGCTGCCCAAATTCCATTCTTCTTTGTTGAAACATTCATTTGCAGAAATACTTTTAAATTTGCAGTTTCACTTCATTTCTCCCAATAGGGGTATGTTGAGAGCCACAGCCGAAGGGGCCCCAGCAAATTTCCAGCTGCCAGCAAACTTCCAGCTACCAGCTAATGATTGGCTCACAGCGGCCCCAGCAAACGTCTAGCTGCCAACTGATTGGCTCCTCTGTGGTGTTGCTCATTGGGCTGTTTCCCCACCCTTTCAGACCACGGAGCTGCTCATTGGGGGACTTTTTTGGCTCCACCCATGTGACCCAGCCAATCGGCCTCAAGAGCAGGAGGAGTGGGGAAGGTTGAGAGGCTTTTGGGAAGCCGGTGTGGCAGTTGGGCTCTGAGGGTTTTCCTGAAAAGCTGTGCTGTGTGGTCTGTGTGTTCTAAAAATAAAGTTTGTTTCCATTGACAAGTAGCTGCTGAATTGTGCCCAGCCAGACTGTGGCAGGGATACATGCATTTGGAACTCTAAATCAAACACGGTTTGGGCCAGCTGCTTGAAACTTTACTCACTCAATTAGTTCTCAGTGCAGTGTCTATGCTTTGTTACCTGCTGACATAGCCTTAGGCAGAGGCAAGGAAAATAAACTTTCATTTGAAAGCATTTGAGGAGCTTCCACAGATCTATGAGTTTCCTAGAAACTCAGCAAATTTTTTTTCACCTGATCTTGTTTATACTTGGCAGGATAGACGAGTATTCTTGTTGTACTTGGCTGCCCAAATTTTATTCTTGAAGGTTGAAGAAACACTTTCAATTTTGAGGTTTCACTTCATTTACCCTATAGGGATACATGCATCTGGAACTCTAAATCCAACATGGTTAATGCTGGCTGCTTGACACTTGACTCTCTCAATTACTTCTTAGTGCACTGTCTATGCATGGTTCCCTGTTGAAGTATACCTTAGCAGAGGTAAGGAAAATACACTGTCCTTTGCAAGCATTTGCAGACCTAACACAGAACTCCAAGGTTACTGAAATCTCAGAAAATATTTTTTCACCTGATCTTGTAGATACCTGACAGGAAAGATGAGTATACCAGTTGTGCTAGGCTTCACAAATTTGCTTCTTCTATATTGAAGCATTCCTTTGCAGGAACACTTTGAATTTTGAGGTTTCACTTTCTTTTCCCTACATGGATACATGCATTTGGAATGCTAAATCAAACACAGTTTGTGCTAGCTGCTTGAAACTTGATTCACTCAATTAGTTCTCAGTTTACAGTCTATGCTTTATTCCCTGTTGAAGTGGCTGTAAGAAAAGGCAAGGAAAATACACTTTGATTTGAAAGCATTTGCAGAGTTTCCAAAGAACTCCGATTTTACTGAAATCTCAGCAAATATTTTTTCACTCTATCTTGTTGATACATGGCAGCATAGATGAGTACACCAGTTGCACTTGGCTGCCCAAATTTCATTCTTCTAGGTTGAAGCAGTCATTGGCTGAAACACTATGAATTTTGAGGTTTCAATTCATTAACATTTATAGGGATACATGCTTTTGGAACTCTAAATCAAACACAGTTTTTGCTAGCTGAGTGAAACTGACTCACTCAATTAGTTATTGCAGTCTCTATGTTTGTTTCCTGTTGAAGTAGACCTAAGGAGAGGAAAGGAAAATAGATTTCATATGAAAGCATTTGCAGATCTTCCACAGAACTCCGAGTTTATTGGAATCTCAGAAAATATTTTTTCACCTGATATTAAGGATACATGGCAGGAAAGATGAGTATACCAGTTGCACTTGGCTGCCCAAATTTTGTTCTTCTAGGTTGAAGCGTTCGTTTGCAGGAAAACTTTGAATTTTGAGTTTTAACTTTATTTTTCCTTATAGGGATACATGCATTTGGAACTCTAAATGAAGCACAGTTTTTGCTAGCTGCTTGAAATTGACTCACTCAATTAATTCTCAGTGTGCTTTCCATGCTTTGTTTCCTGTTTAAGTAGCCCTCAGCAGAAGCAAGGAAAATACAATTTTATTTGAAAGCATTTGCAGAGCTTCCACAGAACTCTGAGCTTACTGGTATCTCAGCAAATATTTTTTCACCCAATACTGTTGATACTTGACAGTAATGGTCGGTACTCCATTCACACATGTCCCCCAAAATTCATTCATCTTAGTTGAAGCGTTCACTTGCAGGAACACAATGAAATTTTAGGTTTCACTTCATTTTCCCTAAAGGGGTACATGCAGTTGGAATTCTAAATAAATCACGATTTGTGCTAGCTCCTTAAAACTTGACATACTCAATTAATTCTCAGGGTGCTCTCTATGCTTTGCTCCCTGTTGAAGTAGCCCTAAGCAGGGACAAGGAAAACATAGATTCATTTGAAAGTGTTTGCAAAGCTTCCACAGTACTCTGAGTTAACTGGAATCTCAGCAAATACTTTTTTAACGCGATCTTGTTGATACTTGGCAGTAATGGTCAGTACTCCATTCACACTTGGTCCCCCAAATTTCATATCAAGGTTGAAGTGTTCATTTGCAGGAACACTTTGAACTTTTAAGTTTCACTTTGTTTTTATCTATAAAAGTACATGCAGTTGGAACTCTAAATCAAACACGGTTTGTGTTAGCTGCTTCAAACTTGACACACTCAACTAGTTCTCAGTACACTCTCTATGCTTTGTTGCCTGTTGAAGTAGCCCTCAGCAGAGGAAAGAAAAACACACTTTATTTTCAAAACCTTTGCAAAGCTTCCACAGAACTCTGAGTTGTCTGGAATCTCAGCTAATATTTTTTCACCAATCTTGTTGATACTTGACAGGAATGGTCAGTACTCCATTCATACTTGGCCCCTCAAATTTCATTCTGCTAGGTTGAAGCATTCGTTTGGAGGAACACTTTGAATTTTAAAGTTTCATTTCATTTTCCCTATAGGTATAGATGCAGTTGGAAATATAAATCAAATACATTTATGCTAGCTGCTTGAAACTTGACAAACTCAATTTTTCTCACTGCACTCTCTAAGCTTTGTTTCCTACTGAAGTAGCCCTTAGTAGAGAAAAGGAAACACACATTATTTTGAAAGCGTTTGACAAGCTTCCATAGAACACTGAGTTTACTGGCATCTCTGCAAATATTTTTTTCAATTGACTTTTTATATTTGGCAGAAATGATCGGTACTCCAGTCGTGCTTGGTCCTGCAAATTTCATTCTTGTAGATTGAACTGTTGGTTTTCAGGAACACATTGAATTTTTTATTTCAGTTCACTTTCCCCTATAGTGTTACATGCAGTGGGAACTGTAAATCAAACATGGTTTGTGCCAGCTGCTAGAAACTTGACTCACTCAATTAGATCTCAGTGTGCTCTCTATGCTTTGTTCCCTGTTGAAGTAGCCCAAAGCAGAGGCAAGGAAAATACACTTTCATTTGCCAACCTTCCAAAGAACTCCATGTTTACCAGAATCACAGCAAATATTTATTCACCTGAACATGTTGATACTTGGCAGGAGTGATCGATACTCCTGTCGCACTTGGCTAGCTAAATTTTGTTCTCCTAGTTTGAAACGTTCGTTCGCAGGAACTCTTGGAATTTTTAGGTTTCACTTCATTTTCCCTATAGAGATACAGACAGTTGGAAAGCTAAATCAAAACCAATTTGTGCTGGCTCCTTGAATCTTGACACACTCAATAAGTTCTCAGGGCACTCTCTATGCTTTGTTCCCTGTGGAAGTAGCTCTTAGCAGAGACAAGGAAAACACTTTCATTTGAAAGCGTTTGCAAAGCTTCCACAGTACTCCGAATTTTCTGGAATCTCAACAAATACTTTTTTCACGTGATCTTTTCGATACTTGGCAGGTAAGGTCTGTACTCCATTCGCAATTTTCCCCAAAATTACTTTCTTCTTGGTTGAAGCATTCATTTACAGGAATACTTTAAATTTTTAGGTTTAACTTCATTTCCCCTAAAGAGATACATGCACTTTGAACTCTAAATCAAACACAGTGTGCTCACTGTTTGAAACTTGACACAGTCAGTTAGTTCTGTGTGTGTTCTCTATACTTTGTTCCCTGTTGAATTAGCCCTAAGCAGAGGCAAGGGAAATGTACTTTCATTTGAAAGCATTTGAGAAGCTTCCAAAGAACTCCGAGTTTACTGAAATCTTAGTAAATATATTTTCACCCAATTGGTTGATACTTGGCAGAAATGATGAGTACTCCAGTTGCACTCAGTCCCCCAAATTCCTTTCTCTTATGTTGATGCATTCTTTTTCAGGAACACTTTGAATTTTTACGTTTCACTTCATTTTCCCCAATAGGGATACATGCTGTTGGAACTCTAAATCAAACATGGTTTGTGCTAGAAGCTTGAATCTTGACACACTAAATTATTTCCGAGTTTGCTCACTATGCTTTGTTGCCTTTGGAAGCAGGCCAAAGCAGAGGCAAGGAAGCCACACTTTCATTTGAAAGTGTTTGCCAAGCTTGCACAGAACCCAAGATTACTGAAATCTCAGCAAAAAAAAATTTACCCTTACTTGTTGATGCTTGGCAGGAATGATCAGTAATCCAGTCATGCTTACCCCAATTTTTGTCTAAATCAAACGAGGTTTGTGCCAGCTGCTTGAAATTGACTCACTCAAATAATTATCTGTGTGCTTCTATGCTTTGTGCCTTGTTGATTTAGCATTAAGCAAAGGCATGGAAGCATTTACTAAGCTTCCAAAGACTTCCAACTTTACTGGAATCTCAACAAATATTTTTTCACCTGAGTTTCTTGATACTTGGCTCAAATTATTGGTACTCGAGTCACACTTGGCCCTCCAAATTTCATTCTTCTAGGTTGAAGCGTTCATTTGCAGTAACACTTTAAATTTTGAGGTATCACTTCATTTTTCACTATATGGATACATGCAGTTGGAACTCTAAATCTGACACGGTTTGTGCTAGCTGCTTGAAACTTGACTCACTCAATTAGTTCTAAGTGCACTCTCTATGCTCTCTTCCCTGTTGATGTAGCCCTAAGTAGAGGCAAGGAAAACACACTTTCATTTGACAGTGTTTGCCATGCTTACAAAGAACTCCGAGTTTAATGGAATCTCAGTAAATATTTTTTTTTCACCCAGACATGTTTATACATGGCAGAAATTATCAGTACCACAGTCACACTAGGCCCCCCCAAATTTCGTTCTTCTAGGATGAAGCATTTATTTGCAGGAACACTTTGAATATTTAGGTTTAACTTCATTTTCTTATATAGGGATACATGAATTTGGAAATCTAAATCAAAGACAGTTTGTTCCAGCTGCTTGAAACATGATGCACTCAATTTGTTCTCAGTGTACTCTCTATGATTTGTTCCCTGTTGAGGTAGCCCTAAGCAGAGGAAAGAAAAACACACATTCATTTCAAAGCGTTTGACAAGATTCCACAGAACCCCAATTTTAATGGAGTCTCAGCAAATATTTTTCAACTGATCTTGTTTATACTTCTCAGGAATAATCAATACTCCATTCTCACTTGCCCCCCCCAATTTTGTTCTTCTAGGTTGAAGCAATTATTTGCAGGAACACTTTAAATTTTTAGGCTTCACTTAGTTTTCCCCTGTAGAGATACATGCATTTGGCATTCTAAATCAAACACTGTTTGTGCTACCTGCTTGAAACTTGACTAACTCAATTAGTTCTAAGTGCACTCTCTATGCTTTCTTCCCTGTTGACCTAGACCTAAGCAGAGGCACACGTTCATTTGACAGTGTTTGTCATGCTTACAAAGAACTCTAAGTTTACTGGAACCTCAGCAATTTTTTTTTACCCAATCTTGTTGATACTTGGCAGGAATGATTGGTACTGCAGTCTCACTTGACTCCACAAATTTCATTCTTCTAGTTTGAGGCATTCGTTTTCAGGCACTCTTTGAATTTTTAGATTTCACTTAATTTTCAACTTATGGATACATGCAGTTGGAACTCTAAATCAATCACGGTTTGTGCTAGCTTCTTGAAACTTGACACACTCAATTAGTTCTCAGGGCACTCTTTACGCTTTTTTCCCTGTTGAAGTAGCCCTATGTAAAGGCAAGGAAAATAAACTTTCATTTGAAAGTGATTGCCAAGCTTGCACAGAACTCCGATTTCCCAGGAAAATTAGCAAATTTTTTTTCATCTGATCTTGCTACTACTTGGAAGGAATAATTAGTTCTCCATTTGCATGTGGTCTGCCAAATTTTGTTTTTCTAGGATGAAGCATTTATTTGCAGGATCACTCTCAATTTTTAGGTTTAAATACTTTTTCCCCTATAAGGATACATGTATTTGGAACTCTAAATCAAACACGGTTTGTGCTAGCTGCTTGAAACTTGACTCACTCAATGAGTTCTCAGTGTGCTATCTATGCTATGTTCCATGTTGAAGTAGCAGAGTCAAGTTTCGAGTAGTGAGTCAAGTTTCCAGTAGCTTACAAAGAATTCTGAGTTTACTGGAATATTGGTAAATATTTTTCACCCAAACTTGTATATACTTTGCAGGAATGATTGGTACCCCAGACCCACTTGGGGCACAAAATTTCATTCTTCTAGTTTCAAGCATTCGTTTGTATGAACTCTTTGAATTTTTAGGTTTCACTTCATTTTCACCTAAAGGGATACTTGCAGTTTGAAGCCTAATCAAACACGATTTGTGCTAGATCTTTGAAACTTGACACACTAAATTAGTTCTCAATACTCTCTCTATTCTATGTTCCTTGATGAAGTAGCCCTGAGCAGAGGCAAGGAAAATACACTTTTATTTGAGAACATTTGACAAGCATCCAAAGAACTCCGAGTTTATTGGAATCTCATCAAATATTTTTTCACCTGGTCTTATTGATACATCGCAGGAATGGGTGGTACTCCATTCGCAATTGGCCCCTCTAATTTTATTCTTCTAGGTTAAAGCATTCGTTGGAAGGAACTTTAAATTGAAATATTTCATTTCATTTTCCTTATAGGGACAGATGTAGTTGGAACTCTAAATCAAGCACAGTTTGTGCTAGCTGCTTGAGACTTCACATACTCAATTATTTCCCAGTGCGCTGTCTATGGTTTGTTGCCTGTTGAAGTAGGCTGAAGCTGAGGCAAAGAAAACCCACTTTCATTGAAAGTGTTTGCCAAGCTTGCACAGAACTCAGAATTACTGGAATCTCAACAAATATTTTTTCACCTTATCTTGTGGATATTTAGCAGGAATGATTAGTAGCAAAGTCATTTTTGGCTCCCCAAATTTTGTTCTTCCAGGTTGAAAAGTATTGTTTGCAGGAACACTTTGAATTTTTAGGTTTCACTTCATTTTCCCCTATAGGGATAGATGGAGTTGCAACTCTAAATCAAACATGGCTTTTGCTAGCTGCATGAAACATGACACATTCTATTAGTTCTCAGGACACTCTTGATGCTTTCTTCCATGTTTAAGTAGCCCTAAGCAGATGAAAGGAAAAAAACACTTTCATTTGATAGAATTTTCCAAGCTTCCACAGAACTGCAAGTTACTGGAATCTCAGCAAATATTTTTTCACCTGATCTTGTTGATACTTGTCAGGAATGAAACATACTCCAGTCGCACTTGTCCCCCAAAATGTTGTTCTTCTAGGTTGAAGTGTTCTTTTGCAGGAACACATTCAATTTTTAGGTTTCACTTATTTTCAGCAATAGGGATATAGGCAGTTGGAACTCTAAATCAAACACAGTTTGTGCTAGATGCTTGAAACTTGTCACACTCAATTAGCTATCAGTGTGCTCTCTATTCTTCATTCCCTGTTGAAGTAGCCCTAAGGAGAGGAAAAAATAAACACTTTCATTTGAAAGTGTTTGCCATGCTTTCACAGACCTATGAGTTTACTGAAATCTCAGAAACATTTTTTTAACCCAATGTTGTTGATACTTGGCAGGAATGAACAGTCCTCCATTGCACATGCTCCCCCAAATTTCATTCTTCTAGGTTGAAGTGTTCGTTCACAGGAACACTTGAGTTTTTAGGTTTCACTTCATTTTCCCTGATAGAAATAGATGCAGTGGGGACTCTAAATCAAACACGGTTTGTGTTAGCTGATTGAAACTTGACACACTAAATTAGTCCACAGTGAGATCTATATGCTTTGTTTCCTGTTGAAGTAGCCCTAAGCAGAGGCAAGGAAAACAACCACTTTAATTTGAAACCATGTGCCAAGCTTCAACAGAACTTCGAGTTTACTGGAATCCCAGCAAATATTTTTCACCGATCCTGTTGATATTTGGCAGGAATGATCCGTTCTCCAGTAGCACTTAGCCCCACAATTTCATTCTTCTAGGTTAAAGTGTCCATTTGCAGGAACACTTTGAATTTTTAGATTTCACTTCATTTTCCCCAATAGGGATAGATGCAGTTGGAACTCTAAATCAAATATGGTTTCTGCTAGCTGCTTAAAACTTGTCACACTCTGTAGATAGTTTGAAATCTGGTATCGCTATGCCATCTGATTCACACTACCTGCTTAGAATTGCTTTTGCTATTCTGAGTCTTTTATTTTTCCATATGAATTTCATGATTGCTTTATCTATTTTTACAAGAAATGCCATTGGGATTTTGATAGGCATTGCATTAAACCTATAGAGCACTTTGGGTAATATCGCCATTTTGATAATGTTAGTTCTGCCTATCCATGAACAGGGTATATTTTTCCATCTTCTAAGATCTTCTTCTATTTCTCTCTTTAGGGTTCTGTAGTTTTCATTGTATAAATCTTTCACCTCTTTTGTTAGGTTGATTCCCAAGTATTTTTTTTTTTGAGGATATTGTGAATGGGGTGTTTTTCCTCATTTCCATTTCAGAAGTTTTGAGGCTGATATACAGAAATTCCTTTGATTTATGTGTGTTTATTTTATATCCTGCCACTTTGCTGAATTCATTTATTAGTTCTAGTAGTTTTTTTGTAGACCCTTTTGGGTCTTCTAGGTATAGAATCATGTCACCCACAAATAGTGATAATTTAAGTTCTTCTTTTCCTATTTTTATGCCTTTAATTTCTTTCATCTAATTGCTCTGGCCAGTATTTCAAGAACTGTATTGAATAGAAGTGGTGATAGAGGGCATCCCTGTCTTGTTCCAGATTTTAGAGGGAATGCCTTCAATTTTTCTCCATTCAGAATGATGCTATCTTAGGCTTAGCATAGATAGCTTTTATAATGTTGAGGTAAATTCCTGTTATCCCTAGTTTTTCTAATGTATTGAACATAAAGGGATGCTGTACTTTGTCGAATGCTTTTTCTGCATCTATCGAGATGATCATATGGTTGTTATCTTTAAGTCTATTGATGTGGTGAATAACATTTATTGATTTCCGTATATTGAACCATCCTTGCATCCCAGGGATGAATCCTACTTGATCATGGTGCACAATTTTTTTGATGTGTTTTTTTTTTTGTATCCGGAAAGGGGGCCGCCCTCTCGCCCGTCACCTAACGCACGTTCGTGGGAAACCTGGCGCTAAACCATTTGTAGACGACCTGCTTCTGGGTCAGGGTTTCGAAGTAGCAGAGCAGCTCCCACGCTGGGATCTATTGAAAGTCAGTCCTCAAGACAAGGGTTTGTCACTCACCGGTGGGCGCGCTAGGCCGCGCACCTGCGGTGGGACCAGGTGCTCTCCAGTCCTCCTGTCCTCCCTTCCTCTCTCTCACCCCCACCGCAGCCCCAGTTAGCGCTGGGGGTGGGTGATGGCGGCGCAGTGGGTGATTGGGGCGAGGGGTGGTCATGGTGGTGGGGCCTGGCCCCCTGTCCTCTGGCCCACGGCGGGCGAGCGCTCACCGGGAGCAGGGCATGGCAGTGTCTTGCAAGTGCTCTCTCCCCCACCCCAGGGAGGCGCGCACATCTCTGGGCCTGGTGGGAGCAGGCGTCACTCTTCCTTCCCTGCACCTTGGGAGGGTCAACCAGTTGTCCCCTTTGGGACTCTGCTCGCCCTTTGCTCTCTCCTCCTTGAGGAGGAGGTCGACCAGCTGTCCAAACCTGAGCCGATTATGTTTCTTCTCTCTCCCCTCCCAGTCCCGCAGGTTGACCAGGTGACTAGTGTGCCCCAGAACAACCAGGGTAGACCAGTTGTCCGCATGACGATTTTTTTTTTCATATTGTATGTATGGAGGTTGACCAGCTGTCCTGATGTAAGTGGGTGAGGTCCGGGGTTGAACAGTTTGTGAATTCATACAAGCCTCTTTTTCTTTCTTTCTTTCTTTCTTTCTTTCTTTCTTTCTTTCTTTTTCTTTCTTTTCCTTCCTTCTTTTTTTTAACATTTAGGGTTTAGTTTTAGGGGACCCAACACCCTTATTTTATTATTTATTTATTTATTTTTATTTATTTATTCTCATTTGGTGCGATCTAACCCAGCGCCCCATGCATTCCAGGTGAGTGCGCAACTGCTTGAGCCACATCCCCAGCCCCTAAGTTTCTTTATTTATATATCCTTCTCTCTCTCTCTCTCTCTCTCACTCTCTTTTTCTCTTTCTCTTTTCCCTGCCCCCCTCATCCTATTACTCCTTTCCTCCTCCAAGGCAACACACACACACACACACACACACACCCCAGAGGTCGACCAGTACGCCCTCAATGAAAGAGGTTGACCAGTTGTCTCAATGTGAATTCTGCCTGGATGAGTAACAGTATTGGTGCTTCTCATTTGACTTGGTTCGATGCAGGACTGGGACTGCTACTGGACATTTGACGCATTGAACTCTACTTACTGAGGTATATTCACAGCCCTAGATGATTGGTTTTCTTTTTTCCTTTTTTTGGGGGGGTGCAGGGGCCTTGTTTGATTGTTTGCTGTGCTGGTTTACATTTCTTCTCTCTCCCCCTTCCCTGCAGGTTGACCAGTTGACCAGTGTGCCCCAGAACGATGGAGGTTGACCAGTTGTCCACTGGAGGACTTTGATTTTTTTTTTTTTTTATGCAGTATGTACGGAGGTTGACCAGTTGTTCTAACATAAGCCGGCGGGGGTTGGGGTCAAACTGGGTGTGCATTAATACACGCCTTTTTTTCTTTCTTTCCTTCCTTCCTTCCTTCCTTCCTTTTTTTTAATATTTAGTGTTTAGTATTTGGTGGACCCAACATCTTTATTTTATTATTTTTTAACTTATCTTTATTTATTTTATTTTGTATTTGGTGTGATCTAACCCAGCACCCCATGCTACCGGGTGAGCCACACACCCAGCCCCTAAGTTTCACCCTTCCCCTGTCTCTCTCTCTCTCTCTCTCTCTCTCTCTCTCTCTCTCTCTCTCTCTCTCTCTCTTTTCCCTGACCCCCTCATCCTATTACTCCTTTCCTCCTCCAAGGCACCACACACACACACACACACACACACACACATATATCCCAGAGGTCGACAAGTACGCCCCCAACGAAAGAGGTCGACCAGTTGTCCCAAAGTAAATACTGCCTGGGTAAGTGAAATTATCAATGCTTTTGTTTTGATTGTGTTTGATGTGGGACTGGGAGTGCTACTGGAGTTTTGACGCACTGCACTCTACCTGCCCCATCATCCCCAGTCCCTGGGATTACAATCCTGTGCCACCAGGCCCATCTGTGTTTGAAATTGAGTTCTCAGACTATAAGTTTCTCTTCTCTTGTCTCATTTGTTCATCTGTTTTCCTCCTCCTCCTCCTCCCCCTCCCCTCCTCCACCCTAACCTCCCTTCCCCCTACCCTCCCCTCCACTCCCCTCCCCCTCTCACTCCTTCTCCCTCTCCTCCTCCTCCTCCTCTTCCTCTTCCTCACCCCTCCCCCCACCCACCCAAATTAATTTGTCAATGGATTCTTTTTAGCTCTAAGTGACAGTAGGCTGACTCCACAAATATTCCTTATTTCATGTGGGGACATTCTTTCCTAATCAGTAGTTAAGTTTTAATTGCATGCATCAAATCATTACTTGTGTGAGTCTGGGCTTTTTCTTCTCTTGGTGGTCAGTATCTGGAGAGGAATGTCAAAGCCAGGTGGTTGCTCTGTGGTGTTTGTGCATTTCTCTCCTTCCTTGCACACCAACTCGCTCGTCCCTCTCTCCCTCCCTCCCTCCTTTCTTTCACTTTTGCTTCACTGTTTCTTTCCTGGTGGTGCTGGTGCAGGTAGTTCTTCCTTTCAGTTACTTTTCTTTATTTTTGTTCTTGATTTGAGCAATAGTAACAAAAACAGCATGGTACTGGTACCAAAACAGGAGGGTGGACCAAAGGTACAGAATAGAGGACACAGAGACCAGTCCACAAAGTTACAAATATCTTATATTTGATAAAGGGGCTAAAAGCATGCAATGGAGGAAGGTAGCATCTTCAACAAATGGTGCTGGGAAAACTGGAAATCCATATGCAACAAAATGAAACTGAATCCCCTTCTCTCGCCATGCATAAAAGTTAACTCAAAATGGATCAAGGAGCTTGATATCAAATCAGAGACTCTGCATCTGATAGAAGAAAAAGTTGGCTCTGATCTACATACTGTGGGGTCAGGCTTCAAATTCCTTAATTGGACACCCATAGCACAAGAGTTAATAATAAAAATCAACAAATGGGACTTACTCAAACTAAAAAGTTTTTTCTCAGCAAGAGAAACAATAAAAGAGGTAAATAGGGAGCCTACATCATGGGAACAAAATTTTACTCCTCACACTTCAGAAAGAGCCCTAATATCCAGAGTATATAAAGAACTCAAAAAAATTAAACAATAAGATAACAAATAATCCAATCAACAAATGGGCCAAGGACCTGAACAGACACTTCTCAGAGGAGGACAGACAATCAATCAACAAGTACATGAAAAAATGCTCACCATCTCTAGCAGTCAGAGAAATGCAAATCAAAACCACCCTAAGATACCATCTCACTCCAGTAAGATTGGCAGCCATTATGAAGTCAAACAACAACAACTGTTGGTGAGGATGTGGGGAAAAGGGTAATCTTCTACATTCCTGGTGAGATTGCAAATTGGTGTGGCCAATTTGGAAAGCAGTATGGAGATTCCTGGGAAAGCTGTGAATTGAACCACCATTTGACCCAGCTATTGCCCTTCTCGGACTATTCCCTGAAGACCTTAAAAGAGCATACTACAGGGATACTGCCACATCGATGTTCATAGCAGCACAATTCACAATAACTAGACTGTGGAACCAACCCAGATGCCCTTTAGTAGATGAATGGATAAAAAAATGTGGCATTTATACACGATGGAGTATTACACAGCACAAAAAATGACAAAATCATGGAATTTGCAGGGAAATGGATGGTATTAGAGCAGATTATGCTAAGTGAAGCTAGCCAAACCCTAAAAAACAAAGGCAAATGTCTTCTTTGTTATAATGAGAGCAACTTAGAACAGAGCAGGGAGGAAGAGCAGGAGGAAAAGATTAACATTAAACAGAGACATGGGGTGGGAGGGAAAGGGAGAGAAAAGGGAAATTGCATGGAAATGGAAGGAGACCCTCATTGTTATACAAAATTACATATAAGAGGTTGTGAGGGGAATGGGAAAAAAACAAGGAGAGAAATTAATTACAGTAGATGGGGTAGAGAGAGAAGATGTGATGGGAGGGGAGGGGGATAGTAGAGGATAGGAAAGGTAGCAGAATACAACAGTTACTAATATGGCATTATGTAAAAATGTGGATGTCTAACCTATGTGATTCTGCAATCTGTATTTGGGGTAAAAATGGGAGTCCATAACCCACTTGAATCTAACTTATGAAATATGATATGTCAAGCGCTTTGTAATGTTTTGAATAACCAATAAAAAAACTTGTCACACTCTATTAGTTATTAGTGTGTTTTCTATGGTTTGTTCCCAATTGAAGTAGCCCTAAGCAGAGGCAAGGAAAATACACTTTCATTTGAAAGCATTTATCAAGCTTCCACAGAACCCTGTGTTTCTGGAATCTCAGCAGATACTTTTTCAGATGATCTTGTTGATACTTGGCAGGAATGATCAGTACTCCAATTGCACTTGGCTTCCCAAATTTGTTCTTCCAGGTTAAAGCATTCGTTTCCAGGAACACTGAATTTTTAGGTTTCACTTCATTTTCTCCTATAGGAATACATGCATTTCAGACTCTAAATAAAGTATGGTTTGTATTAGCTGGTTGAAACTGGACACACTAAATTAGTTCACATTGTGCTCTGTATTCTTTGTTTCCTGTTGAACTAGCCCTAAGCAGAGGCAAAAAAAAAAACACTTTCATTTGAAACTATTGCAAAGCTTCCACAGATCTCTGAGTTTACTGGAATCTCAGCAAATATTTTTTTCACCCGATCCTGTTGATACTTGGCAGGAATGATTGGTACTCCATTGGCACTTGGCCTTCCAAATTTTGTTCTTCTATGTTGAAGCATTCATTTGCAGGAACACTTTGAATTTTTAGGTTTCACATTGTTTTAAGGATAGATGCACTTGGAACTCTAAATCAAGCACGTTTTGTGCTAGCTGCTTGAAACTTGTAAAACTTTATTAGTTATCAGTGCAATTTCTATGTTTTGTTCTCTGTTGAAGTAGCTCTAAGCAGAGGCAAAAAAACACTTTCTTTTGAAAGCATTTGCCAAGTTTCCACAGAACTCCAAATTTCTGGAATCTCAGCAAATATTTTTTCATTGAATCTTGTTGACACTTGAATGATCGGTAGTCCAATTGCACTTGGCTCCCCAAATTTCATTCTTCTATGTGAAAGCATTTGATCAAAGGAACACTTTAAATTTTGAGGTTTCACTTCGTTTTCCCCTATAGGAATAGATGCATTTGGGACTCTAATTAAAACACGGTTTGTATTAGCTGATTGAAACTTGACACACTAAATTAATTCACAGTGTGATCTCTATGCTTTGTTTCCAGCCCTAAAGAGAGGCAAGGGAAAAATGCTTTCATTTGAAACTGTTTGCCAAGCTTCCACAGAACTCTGAGTTTACTGGAATCTCAGCAAATATTTTTTCACATGATCCTGTTGATACTTGGCAGGAATGATTGGTACTGCAGTTGCACTTGGCCTCCCAAATTTTGTTCTTCTAGGTAGAACTGTTCATTTGCAGGAACACTTTGAATTTTTAGGTTTCACATCATTTTCCCAATAGGGATAGATGCAGTTAGAACTGAAATAAAACACAGCTTGCACTAGCTGCTGTAAACTTGTCACACTCTATTAGTTATCAGTATGCTTTCAATGCTTTATTCCCTATTGAAGTATCCCTAACCAGAGACAAATTAAAACACTTTGATTTGAAAGCATTTGCCAAGCTTCCACAGAACTCTGAGTTTCTCGAATGTCAGCAAATAGTTTTTCACCCAATCTTGTTGATACTTGGCAGGAATGATTGGGAATCCAGTCGCACTTGGCACCCCCAAATTCATTCTTCCAGGTTGAAGCATTCATTTCCAGGAACACTTTGCATTTTTAGGTTTCACTTTGTTTTCCACATTAGGGATAGATGCAGTTGAAACTCTAAGTCAAACATGGTTTGTGCTAGAAGCTTGAAACTTGACACACTCTATTATTTCTCAGTTAATTCTATATGTTTTTTTCCTGTTTAAGTAGCCCTAAGCTTAGGCAAGGGAAAACACTGTCATTTGAAAGCGTTTGCCAAACTTCCACAGAATTCTGAGTTTACTAGAATCTCAGCAAATATTTTTTCACCCAATCCTCTTAATATTTGGCAGAAATGATTGGTGCTCCAGTCACACTTGGCCTCCCAAATTTTGTTTTTCTAGGTTGAAGTGTTCATTTGCAGGAACACTTTGAATTTTTAGGTTTCACATCATTTTCCCCAAGAGGGATGGGTGCATTTGGAACTGTAAATCAAACATGGTTTGTGCTAGCTGCTTGAAACTTTTCACACTCTATTAGTTATCAGTGTGTTTTCTATGTTTTGTTCCCTGTTGAAGTATGCCTAAGCAGAGGCAAGGTAAAACACTTTCATTTGAAAGCATTTGGCAAGCGCTTACAGAACTCCAATTTTCTGGAATCTCAGCAAGTAGTTTTTCACCCGATCTTGTTGATAATTTTCAGGAATGATCCGTACTCCAGTCGCACTTGGCCTCCCAAATTAATTCTTCCTGGTTGAAGCATTCGTTTCCAGGAACACATTGAATGTTTAGGTTTCTCTTTATTTTCCCCTATAGGGATAGACGCATTGGAACTCTAAATGAAACATGGTTTGTGCTATCTGCTTGAAACTTGAGACACTCTATTTGTTCTCAGTGTGCTCTCTATGCTTTGTTCCCTGTTGAAGTAGCCCTAAACAGAAAAAATATATATATACTTACATTCGGAACTGTTTGCCAAGATTTCACAGAACTCCAAGTTTACTGGAATCTTAGCAAATATTTCTCACCATATCTTGTTGATACTTGGCAGGAAATGTGAGTATACCAGTTGCACATGGCTGCTCTAATTTTGTTCTTCTAGGTTGAAGAGTTTGTTGGCAGGAACACTTTGAATTTTTAGGTTTCATTTCATTTTGCCCTATAAGGATAGATGCAGTTGAAACTCTAAATCAAACAGGGTTTGTGCTAGCTGCTTGCAACTTGAGTCATTCAATTAGTTCTCAGTGCACTCTCTGTGCTTTGTTCTCTGTTGAAGTAGCCCTAAGCAGAGGCAAGGAAAAAAAACATTCATTTGAAATCATTTGCCAAGCTTCCACAGAACTCTGAATTACTGGAATCTCAGCAAAAATTTTTTCAATGAATCTTGATGATACTTGGCAGTAATGATCAGTATTCCAGTCGCACTTAGCTCCCCAAATTTTGTTCTTCCAGGTTGAAGCATTCATTTGCAGAATCCCTTTGAATTTTTAGTTTAACTTTGTTTTCCCCTATAGTGATAGATGGAGTTGGAACTCTAAATCAAATCTGGTTTGTTATAGCTGCTTGAAAATTGACACAATCAATTACTTACCAGTGCATTCTCTATAATGTATTCCTGGTTGAAGTATTCCAAAGCATAGAAAAAAAATATTTCATTTGAAAGCCTTTGCCAAGCTTTCATCGAACTCCGCAATTACTGGTATTGCAGCAAATATGTTTTTACCCAATCTTGTTGATACTTGGCAGGAATGAGCAGTACTCCATTGCCACTTGGCCTGCAGAATTTCTTTCTTCTAGGTTGAAGCTTTCCTTTGAAGAAACACTTTGAATTTTTAGGTACCTCTTAATTTTCCCCGATAGGGATAGATAGGGTTGAAACTCCAAATCAAACAGTGTTTGTGCTAGCTGGCTGAAACTTGACACACTCAATTACTTCTCATCGCACTCTCTATGCTTTGTTCTGTCTTAAAGTTGCCCTAAGCAGAGGCAAGGAAAAAACAGTTTCATTTGAAAGAGTTTGCCAAGCTTCCACATAATGCCAAATTTACTGAAATCTCAGCAAATATTTTTTCACTGGATCTAGATGATACGTGGCAGGAATTGTCAGTATCCCAGTCTTTGTTGGCTCCCAAAATTTCATTTTTCTAGGTTTAAGCATTCATTGCAGGAACACTTTGAATTTTTAGGTTTCACTTCATTTTCCCCTATAGGGATAGATGCAGTTGTAACTCAAAATCAAACATGGTTTGTGCTAGCTGCCTGAAACTTCACCCACTCAATTAGGTCTCAGTGCAATTGCTATTCTTTTTTTTCCATTTTTAAGTAGCCCTAAGCAGAGGAAAGGGAAAAACACTTTCATTTGAAAGGAAAAAACACTTTCATTTGAAAGGAAAAAACACTTTCATTTGTGCCAACCTTCCACAAAACTCCAAGTTTACTGGAATCTAGCAAGTATTTTTTCACCAAAACTTGTTGATACTTGGCAGGAATAATCAGTATTCCAGTGGCACTTTGCTCCCCAAGTTTCTTTCATCCAGGTTGAAGGGTTCATTTGCAGAAACACTTTGAATTTTCAGGTTTAACTTCATTTTCCCCTATAGGGATGAATGCAGTTGGAACTCAAATTCAAACACGGTTTGTGCTAGCTCCTTGAAAATTGACACACTCAAATAGTTCTAAATGTGCTCTGTATGCTTTGTTCACTGTTGAAATAGACCTAAGCAGAGGCAAGGAAAAAACACTTTCATTTGAAATCATTTGTAATGCTTCCACTGAACTCCATGTTTACTGGAATCTCAGCAAGAATTTTTTTCTCTGAATCTTGTTGATTCTTGGCACAAATGATCAGTATTCCAGTCGCACTTGGTTCACCAATTTTTTTTTCTTCTAGTTTGAAGCATTCATTTGTAGAAACAATTTGAATTTTTAGGTTTTACTCCATTTTCCCCTATAGGGATAGATGCATTTGGAACTCTAAATCAAACACGGTTTGTGCTAGCTGCTTGAAACCTGACACACTCAATTAGGACTCAGTGTTCTCTGTATTCTTTGTTCACTGTTGAAATAGCCCTAAGCAGAGTCAAGGAAAAAACACTTTCATTTGAAAGCGTTCGTCAGCTTCAACAGAACTCCGAGTTTACTGAAAGCAAATATTTTTTCACCCAATCTTGTTGATACTTTGCAGGAATCATCAGTACTCCAGTTGTTCTTAGCCCCCCAAATTTCATTCTTCTGGGTTAAAACATTCATTTGCAGAAAAACTTTGAATTTTAAGGTTTCACTTCATTTTCCCCTATAGGGATAGATGGAGTTGGAACTCTAAATCAAACCTGGATTCTGCTAGCTGCTTTAAAATTGACACAATAATTTAGTTCTCAGTATACTCTCTATGCTTTGCTTCCTGTTGAAGTAGTCCTAAGAAGAAGAAAAAAAATTTTCATTTGAAATTGTTTGCCAAGCTTTCACAGAACTTCGTGTTTACTGGAATCTCAGCAAATATTTTTTTACCCAATCTTATTGATACATAGCAGGAATGAGCAATATTCCATTTGAACTTGGCTCCCCAAATTTAATTCATCTAGGTTGAAGCGTTCCTTTGCAGAAACACTTTGAAATTTTAGGTTTCACTTTATTTTCCCCTATAGGGATAGATGCAGTTGAAACTATAAATCAAATAGGGTTTTGATAGCTGCTTGAAACTTGACACACTCAATTAGTTCTCAGTGCGCTCTCTATGCTTTGATCCCTGTTGAAGTAGCCATAAGCAGAGGCAAGGAAAAAACACTTTCATTTTATAGTGTTTGCAAAGATTCCACAGACCTCTGAGTTTACTGAAATCTCAGCAAATATTTTTTCAATGGATCTTGTTTATTTTGGCAAGATTGATCAGTACTTCAGTCTTACGTGGCCCCCCAAATTTTGTTCTTCTATGTTGAAGTGTTCATTCACAGGAAAACTTTGAGTTTTTAGGTTTCACTTTGTTTTCCCCTATCAGGATAGATGCAGTTGAAACACTAAAATCAAACACGATTTGGGCTAGCTGCTTCAAACTTGACACACTCAATTAGTTCTCAGTACCCTCTCTATGCTTTGTTCATGTTGAAGTACCCCTAAGCAGAAGCAAGGAAAAAACCCTTTCATTTGAAGCCATTTGCCAATCTTCCACACAACTCCAAGTTTACTGGAATCTCAGCAAATATTTTTTCATCTGATCTTGTTGATATTTTGCAAGAATGATCGGTACTCCAGGCCCACTTTTCCTCCAAATTTTGTTCTTCCAGGTTGAAGTGTTTCTTTGCAAGAACACATTGAATTTTTAGGTTTCATTTTGTTTTCCCCAATACAGATAGATGCAGTTGGAACTCTAAATCAAACACAGTTTTTGCTAACTACATGAAACTTGACACACTCAATTAATTCTCATTGTGCTCTTTATGCTTCCTTCCCTGTTGATGTAGCCCTATGCAGGGGCAAGAAAAAAACAGTTTTATTTTAAAGAATTTGCCAAGATGCCACAGAAATCCGAGTTTCCTGAAATTTCAGAACATATTTTTCCAACTGAACTGAATGAATGAAACACGGATTGTGCTATCTGCTTGAAGCATGATGCACTCAACTAGTTCTCAGTGCGCTCTCTATGCTTTGTTCCCAGTTGAAGTAGCCCTAAGCAGAGACAAGGAATAAACATTTTCATTTGAAAGCCTTTACCAAGCTTCCACAGAACTCTAAGTTCATTGGAATCTCAGCAAATATTTTTTCACCCAATATTGTTGATACTTGGCACAAATGACTGGTACTCCAGTCACATTTGGCCCCCCAAATTTTGTTCTTCTAATTTTAAGTGATCATTTCCAAAAACACATTGAATTTTTAGGTTTCACCTCATTTTCCCCTATAGGGACCCATGCAGTTGGAACTGTAAATAAAACATGATTTGTGCTAGCTGCTTGAAACTTTTCAGACTGTATTATATTTCAGTATCTACTCTATGTTTTGTTCCCTGTTGTAGTAGCCCAAGCAGAGGCTAGGAAAAAACACTTTCATTTGAAAGTGTTTGCCAAGATTCTACAGAACTCTGAGTTACTGGAATCTCAGCAAACATAGTTTTACCTGAACTTGTTAATACGTGGCAGGATTGTTCAGTACTCCAGTTGTTCTTGGTCCCCCAATTTTCATTCTTCTATGTTGAAGTGTTCATTATCAGAAACGCTTTGAATTTTTAGGTTTCACTTCATTTTCCCCTATAAGAATAGATGCAGTTGGAACTCTAAATCAAACAGGTTTATGCTAGCTGCTAGAAACTTGACACACTCAATTAGTTCTCAGTGCACTCTCTATGATTTATTCCCTGAATAAATAGCCATATGCAATGGCAAGGAAAAAACACTTTCATTTTAAAGTGTTTGCCATGATTCCACAGAACTCTGATTTATTGAAATATCAGCAAATATTTTTTTCATCCAATCTTGTTGATACTTGGCAGGAATGTTCGGTACTCCAGTTGTTCTTCATGCCCCCAATTTCATTCTTGTAGGTTGAATCATTCCTTTTCAGAAACACTTTGAGTTTTTAGGTTTCACTTCGTTTTCCCCTATAGAAATAGATACAGTTGGAACTCTAAATCAACACAGTTTGTGCTAGCTGCTTGAAACTTTTCACACTGAATTAGTTCTCAGTGCGCTCTCTATGCTTCGTTCCCTATTGAAGTAGCCCTACACAGAGGCAAGGAAAAAACACTTTCATTTGAAATGGTTTACCAAGATTCCACAGAACTAAGAGTTCACTCAAATCTCAGCATATTTTTTTCAATAGATCTTGTTGATTCTTAGCAAAAATGATTGGTACTCCAGTAGTTCTTGAGCTCCCAATTTTCATTCCTCTATGTGGAAGTGTTGATTAGCAGAAACACGTTGAATTTTTAGGTTTCACTTCATTTTCCCCTGTAGGGATACATGCATTTGGAACTCTAAATGAAACATGGTTTGGGCTATTTTCCTGGAACATGACACACTCAATTAGTTCTCAGTGTGCTCTCTATGTTTTGTTTCCAGTTGAAGTAGCACTAAGCAGAGGCAAGGAATAAACATTTTCATTTGAAATCCTTTGCCAAGCTTCCAGAGAACTCTGAGTTCACTGGAATCTCAGCAAATATTTTTTTCAGCCAATATTGTTGATACTTGGAATGAAAGATCAGTACTCCAGTTGTTCTTGCCCCCCACCCCAATTTCATTCTTCTGGGTTGAAGTGTTCCTTCCCAGAAACACTTTGAATTTTTAGGTTTCACTTTTTTCCTCTAAATGGATAGATGCAGTTGAAACTCTAAATCAAACACAGTTTGTACTAGCTGCTTGAAACTTGACAAACTAAATTAGTTCTTATTGTGCTCTGTATGCTCTGTGCCTTGTTGAAGTATCTCTAAGCAGAGGCAAGGAAAAAACACTTTCATCTGAAAGCTTTTGCCACACTTCAACAGAACTCACAGTTTACTGGATTATCAACACATTTTTTTTATTACTGGTTGTTCAAAACATTACAAAGCTCTTGACATATCACATTTCATACATTTGATTCAAGTGGGTTATGCACTCCTATTTTTACCCCGTATACAGATTGCAGAAACACATCGGTTACATAGCCACGTTTTTACATATTGCCATACTAGTGACGGTTGTATTCTGCTACCTTTCCTATCCTCTACTATCCCCCTCCCCTCCCATCACATCTTCTCTCTCTACCCCATCTACTGTAATTAATTTCTCTCCTTGTTTTTTTCCCATTCCCCTCACAACCTCTTATATGTAATTTTGTATAACAATGAGGGTCTCCTTCCATTTCCATGCAATTTCCCTTCTCTCTCCCTATCCCTCCCACCTCTCGTCCCTGTTTAATGTTAATCTTTTTCTCATGCTCTTCCTTCCTGCTCTGTTCTTAGTTGCTCTCCTTATATCAAAGAAGACATTTGGCAATTGTTTTGTAGAGATTGGCTAGCTTCACTTAGCATAATCTGCTCTAATGCCATTCATTTCCCTGCAAATGCCATGATTTTATCATTTTTTAGTGCTGAGTAATACTCCATTGTGTATAAATGCCACATTTTTTTATCCATTCATCTATTAAAGGGCATCTGGCTTGGTTCCACGGTCTAGCTATTGTGAATTGTGCTGCTATGAACATCAATGTAGCTGTATCCCTATAGTATGCTCTTTTAAGGTCTTTGGGGAATAGACCCAGAAGTGGGATAGCTGGGTAAAATGGTGGTTCATTCCCAGCTCTCCGAGGTATCTCCATACTGCTTTCCAAATTGGCCGCACCAATTTGCAGTCCCACCAGCAATGTACAAGTGTACTCTTTTCCCCACATCCTCGCCAGCACTTGTTGTTTGACTTCATAATGGCTGCCAATCTTACTGGAGTGAGATGGCATCTTAGGGTGGTTTTGATTTGCATTTCTCTGACTGCTAGAGATGGTGAGCGTTTTTTCATGAACTGGTTGATTGATTGTATCTCCTCCTCTGAGAAGAGTTTGTTCAGGTCCTTGGCCCATTTATTGATTGGGTTATTTGTTTTCTTATTGTTTAATTTTTTGAGTTCTTTGCATATGCTGGATATTAGGGCTCTATCTGAAGTGTGAGGAGTAAAAATTTGTTCCCAGGATGTAGGCTCCCTATTTACCTCTTTTATTGTTTCTCTTGCTGAGAAAAAACTTTTTAGTTTGAGTAAGTCCCATTAATTGATTCTAGTTTTTAACTCTTGTGCTATGGGTGTTCTATTAAGGAATTTGGAGCCTGACCCCAAAATATGTAGATTGGAGCCACCTTTTTCTTCTATCAGATGCAGAGTCTCTGTTTTCATATCAAGCTCCTTGATCCATTTTGACTTAACTTTTGTGCAAGGTGAGAGAAAGGGATTCAGATTCATTTTGTTGCATATGGATTTCCAGTTTTCCCAGCACCATTTGTTGAAGATGCTATCCTTCCTCCATTGCATGCTTTTAGCCCCTTTATCAAAAATAAGATAGTTGTAATTTTATGGATTGGTCTCTGTGTCCTCTATTCTGTACCTTTGGTCCACCCACCTGTTTTTGTACCAGTACCATGCTGTTTTTGTTACTATTGCTCTGTAGTATAGTTTGAAGTCTGGTATCAGTATACCACCTGATTCCCTCTTCCTGATTAGAATTACTTTTGCTATTCTGGGTCTTTTATTTTTCCATATGAATTTCATGATTGCTTTGTCTATTTCAAAAGAAATGTCATTGGGATTTTGATTGGCCTTGCATTAAACCTATAGAGAACTTTTGGTAATATCGCCATTTTGATGATGTTAGTTCTGCCTATCCATGAACAGGGTATATTTTTTCATTATCTAAAATCTTCTTCTATTTCTCTCTTTAGGGTTCTGTAGTTTTCATTGTATAAATCTTTCACCTCTTTTGTTAGGTTGATTCCCAAGTATTTATTTTTTTGAAAATATTGTGAATGGGGTGGTTTTTCTCATTTCGATATCAGAAGATTTTTCGCTGATATACAGGAATGCTTTGATTTATGCGTGTTGATTTTATATCCTGCCACTTTGCTGAAATCATTTATTAGCTCTACTAGTTTCTTTGTAGACCCTTTTGGGTCTTCTAGGTATAGAATCATGTCATCTGCAAATAGTGATAATTTAAATTCTTCTTTTCCCATCTTTATGCCTTTAATTTCTTTTGTATGTCTAATTGCTCTGGCCAGTATTTCAAGAACTATATTGGATAGAAGTGGTGATAGAGAGCATCCTTGTCTTGTTCCAGATTTTAGAGGGAATGCCTTAAGTTTTTCTCCATTTAGAATGATGCTAGCCTGAGGCTTAGCATAGATAGCTTTTACAATGTTGAGGTAAGTTCCTGTTATCCCTAGTTTTTCTAGGGTTTATAACATAAAGGGATGTTGTACTTTGTTGAACGCTTTTTCTGCACCTATCAAAATGATCATATGGTTCTTATCTTTAAGTCTATTGATATGGTGAATAACATTTATTGATTTCCATATATTGATCCAGCATTGCATTCCAGGGATGAATCCTACTTGATCATGGTGCACAATTTTTTTGATGTGTTTTTGTATCCAATTCACCAGAATTTTATTAAGGATTTTTGCATCTAGGTTCATTAGAGATATTGGTCTGTAGTTTTCTTTCTTTGAAGTGTCTTTGTCTAGTTTCAGGATCAGGATTATGTTGGCCTCATAAAATTAATTTGGAAGAGCTCCCTCTTTTTCTATTTCCTGAAATAACTTGAAAAATATTGGTATTAATTCTTCTTTAAAGGTTTTTAAAACTCTGCTGTATACCCATCCAGCCCTGGGCTTTTCTTGGTTGGTAGTCTTTTGATGGCTTCTTCTATTTCCTCCATGTTATTGGTCTGTTTAAATTGTGTGTACCCTCCTGACTCAATCTGGGCAAATCATATGAACTAAGAAATTTATCAATGTCTTCACTATCTTCTATTTTATGGGAATATAGGGTTGTAAAACAATTTCTAATTATCTTCTCTATTTCTGTATTTTCTGTTGTGATATTGCCTTTTTCATCCCCTATGTTAGTAATTTGAGTTCTCTCTCTTCTTCTCTTCATTAGCATGGCTAAGGGTCTGTTGATCTTATTTATTTTTTCAAAAACCAACTTTTAATTTTGTCAATATTTTCAATAGTTTCTTTTGTTTCAATTTCATTGATTTCCACTCCGATTTTATTTTTTTCTTGCCTTCTGCTACATTTGCTGTTGTTTTGCTGTTCCCTTTCTAGGGTTTTGAGATGAAGTGTGAGGTCATTTATTTGTTGTTTTTTTTTTTTCTTTTTTGGACGAATGAACTCCAGGCAATGAATTTCCCTCTTAAAACTGCTTTCATTGTGTCCCATAGATTCCGATATGTTGTGTCTGTATTTTCATTTATCTCTAAGAATTTTTTTTTATTTCCTCCTTTATGTCTTCTGTAACCCATTGATCATTCAGTAACATATTATTCATTTTCCAGGTGATGCAATATTTTTCCTTCCTTCTTTTATCATTGATTTCCAGTTTCATTCCATTATGATCAGATAAGATGCATGGTATTATCTCCACACCATTATATTTACTAAGGGTTTCCCTTTGGGCATAATATATGGTCTATCTTTGAGAAGGATATGCTGAGAAGAACGTATATCCACTTGATGATGGTTGATATATTCTATATATGTCAGTTAAGTCTAAGTTATTGATTGTGTTATTGAGTTCTATAGTTTCTTCATTCAACTTTTGTTTGGAGGATCTGTCCAATGGTGAGAGAGGTGTGTTGAAGTCACCCATAATTACTGTGTTGTGGACTATTTGATTCTTAAACTTGAGAGTTTTTTTTATAAACATTGCAGCACCATTATTTGGTGCATGCATATTGATAATTGTTATGCCTTGTTGGTGAATTGTTCCTTTTAACAGTATATAGTGTCCTACTTTATCCCTTTTGATTAACTTAGGTTTGAAGTTGATTTTATTTGATATGACTATGGCCACTCCTGCTTGCTTCGGAGGACCATGTGAGTGGTATGATTTTTCCCAACCTCTCACCTTCAGCCTATGTATGTCTTTTCCTATCAATGAGTCTCCTGAAGGCAGCATATTGTTGGATCTGTTTTTTTTAATCCAAGTTTCTAGCCTATGTCACTTATTGGTGAGTTTAAGCCATTAACGTTTAGGGCTATTATTGTTATATGGTTTGTACTTCCGGCCATGTTTGTTTGTTTGTTTGTTTGTTTTAATATGGCTTGTTTTCCCTCTTTGATTATTTTCCCCCCTTTACTGAGTTACCTCCACTGTTGGTTTTGGGTGCTGTTTTTTATTTCCTCTTCTTGTAGTGTTTTGCTCAAAATGCTTTTCAGTGCTGGTTTTCTGGCTGTGAATTCTTTTAACTTTTGTTTATCATGAAATATTTTAATTTCATTGTCAAATCTGAAGCTTAATTTTGCTGGATACAGTATTCTTGGTTGGAATCCATTATCTATCAGTGTTTGAAATACGTTGTTCCAGGATCTTGTCGCTTTCAACGTCTGTGATGAAAAATCAGCCATTAACCTAATTGGTTTACCCCTGAATGTAATCTGCCTCCTTTCTCTTGTAGCTTTTAATATTCTGTCCTTGTTCTGTATGTTGGATATCTTCATAATAATGTGTCTTGGAGTTGGTCTATTATGGTTTTTTATGTGTGGGGTCCTGTAGGCTTCCAGGATTTGGCAATCCATTCCATCTTTCATGTCTGGAAAGTTTTCTAAAATTATTTCATTCCACAGATTGCTTATTCCTTTGGTTTGGACTTCTATACCTTCCTCTCTTCCAACGACTCTTTGAGTTTGGTTTTTTTATGATATCCCATATCTTTTGGATGTTTTGCTCATGGTTTCTAACCAGCCTTTCTGTATTGACTATACTTTTTTTGAATTCATATACTTTGTCTTCATTACCTGATGTTTTGACTTCTACTTGATCAAGTCTACTTGTAATATTCTCATTTGTGTTTTTGATTTTGTTTATGGTTTCCTGCATTTCTAGGATTTCTGTTTGATTTTTTTAAATCTCTATTTCCTGGTGGAGTTGATTTTTTGCTTTTTGAATCTGTTTATGTAATTCATTTTCAAGGTATTCTTTCATTGTTTGGACTTGCTGTCTAATGACTTTTTTTAAGATTTCATTCCATCTGAGTAAGGTATGCCTTGAGTTCTTTATCTGTCCATTTTTCTGATATCTCTAGGTTCTCCTATAAATTTAAGTTATCCTGCATTGTTTGTCTTCCTTTTTTACCTTGTTTTTTCATGGTGTTCAAGTTACTTTCCAACTCTGTTTGACTGCTGTGTTTCTGTTTCCTCCTATAAATTTGTTTTGGTTTTGTAAAGCTCCAAGATCTCTCCTTTTTGTTGGGAGGCAATGTTTAGAGATGTTGG
Organism: Urocitellus parryii; assembly: GCF_045843805.1. Classification (NCBI taxonomy): domain Eukaryota; kingdom Metazoa; phylum Chordata; class Mammalia; order Rodentia; family Sciuridae; genus Urocitellus; species Urocitellus parryii. Next base: position 124,999,752 of record NC_135534.1, read on the forward strand.
ATTTAATTTTGATTTAAGGTAAAATCATTAGTTTTATTAAAGGCCTACAGATTTTGATGGCATATAGAGAATTGAGGTTTGAACTTAGGATTTTATGTTAAGGTCTGGTGATTTGATGGTATGGAGATTAGTATATCTTAGCTTCTTTGGGGGGTTGCTCAAATGCAGGGGGATATTAACAAGAGAATAGACAGGAGTACTTGGGGGTAGTTAAGGGCTTAGGCAGACTATAGACCGTCTCATAATATTCATCTATTGCATTTAGTAAATTACATGTAACCAGAGTGGTCATGCTTGGGAGGAAAGATAAGGAAAAGGTAAGGAAGCAAACCAAGAAAGAGAAAAGGAGAGAAGAAAGAAAAAGAAAAAATAGAAAAGAAAAAGAAGAAATGATAAAAAAAAATAATAAAATAGAGTAAAATAAAAATTACAATTTAAAAAATAAAGCACTGTTAGGCTTCTATTTTCTTTGCTTCCAGTAGGTGGAGCTGTGCCTCTGGACCAAGATTTTGCCCTTAGGCTGTAGGAAATAATCCATATGAGGATGCCCCCTCCTCCCCAATCTGGTGTCTCTCCAATCCTGTTCACTTAGGTTTATTCCTGGCCTCTAGTCTCTTCACTTCTCCCACCAGATAGGCCTTCCCCAGTGTGGTACCTCTCCACAGTTCAAGCTACACTCTGGGCCAGCAGTTTCCTGAAAGTGGAGCATGGCTATTGGGAACTGGCCCCCTATTCTTTCAGTTCCCTCCGATAGACACTCCTCCGAGATCTGGCGAGACAGGTTTCGTTTTCGACACACATGGGAGGGCGGAGTTGGAGGTCAAGTGCCTTTACCTTTCTCCATGCCTCTATTCACATTCATTCTGATAATCACGCCCCTGGAAAGCTGGGGAGAGATTTTATGCGATTTGCCCGCTGTATGGGAGAAGGGCTAAATGTCATACACCTGTCCTATCACTGAACTTGCTGCGATGAGGTCGGATCTGTCGGAAACTGACGATGGTCACATCAGCTCTCCAATATGGTGGCTGCTGGCTTCCTCGGTGGGGTGTCCGGTATGGAGGGCAGATCTGGACCGGTTCTCTCCCCCATCTCAAACCCAGAACTCAGCCTGGAGCACTGTGAGGGCACAGTTGGCAGGACCCCACAGAATCCGTAGCACCGTTTCTCTGTGTTGCTGGCATGTCAGCGCACAGGCTCTGGCTGCGGGGTGGGCCACTGATCAATCAGCCTGAATCTCTAGGCGCACGGTTCACTCACAATTGAGCCCCAGTAACTGATCCTCAGGTGTTGAAATCCTTCCTCTAGGTTTCAGTGCACCCCAATTTTGCTGGAAATTCCTAACAAGATAGCTTGTGGCCTTTCTAAACTTGCTAATCACTTGTGCAGTGACGTGGTACATGGGGGTGACACACTCTATTCACCACCAACTTCCACCTCCCTCAACACGTATTTTGTCACCCAATTTTGTTGATATTGGGCAGGAAAGTTCAGTTTTTCAGTCACACTTAACCCCCCAAATTTTGTTCTTCTAGATTGAAGCATTATTTTGCAAGAACATTTTGAATTTTTAGGTGTCACTTCAATTTAGCCTATCAGGATAGATGCAGTTTAAATTCTAAATCAAACACGGTTTGTGCTAGCTGCTTGGTACTTGACAAACTCAATTAGTTCTCAGTATCCTATCTATGCTTTGTTCCGTGTTGAAGTAGCCCTATGCAGAGGCAAGGAAAAAAGTCTTTCATTTTAAAGCATTTGACAAGATTCCAGAGAACTATGAGTTTTCTGAAATCTCAGCAAGAATATTTTGAACTGATCTTGTTGATACTTGGCAGAAATGATCAGACTCCAGTTATTCTTGCCCCCCCCCAATTTCATTCTTGGTTGAAGTGTTCATTTGCAGGAACACTTTGAATTTTTAGTTTTCACTTCACTTTCTGCTATCACGATAGATGCATTTGGAACACTAAATCAAACACGGTTTGTGATAGCTGCTTGAAAATTGACACTCTCAATTAGTTCTTATGGTGCTCTCTAAACTTTGTTCCCTGTTGAAGTAGCCCTAAGAAGAGGCAAAAAAAAAAACACATTCATTTGAAATCATTAGCAAAGCTTCAACAGAACTCCAAGTTTACTGCATTCTGAGCAATAAATTTTTTCATCTGATCTTGTTGAAACTGGGCAGGAATTATTGGTACCTCAGTTGCAAGTGGCCTGACAAATTTTGTTCTTCCAGGTTGAAGCTTCGTTTGCAGGAACACTTTGAAATTTTAGCTTTCACTTCATTTTCCCTTATATGGATAGATACATTTGGAACTCTAAATCAAAAAAAGGCTTGTGCTAGCTACTTGAAATTTGACATACTCAATTAGTTCTCTGTGCATTTTCTATGCTTTGTTCCCTGTTGAAGTAGCACTAACCAGAGACAAGGAAAAAAATCTTTCATTTGAAAGCGTGTGCCAATCTTCCATAGAACATTGAGGATACTGGAATCTCAGCAAATATTTTTTCACCTGATCGTGCTGATACGTGGCAGAAATTATCGGCACTTTATTCACACTTGGTCCCCCAAATTTCATTCTTCCAGATTGAAGCGTTCATTTTCAGGAACACTTTGAATTTTTAGGTTTCACTTCATTTTTCCTTATACACATAGATGCATTTGGAACTCTAAATCAAACAGGGTTTGTGCTAGCTTCTTGAAACTTGACTCATTCATTTAGTTCTCACTACGCTGTCTATGCTTTGTTTCCTGTTGAAATATCCCTAAGCAGAGGCAAGGAAAAACACTTTCATTGTAACTGTTTGCCATGCTTCCACAGAAATCTGCGTGTACTGGAATCTTAACACATATTTTTTCCAGCCAAACTTGTTGGTACTTGGCAGGAATGATTGTTACTCCAGTCCCACTTGGCACCTGAAATTTTGTTCTTCTAGATTGAAGTGTTGCTTTTCAGGAACACTTTGAATTTTTAGGTTTCACTTATTTTTCCCCATACCGATAGATGCAGTTGGAACTCTAAATCAAACACAGTTTGTGCTACCTGCTTGAAACTTGACACAATTCATTAGTTCTCTGTGTGCTCTCTAAGCTTTGTTCTCTGTTGAAGTAGCCCTAAGTAGAGGTAAGTATAAAACACTTATATTTGAAAGAATTTGCCAAGCTTCCACAGTATTCCGAATTTACTGAAATCTCAGCAAATATTTTTTCACCTGATATTTTTGGTAAGTGGCAGGAATGATTGGTAATCCATTTGTTCTTGGCCCCCCAAATTTTGTTCTTCTATAGTGAAGCATTCATTAGCAGAAACACTTTGAATTTTTAGGTTTCCCTTTGTTTTCCCCAATAGGGATACATGAAGTTGGAACTCTAAATCAAACATGGTTTGTGCTAACTGCTTGAAACTTCTTATATTCCATTAGTTATCAGTGTGCTCTTTTATTTTGTTTCCTGTTGAAGTAGTCCTAAGGAGAGGGAAGGAAAAACCACATTCATTTGAAACCGTTTGCCAAGCTTACACAGGACTCTGAGTTTACTGGAATCTCAGCAAATATTTTTTTTACCTGATCTTGTTGATACTTGCAGGAATGATTGGTACTCCAGTCGCACTTGGCTCTCCAAATTTCATTCATCTAGGTTTAACTGTTCATTTGCAGGAACACCTTGAATTTTTAGGTTTCACAATGTTTTCTCCAAGAGGGATAGATGCAGTTGGAACTCTAAATCAAACACGGTTTGTGCTAACTGCTTGAACCTTGTCACACGCTATTAGTTATCAGTGTGCTCTCTATGCTTTTTTCCCTGTCATTCTTATTGGTTGAAGCATTCGTTTATAGAAACACTTTGAATTTTTAGGTTTCACTTCAATTTTGCCTATCAGAATAGATGCAGTTGGAACACTAAATCAAATATGTTTTGTGCTACCTGCTTGAAACTTGACACAATTAGTTCTCAGAATGCTAAATATGCTTTGTTCTCTGTTGAAGTAACCCTAAGAAGAGACAAGAAAAAAAAAACTTTCATTTGAAACTGTTTGCCAAGCATCAACAGAATTCCGAGTTTAATGAAATCTCAGCAAATATTTTTTCATCTGATCTTGTTGATACTTGGCAGGAATGATCAGTCCTCCAGTCAAACCTGGCCCGCCAAATATCATTCTTCCAGGATGAAATGTTCATTTGCAAGAAAACTTTGAATTTTTAGGTTTCACTTCATTTTCCCGAATATGGATAGATGCATTTGGAACTCTAAATCAAACACAGTTTTTGATAGCTGCTTGAAACTTGACACATACAATTATTTCACGGTGCACTCTCTATACTTTGTTCCCTGTTGAAGTATCCCTATGCAGAGACAACAAAAAACACTTTCATTTTAAAGCATTTTCCAAAATTCCACAGGCCTCCGAGTTTACTGAAATCTCAGCAAATATTTTTTCAACCTATCTTGTTGGTACTTGGCAGGATTGATCAGTACTCCAGATGTTCTTGGCCACACCAATTTCGTTCTTCTAGGTTGAAGTGTTCATTTGCAGAAACACTTTGAATTTTTAGGTTTCAATTCATTTTCCGCTATCAGGAAAGATGCAGTTGGAATACTAAATCAAAAACGGTTTGTGCTAGTTGCTTGAAACTTGACACACTCAATTAGTTCCCAGTATGGTATCTATGCTTTCTTTCCCTGTTGAGGTAGCCCTAAGCAGAGGCAAGGAAAAACGCTTTCATTTGTAACCCTTTGCCAATCTTCCACAGAACTCTGAGTTTACTGGAATCTCAGCAAATATTTTTCTCATCCAATCTTGCTGATACTTGGCAGGAATGATCTGTACTCCAGTCCTTCTTGGGCTCCCAATTTTCATTCTTCTATGTTGAAGTATTCATTAGCAGAAACACTGTGAATTTTTAGTTTTCACTTTGTTTTCCCCTGTAAGGATAGATGCATTTGTAACTCTAAATGAAACACATTTTGGGCATTCTTCTTGAACCTTCACACACTACATTAGTTCTCAGTGCACTCCATATGCTCTTTTCCCTGTTAAAATAGCCCGAAGCAGAAGCAAGGAAAACACATTTACATTTGAAAGCCTTTGCCAAGCTTCCACAGAACTCTGTGTTCACTGGAATCTCAGCAAATATTTTTTCACCCAATATTGTTGATACATGGAAGGAATGATCGGTACTCCAGTTATCTTTGCCTCCACCAATTTAGTTCTTCTAGGTTGAAGAGTTCATTTCCAGAAACAATTTGAATTTTTAGGTTTTACTTTTTTCCGCTAAAGGGATAGATGCAGCTGAAACTCTAAATCAAACATGGTTTGTACTAGCTGCTTGAAACTTGACAAACTAAATTAGTTCTTAGTGTGCTCTCTATGCTTTGTTCCCTGTTGGAGCAGCCTTAATCAGAGGCAAGGAGAAAACACTTTCATTTGAGAGCTTTTGCCAAGCTTCAACAGAACTCCGAGTTTACTAGATTCTCAGCAAATATTTTTTCACCCAATTATGTTGATACTCAGCAGGAATGATTGGTACTTCAGTCGCACTTATCCCCACAAATTTTGTTCTTCTAGGTTGAAGTGTTCATTTGCAGGAACATTTTGAATTTTTAGGTTTCACTTCAATTTAGCCTATCTGGATAGATGCATTTTAAATTCTAAATCAAACACTGTTTGTGCTAGCTGCTTGATACTTGACACACTCAAATAGTTCTCAATGTGCTCTCTATGCTTTGTTCTCTGTTGAAATAGCCCAAAGCAAAGGCAAAAAAACACACTTACATTTGACAGTGTTTTCCAAACTCCCACAGAACTCCGAGTTTATTGGAATCTTAGCAAATATTTTTTTCACCCCATCTTGTTGATACTTGGCAGGAATAATCGGTACTCCATTTTCACTTGGTCCTCCAAACTTTGTTCTTCTAGGTTGAAGCATTTGTTTGCAGGAACACTTTGAATTTTTAGGTTTCACTTCATTTTCCCATATAGGACTACAAGCAGTTGGAACTCTAAAAAAACACGGTTTGTGCTAGCTGCTTGAAACGTGACACACTCAGTAAGTTCTCAGTGTGCTCTATATACTTTGTTCCCTGTTGACATAGCCCTAAGCAGTGGCAAGGAAATCACACTTTCATTTGAAAGTGTTTGCCTAGCTTCAACGGAAATCTGAGTTTACTGGAATCTCAGCAAATATTTTTTTTCAACCAATCTTGTTGATACTTGGAAGGAATGATCAGTACTCCATTTGCACTTGGTCCCCCAAATTTATTTCTTCCAGGTTGAAGCAGGAACACATTGAATTTTTAGGTTTCACTTCATTTTCCCCTATAAGGATAGATGCAGTTGGAACTCTAAATCAAACACGGTTTATGCTAGCTGTTTAAAACTTGATACACTCAATTAGTTCTCAGTGCACTCTCTATACTTTGTTTTCTGTTGTCATAGCCCTATGCAGAGGCAAGGAAAACACACTTTCATTTGAAAGCATTTGCCAAGAATCCGCACATCTCTGAGTATACTGGAATCTCAGCAAATATATTTTCACCCTAACTTGTTGGTACTTGGTAGGAATGATCAGTACTCCTGTCACACTTGGACCCTCAAGTTTTGTTCTTCCCTGTTGAAGTATTTGTTTCCAGAAATAAATTTAATTTTTAGCTTTCAGTTCATTTTCATCTATAGGGAAAAAGGCTGTTGGAACTCTAAATCTAACAGGGTTTTGCTAGCCTCTTGAAACTTGACACAGTCAATTAGATCTCAGTGTATTCTCTATTATTTGTTACCTGACGAAGTACCCTAAGAAGAGGAAAGGAAAAATCACTTTCATTTGAAAATGTTTGCCAAGCATCCACAGAACTGCGAGGTTACTGGAATCTCAGCAAATATTTGTTCATCTGATCTTATTGATATATGGAAAGAATGATCAGTACTCCAGTCACACTTAGACTCCCAAATTTTGTTCTTCTAGGTTGAAGCAGTCGTTTGCAGAAACACCTTGAATTTTTAGATTTTATTGTTTTTCCCAATACAGACAGATGCAGTTGGAGGACTAAATCAAACACGTTTGTGCTAGCTGCTTGAAAATTGACACACTCACTTAGTTCTCACTATGCTGTCTATGTATTGTTCCTTGTTGAAATACCCCTAAGCAGAGGCAGGGAAAAAACACTTTCATTTGAAACCATTTGCCAATCTTCCAGAGAACTCCGAGTTTACTGGAATCTTAGCAAATATTTTTTCATCCAAACTTGTTGATACTTGGCAGGAATGATCTGTACTCCATTCACACTTGATCCCCAAATTTCATTCTTCCAGGTTGAAGCATTTGTTTACAGGAAAACTTTGAAATTTTAGGTTTCACTTCATTTTTTCCAGTACTTATAGAGGAATATAAAACTCTAAATCAAACACAGTTTGTGCTAGCTGGTTGAAACTTGACGCATTCAGTTAGTTCTCAGTGCATTTTCTATGCTTTGTTCCCTTTTGAAGTAGCCCTAAACAGAGGCAAAAAAGACACTTTCATTTTAAAGTGTTTGCCAAGATTCCACAGAACTCCAAGTTTACTACAATCTCAGAAAATATTTTTTCACCTGAACTTGTAGATACCTGGCAAGAATGATCAGTACACAAGTTGTTCTTGTCCATCCCAATTTCATTCTTCTAGGTTGAAGTGTTCGGTACCAGAAAGACTTTGAATTTTTAGGTTTCACTTCATTTTCCCCTATAGCAATAGATTAATTTGGGACACTAAATCAAAAACGGTTTGTGCTAGCTGCTTGTAACTTGACACACTCAAATACTTTTCAGTGCACTCTCTGTGCTTTGTTCCCTGTAAAATTAGCCCTAAGCAGAGGCAAACACACACACACACACACACACACACACACACACACACACACACTTTCATTTGATAGCATTTGCCAAGTTCCACAGAACTTCAAGTTTACAGGAATCTTAGCAAATATTTTTTCACCCAATCTTCTTGATACTTGGCAGGAATGATTGGTAGTCCAGTCACACTTGGCCTCCCAAATTTTATTCTTCCAAGTTGAAGTGTTCATTTTCAGGAACACTTTCAATTTTTAGGTTTTTGTCGATTTAGCCTACCAGGATAGATACAGTTGGAACACTAAATAAAACACAGTTTGTGTTAGCTGCTTGATACTTGACAAACTCATTTTGTTATGAGTGTGACCTCTATTCTTTGTTCCCTGTTGAAATACCCTTAAGGTAAGGAAAAACCACTTTCATTTGAAAGTGATTGCCAAGCTTCCACAAACCTAGAAGTATATTCTAATCTCAGCTAATATTTTTCACCAGAACTTGTTGATACTTTCCAGGAATGATCAGTACTCTAATCACACTTGACCCCCAAATTTTGTTTTTCCAGGTTGAAGCATTCCTTTGCAGGAATACTTTGAATTTTTTGGTTTCACTTCGTTTTCACCTATAGAGATAGATACAGTTGGAACTCTAAATCAAACACGGTTAGGGCTAGCTGCTTCAAATTGTATACACTCCAATTAGTTCTCAGTGCATTCTCAATTCGTTGTTGCTTGTTGAAATAGCTCTAAGCAGAGGCAAGGAAAACACACTTTCAATTGAAATCATTTGCAAAACATCCACAGTACTCTGATTTTTTTTGGAATCTCAGCATATATTTCTTCACCCAATCTTGTTGATATGTGGCAGGAATGGTTGGTACTTCGTTCAAACTTGGCCCCCCAAATTTCATTCCTCTAGGTTGAAGCCTTCATTTGAAGGAACACCTTTAATTTTTAGGTTTCACTTCATTTATCCCTATAGGGATAGATGCAGGTGGAACTCTAAATCAAACATGGTTTTTGCTAGCTGGTTGAAACCTGTCAAATTCAATTTGTTCTCAGGCGCTCTCTATACGTTGTTCCCTGTTGAAGTAGCCCTAAGCAGAGGCAAAGAAATACACTTTAATTTGAAAGTGTTTGCAAAGCTTCCACAGTACTCCAAGTCTACTGGAATCTTAGCAAATATTTTTTTCACCAGATCTTGTTGATACTTGGCAGGAATGGTGGGTATTCCATTTGCACTTACACCCCCCCCCCAAAAAAATTTGTTCTTCTATGCTGAGGCATTCTTTTACAGGACCATTTTGAATTTTTAGGTTTCACTAGGTTTTTCCCTATAGGGGGACATGCAGTTGGAACTCTAAATCAAACACGGTTTGTGCTAGTGGCTTGAAACTTGACTCACTCAAATAGTTCTCAGTGTGCTCTCTAGGCTTTCTTCCCTGTTGAAGTATCCCTAAGCAGAGGCAAGGAAAACACACTTTCATTTGACAGTGTTTGCCAAGCTTCCACAGAACTCCGAGTTTACTTGAATCTCAGCAAATATTTTTCACCCAATTTTATTGATACTTGGCAGGAATGATTGATACTCCACTCGCACTTGACCACCCAAATTTCATTCTTCTACTTTGAAGAGTTCATATACACCATGGAGTATTATGCAGCATTAAAAAATGACAAGATCATGGAATTTGCAGGGAAATGGATGGCACTAGAGCAGATTATGCTTAGTGAAGCTAGCCAATCCCTAAAAAACAAATACCAAATGTCTTCTTTGATATAATGAGAGCAACTATGAACAGAGCAGGGAGGAAGAGCAGGAAGAAAAGATTAACATTAAACAGAGTCATGAGTTGGGAGGGAAAGGGAGAGAAAAGGGAAATTGCATGGAAATGAAGGGAGACCCTCATTGCTATACAAAATTACATATAAGAGGTTGTGAGGGGAATGGGAAAATAAACAAGGACAGAAATGAATTACAGTAGATGGGGTAGAGAGAGAAGATGTGAGGGAAGGGGAGGGGGGATAGTAGGGGATAGGAAAGGTAGCATAATACAACAGTTACTAATAGGGCATTATGTAAAATTGTGGATGTGTAACTGACATGATTCTGCAATCTGCAATTGGGGTAAAAATTGGGAGTTCATAACCCACTTCAATCTAATGTATGAAATATGATATGTCAAGAGCTTTGTAATGTTGTGAACAACCAATAAAAAAATTTTAAAAAAGAAAGAAAAAAAAAGAGTTCATTTTCAAGAACAGTTTGAATTTTTAAGTTTCACTTCGTATTCCCATGTAGGGATATATGCATTTGGAACTCTAAATCATATATGCTTGTGCTAGCTGCTTGAAACATGACTCAATCAATTAGTTCTCAGTATGCTCTCTATGCTTTGTTCCCTGTTGAAGTAGAACTAAGCAGAGGCAAGGAAAACAAACATTCATTTGACAGTGATTGCAAAGCTTCCACAGAACTCTGAGTTTACTGGAATTTCAGCAAATATATTTTCATCTGATTTTGTTGCCACTTGGCAGGAATGATTGGTACTCCAGTCACACTTGGCACCCCAAATTTTTTTCTACTAGGTTGAAGTGTTTGTTTGCAGGAACACTTTGTATTTTTAGGTTTCACTTTATTTTCCCCTATAGGGATAGATGCAGTTTGAACTCTAAATCAAACACGGTTTGTGCTAGCTGCTTGAAACTTGACAAACTCAATTAGTTCTCCAGGCACTCTCTATGCTTTGTTCCCTGTTGAAGTAGCCCTAAGCAGAGGCAAGGAAATACGCATTCATTTGAAATTGTTTGTAAACCCTCCACAGTACTCCGATTTTACTGAAATCTCAGCAAATATTTTTACTCAATCTTGGTGATACTGGGCAGGAATGCTCAATACTCTATTCACGCTTGGTACCCCAAATTTCATTCTTCTAGGTAGAAGCGTTCATTTGCAATAACACCTTTAATTTTTAAGTTTCACTTCATTTTCCCCTATAGGGATACATGCAGTTGGAACTCTAAATCAAACACGGTTTGTGCTCACTGCTGAAATTTTACTTTCTCAATTAGTTCTCAGTGTGGTCCCTATGCTTTGTTGCCTGTTGAAGTAGCCCTAAGAAGGGGCAAGGAAAATACACTTAAATTTGACAGCATTTAAAAAGCTTCCAAAGACATCTGAGTTTATTGGAATCTCAGCAAATATTTTTTCACCCAAACTTATTGATATGTGGCAGGAATGATTGGTACTCCATTTACAGTTGGCCCCCCAAATTTTGTTCTTGTAGGTTGAACCGTTCGTTTGCATATACACTTTGATTTTTTAGATTCACTTCATTTTCCCCAATAGTAATAGAAGCATTTGTAACACTAAATCAAACATAGTTTGTGTTAGCTGCTTGAAACTCGACACACTCATTTTTTTTCCCTGTGTCCTCTCTATGCTTTGTTCCCTGTTGAAATGGCTCTAATCAGAAACAAGGAATAAAACACTTTTATTTGAAATCTTTTGCCAAGCTTCCACAAAAGTCCGAGTTTACTGGAATCTCAGAAATTATTTTTTCAACCAATCATCTTGATAATTGGCAGCAATGATCAGTATCCCAGTCATAATTATCTCCCCATATTTTGTTCTTTTTGGTTGAAGCATTCATTCACAGGAACACTTTGAATTTTTAGGTTTCACTTTGTTTTCCCATATAGGGATAGATGCCGTTGGAACTCTAAATCAAACATGGTTTGTGCTAACTGCTTGAAACTTGACACACTCAATTACCTCTCAGTGCACTGTCTCATCTTAGTTTCCTGTTGAAGTAGCCCTATGCAGAGTCAAGGAAAAAAAAACAATTTATTTGAAAACATTTGCCAAGCTTCAACAGAACTCCAAGTTCACTGGAATCTCTGCAAATATTTCTTCAACTGATCTTGTTGATACTCCACAGGAATGATCAGAACTCAAGTTGCACTAGGCTCCCCAAATTTTGTTTCTCCAGGTTGAATTGTTCGTTTGCAGGAACACTTTAAATTTTTAGGTTTCACTTCATTTTCCCCTATAGGGATAGATGCATTGGAAACTCTAATAAATCAACCACGGTTTGTGCTACCAGCTTGATACTTCACACACTCAATTGCTTCTAAGTGTGCTCTCTATGCTTTATTCCCTGTTGAAATAGCCCTAAGCACAGGCAAGGAAAAAAGCTTACATATGAAAGCCTTGGCCAAGGATCTAACAAACTCCAAGTATACTTGAATCTCAGCATTATTTTTTCACCTGAACTTGTTGATCCATGGCAGCAATGATCAATATGGGAGTCACATTTGGCCCGCCAAATTTTGTTTCTAGTTTGAAGAATTCGTTTGCAGGAATACTTTAAATTTTTATGTTTCATGTCATTTTCACATTTAGGAATAGATGCAGTTGTAACTCTAAATCAAACATGGTTTGTGCTAGCTGATTGAAACAGGACACACTCAATTACTTATCAGTGCACTCTCTAAGCTTTGTTCCCTATTGAAGTAGCCCTAAGCAGAGGCAAGGGAAAAACACTTTCATTTGGAAGCATTTGCCATGCTTTCACTGAACTCTAAATTTACTGGAATCTCAGCAAATATTTTTCACCAAATCTTGTGATACTTGGCAGGAATGAATAAAACTCCAGTCATTCTTGGCCCCCCAAATTTTGTTCTTCTAGGTTGAAGTGTTTGTTTGCAAGAACACTTTGAATTTTCAGGTTTCACTTCTTTTTCTCCAACAGGAATAAATGCAGCAGGAACTCTAAATCAAACGCAGTTGTGCTAGCTCCTTGAAACTTGACACAATCAAGTAGTTCTCAATGTGCTGTCTATGCTTTGTTCCTTGTTGAAGTAGCACTAAGCAGAGGCGAGGAAAACACACTTTAAATTGAAAGTATTTGCAAAGATTCCACAGTACCCCAAGTTATTGTAATCTCAGCAAACATTTTTCATCCGATCTTCTTGATACTTGGCAGGAAAGGTCGTTAATCCATTCACACTTGGCTCCCCAAATTTCATTCCTCTAGGTTGAAGCGTTCATTTGCAAATACTTTCAATTTAAAATACACTTTAAATTGAAAGTATTTGCAAAGATTCCACAGTACCCCGAGTTATTGTAATCTCAGCAAACATTTTTTCATCTGATCTTCTTGATACTTGGCAGGAAAGGTCGTTACTCCATTCACACTTGGCTCCCCAAATTTCATTCCTCTAGGTTGAAGCGTTCATTTGCAAGAACTTATTTAATTTTTAGGTTTCACTTCATTTTCCCCTATAGAGATAGATGCAGTTGGAACTGTAAATCAAACACGGTTTATGATAGCTGCTTGAAACTTGTCACTCAATTTGTTCTCAGGGCATCTCTATGCTTTGTTCCCTAAGCAAAGGCAAGGAAATACACTTTCATTTGAAAGTGTTTGCAAAGCTTCTACATTACTCCAAGTTTACTGGAATCTCATCAAATATTTTTTTTACCCAATCTTGTTGTTACTTGGCAGGTATGGTCGGTATTCCATTTGCACTTGGCCCCCCAAATTTCATTCTTCTACATTGAAGCATTCTTTCACAGGAAAACTTTGAATTTTTAGGTTTCACTTTGTTTACCCCTTTAGGGGTATATGCATTTGGAACTCTAAATCAAACACGGTTTGTGCTAGCTGCTTGAAACTTGACACACTCAATTAGTTCTCAGTGTGCACTCTATGCTTTGTTCCCTGTTGAAGTAGACCTAAGAGGAGGCAAGGAAAACACACTTTCATTTGACATGTTTGCCAAGCTTCCACAGAATTCCGAGTTTACTGGAATCTCAACAAATTTTTTTCACCCAATCTTATTGATACTTGCAAAGAATTATAGGTACTCCATTCACACTTGGTCCTCCAAATATCATTCTGCTAGGTTGAAGTGTTCATTTACAGAAACACTTTGAATTTTTGGTTTTACTTTGTTTTCCCCTAGAGGTGTACATGCAGGCGGAACTCTATATCAAACATGGTTTGTGCTAGCTCCTTGAAACTTGATACACTCAATTAGTTCTCAATATGCTCTCTATGATTTGTTCCTTGTTGAAGTAGCCCTAAGCAGAGGCAAGGAAAATACACATTCATTTGACATGTTTGCCAAGCTTCCACAGAACTCCAAGTTTAGTGGATTCTCAGCAAATATATATTTCTTTTTACCCAATCTTGTTTATAATTGACAGGAATTGTCGCTACTCCATTCGCACTTGGCCCCCCAAATTTCGTTCTTCTAGGTTGAAGCATTCGTTTGCAGGAAGACTTTGAATTTTTAGGTTTCTCTTCATTTTCCAATATAGGGATCAATGCAGTTGGAACTCTAAATCAAACACGGTTTGTGCTAGATGCTTGAAACTTGACAAACTCAGTTCGTTCTCCGGGCACTCTCTATGCTTTCTTCCCTGTTGAAGTAGCCCCAAGCAGAGGCAAGAAAATTCACTTTCATTTGAAGGCGTTTGCAAAGCTTCCACAATACTCCAAGTTTACTGGAATCACAGCAAATATTTTTTCACCCAATCGTGTTGATACTGGGCAGAAATTGTCAGTACTCCATTCGCACTTGGTCCCCCAAATTTCATTCTTCTAGGTTGAAGCACTTGTTTGCAGGAACATGTTGAATTTTTCTGTTTCACTTCATTTTCTCCTATAGGGATACATGCATTTGGAACTCTAAATCAAACACGGTTTGTGCTACCTGCTTAAAACTTGACTCACTCAATTAGTACTCAGTGTGCTCTTTATGCTTTGTTCCCTGCTGAAGTAGCTCTAAGCAGAGGCAAGGAAAACACACTTTCATTTGACAGAGTTTGCCAAGCTTCCACAGAACTCTGAGTTTACTGGAATCTTAGCAAATATGTTTTCACCTGAACTTGTTGATACTTGGCAGGAATGGTTAGTACTCCATTCATACTTGCCCCCCAGTTTTCATTCTTCTCAGTTGAAGCATGCATTGCCCAAGATTCCACAGAATTCCGAGTTTACTAGAATCTCAGGAAATATTTTTTCACCTGATATTGTTGATGCTTGGCAGAAATGATCGGTACTCCAGTCACACTTGGCCTCCCAAATTTCGTTCTTCTACCTTGAAGCATTCATTTGCAGGAACACTTTGAATTTTTAGGTTTCATTTGGTTTTCCCCTATAGTGATAGAGGCAGTTTGAACTCTAAATCAAACATGGTTTCTGGTAGCTGCTCGAAACTTGACATACTCAATTAGTTCTCAGTGTCCTCTCTATGCTTTGTTCTCTTCTAGGGTGTTCTCGTACTGAGGTGTTAGGTGGAGCTTTCACTGCACCTATATCCCAGTGGACCCCCAATCCAGAGGGGAGATCCCTCAAACCACGGTGTTGTGGGGAGCTCCCACCACACCCATGTTTGAGGAATCCCATCCTCTATGGCAAAACCCCTTGAACTGGGGTGTCAGGGGAGCTCCCTTGCACCTAGGGTCGATGGGACCCCCCTGTTGGTCTGAGACCCCTCTATCTGGAGTGTCTGGGTGACCTACCACTGCATCCAGGGGTGTTGGGTGGAGTTCCCACCACAACTAGGGTCAAGGGTACCCCCCTAGGGCATAGAACCCACTAATCGGGGTGTCACAGGGAGCTCCCACTGCACCTAGGGTTGAGGGGACCCCACCTCTAGGGCAGAGACGCCTCAAATAGAGGTTTCCAGGGGAGCTCTCACTGCACCCAAGGTTGTGGTACCCAAACCTCTAGGGCAGAGACGCTTCGAACCAAAGTGTCTGGGGTAGTTCTCACCACACCCAGGGTCAAGAGGACTCCCAACTCTTGGGCAGATACCCCTCGAACCGGGGTGTTGGGGGGAGCCCTTCCTCATCCAGAGTTGAGGGGACCCCTTCTCTAGGGTGGAAACACTTTGATCCGGGGTGTTGGGTGAGTTCCCACCACACCCAGGGTCGAGAATACCCCCAATCTAAGGTGGAGACCCTTTGAACTAGGGTTTTCGGGGGAAGCTCCCACCACACCCATGGTTAAGGGGACCACTCCTCTATGGCAAAGACCCCTCGAATTGGGGTGTAGGGGGCTGATCCCACCTCACTCAGGGTCGAAGGGACCCTCTCTAGGGCTGAGACCCCTCAAACAAGGGTGCTCAGGAGAGCTCCCACCACACCCAGGATCAAGGTGACTCCCATCTGTAGGGGGGAGACCTTCTGAACCAGGGTGTCCTGGGGAGTTCCCACCACACCCAGGGTCAAGAGGACTCTCCCCTCTAGGGGGGAGACCCTTTGAACCAGGATGTCAGGAGGGGCTCGTATACCATTGCACCCTAGGGTTGAGGGGACTAACCCCTCTAGGCATAAAGCCCCTCCAGTCAGGGTGTCAGGAGGACCACACACCGCACCTAGGTTCGAGGAGACTCCCCCATCTAGGGAGGAGACCCCTGGAATTCACGTGTTGGGGGAGTTCCAACTCCTCTCAGGGTCAAGGGTATCCCCCCTCTAGGGCAGAGACTCCTTGAACCTGGTTTTGGGTGAGTTCCTCCCACACCCATGGTTGAGGATACACACTCTAGGAGGGAGATCCATCTAAGGGAGTGTTGTGGGGAGCTCCCACCACCCCCATAGTCAAGGAAATTCTCACCACGAGGGGGGAGAACTCTTGGACCAGGGTGTCAGGGGGAGATGCCTCCACACCCAGGGTTGAGGGTACCACCCCTCTAGGGAAGAAAACCCTCTAACTGATGTGTCTGGGGGAGCTCCTACTGCACCCAGGGTAATTGTTCACCCCCTTTAGAGAGGAGAACCCTCAAACCGGGGTGATAGAGGGAGCACCCATCACACCCAAGGTCAAGGGGACCCCCTTCACTAGTTGGAAGAGCCCCCAAACCGGGGTGTCTGGGGGAGCTCCCACCACGCCCAGAGTTGAAGGGACAACTCCTCTAGGGGAGAGCCCACCAAACCCAGGATGTCAGGGGGACTCCCACTATACCTAGGATCAAGGGAAACTCCGTAGCAGATAGAACCCTCTAACGGAGTGTCAGGGGGAGCTCCCACTGCATCCAGGATCAAGGGGAATCTCCCCCCATAGGAAGGAGATCTCTCCAACCGAGCTGTCAGGGGGACCCAACACCACACCCATGGTCGAGGGGACTCCCACCTCTAGGAATGAGATTCCTCGAACAGGGGTGTTGGGAGGAATCCCACAACCTGCACCCAGGGTCGAGGAGACTCCCTGCTCTAAGGGGGAGGCCCCTCGAACTGGGTTGTTCAGGGGACTCCTCCCCACCACACCCAGGATCAGGGTGAATTTCCCCTCTATGGGGGAGACTCATCAAACTTGGGTGTCAGGAGGATTTTGTATACAATTGCACCCAGGGTTGAAGGAACTCCCCCCTCTAGGGGGAAACCCCCTTGAACGGGGTGTCAGGGGGACCTTCCATGTCACCCAGGGTTAAGGGTACCCCCTGTAGAGGGGAGACCCTTCGAAAATGGGTCTTAGGGGAGCCCGTATACCATCACCCCAGGATTGAGAAGAAAACCTCTCTAACGGGAGACCCATTGAAACAAGGTGTCAGGGGGAGCTCCTATACAATCACACCCAGGCTAGAGGGGACACCCCCTAAGCGGGAGACCCCTCAAACTGGGGTGTTGGGGTGAGTTCGTATAAAATCTAACCCAAGGTCAAGGGGCCTCCCCCCTGTAGGGGGGAGACCCCTTGAACCGGGGTGTCAGTGGGACCCCCCACACCACACCCAGGATAAAGGGGACCCATCCCTCTAGGGGGAAGATGCCTCAAAACTGGGTGTTTGGGGGTCCCACTCCACTGCACCCAGGGTAGGTGGGACTCCACCTTCTAGGGAAGAGTACCCTCTAACCATGGTTTCAGGGAGACCCCCTCCACCTAAACCAGGGTCAGGGGACTCCCCCCTCTATTGGGGAGACACCTCGAACCAGGGTTCGAGGTGAACCCCCTACCACACTCAGGATTAGGGGGAATTCCCCTTTAGGCGGGAGCTCCCACCTCACCCAGATTCAAGGGGAAACCCTCTCTAAGGGGGGAGACCCCTCTAACCAGAGGTGAGGGGACCACCCCCACTGCACCCAGGGTAGAGGAGCCTCCCTCCTCTATGGGGGAGACCCCTTGAATCTGGTTGTCGGGGGAATGTCTCCACCACACCCAGGGTCGAGGGGACTCCCCCTCTAGGGAAGAGACCCCTCAAACTGGGGTGTTGAGGGGACACCCCCCACCACACCCAGGGTCAAGGGGACTCCCCCTCTAGGAAGGAGACTCCTTGGACCATGGTGTCAGTGGACCCCAACACCACACCCAGTGTCGAGGGGCTCTCCCCTCTAGAAAGGACATGCCTCGAACCAGGTTGTTGGGGTGAACCCCCTGCAAGATACCCAGAGTCCAGGGCCTATCCCCTCTTGGGGGAGACACCTAGAACAAGGCTGTGGGTGAGCTCCCAGCATACCCAGTTCAGCGACCCCTCCTCTACAGGGGAGCAAACTCGAACCAGGATGTTGGGGGGAGTTCATATACATTCACACCCAGAGTTGAGGGGACCCCCCTCTAGGGGGGAGACCCCTTGAACAGGGGTGTCAGTGAGAGCTCATATACCAATGCACCCAGGGTTGAGTGGACCCCCTATGGGGGGAGACCACTCAAAATGGGGTGACGGGTCAGATCGTATGTCATTGCTCCCAGGGTTGAGGAGACCTTTCCTCTAGGGGGAGACCCCTCGAACTGGAGAGTCAGGGGACCCCATAACTGGACCCAAGGTGGAGGGCCCTCTCCCTTCTAGCGGGGAGACTTCTTGAACCGGGGTGTCGGGTGGACCTCCACCGCACCCAGAATCAAGAGGACTCCCTCCTCTAGGGAAGAGACCTCTTGAACCAGGGTATTGGGGAGACTCTCCCACTACACACAGGGTCGAAGGGAATCCCCCTCTAGGAAAGAGACCTTATGAACCAGGGTGTCTGGGAGACCCCCTCCACCACACCCAGGGTTGATTGGACTCCCCCATCTAGGGAAAGACCCCTGGAAACCTGGAGTCTGGGGGACGAACCCACCACACGCAGGGTCGAGGGGACTCCCCCTTCTAGGAAGGAAACCCTCGAACTGTGGTGTAGGGGATCCCCCTCCACTGCACCCAGCGTTGAGGGGGGTGGAGATGCTTTGAGCCATAATATTGTGGTGACTCCCCTCCACTGTACCCAGGGTCCAGGGGACTCTCCACTCTCGGGGGAGACACCTAAAACTTGAGTGCAGGGAGAGCTCCCACTGCACCCAGGTCAAGGGGATGCCCCCTCTAAGGAGGGACCCCTCAAACCAGGGTGTCATGGGGAGTTTGTATATGTGCACACCCAGATTTGAGGGGACCCCCCCTAGGGGAGTGACCCCTCAAACTGGGGTGTCAGGGGAACCCCATCACCACACCCAGGTTCCAGGAGACTCACCCCTCTAGGAGGGAGATGCCTTGAATCGAGGTGTTGGGGGATCCTCCCCACCACAACAAGGGTAGGGGGGACTCCTCCCTTTAGTGGAGAGATCCCACAAACTGGGGTGTCGGTGCCCCCTAATGCACCCAGGGTTGGGGGGAACTCCATGCTCTAGGGAAAAGTCCCCTCTAACCGTGGTGTCGGGGTGACACCCCTCCACCACACCGAGGGTCAGGGGGAGACCCATCTAATGGGGTATGGGGTGAAACCCCACTACACCCAGGGTCAGGGTGATTTCCCCTTTAGGCGGAAGACCCCTTGAACCAGGGTGTCTAGGGGAGCTCATATACCATTGCACACAGTGTCGACATCACTCCCTACTTTAGGGGAAGTCCATTTGAACCGTGGTGTTGGGGGTACTTTCCAGCATTCCTAGGGTCAAGGGGTCTTCCACATCTAGAGGGGAGAACACCCGAACTGGGGTGTTGAGGGAACCTCCCTCTGAACCCAAGGTCAAGGGGACTTCCCCCACTAGGCTAAAGCCCCTCAAAACCGGGCTGTCAGGGGACCTCTCACCACACCAAGGGTCGAGAGGACTCCCCATTCAAAGGGGGAGGCCCATCGAACCGGGGTGTTTGTGGAACTTCTCACCACTCCCAGGGATGAGGGGACTCTCCCCTCAATGGGGGAGCCCCTTCGAAACGGGGTGTTGAGGGGAGTTCGTATACCATCCCACCAGGGTTAAGGGGATGTACCCCTCTACTAGGAAACCCCTCAAACCGGGGTGTCAGGGGGAACTCGTACACCATCGCACCACCCTCCAACCTCCGTGTAGGGGAGAGCTCCCACCCTCCCTTCTAGGGCAAAGAACCACGGAAAACCAGGGGTTTTGGTGAGAGCTCCCACCACACCCAGGGTCGAGGGGACCCCAGTATAGGGTGGAGACTCCTCGAACTGAGGTGTCTTGGGGAGCTCCCACCCCACCCAGTGTCGAGGGGCCACCCCTCTAGGGCAGAGACACCACACACCAGGATTTTGTGGGGAGTTCCCACCACACCCAGGGTTGTGGTGACCTCCTACTCTAGGGCAGAGACCCCTCGAACCGGGGTGTCATTGGGAGCTCCCACCACACCCAGGGTCGAGGGCACCCCCCATAGGGCTGACTCCCCTTGAACCGGGATGTCAGGGGGAGCCCCCACTGCACCCAGGGGGGAGGGGACCCCCTCTAGGGTGGAATCCCTTCAAACTGGGGTGTTGGGGGAAGCTCCCACTGTACCCATGTTCCAGGGGACCCCCCTTCTTGAGGAAAGACCTCTCAAACCGTGGTGGCATGGGGAGTTCCCACCGCACCCACAATCGAGGGGACTTCCCCCAATGGGGTGGATACCCTGCAAACTGGGGCATCGAGTGGAGCTCCCATCACACCTAGGGTGGAGGGGACCCCACCTCTAGGGCAGGGACCCCGCTAACCGAGGTGTCAGGGGGAACTCCCACCACATCCAGGGTCGAGGGGACCCCAACTCTAGGGCAGAGACCCCACAAACCAAAGTGTCTGAGTAGTGCCTACAGTACCCAGGGTTGAGGGGACCCCCACTCTAGGGCAAAGACCTCTCGAACTGGGGTGTTGGGGTAGCTCCCTCTGCACCCAGGGTCGAGAGGACTCCCACTTCTAGAGCGGAGACCCCTCAAACCAGGGAGTAAGGGGGAGCTCCCTCCCCACCCAGAGTCAAGGTGACCCCTTCTCTAGGGTGGAGACCCTTCAAACAGGAGTTTTGGGGGGAGCTCCCACCACACCCATGGTTGAGGAAACCACTCCTCTATGGCAAAGACCCCTTGAACTGGGGTGGCGGGGGGAGCTCCCACTGTACCCAGGTTCGAGGGAACCACCCCATCTAGGGAGAAGACCCCTGAAACCAAGGTGTAAGGGGGAGCTCCCACCGCACCCAGGGTCGAGGTGATCCCCACTTTGGTGGAGACCCCTCGACCCCGGGATTGTGGAAGAAGCACCCACTGCACCCATGGTCAAGTGGACCCACCCCTCTAGTGCAATGACCCCTTGAACTGGGTGTCAGGGAGCTCCCACCACACCTAGGTTTGAGGGGACCCCCACTCTAGGACTGAGACCCCTCGAACTGGGGTGTCGGGGGGAACTCCAACTGCACCCATGATAGAGGGTATTTTCCACTCTAAGGCAGAGACCCCTCCAACCGTGGTTTCAGGGGGAGGTCCCACAGCACCCAGTGTTGAGGGGACACCCCCTTAATGGGTAGAGACCCCTCAAAGTGGGGTGTCTGGGGGATCTCCCACCACATCCAGTGTCGAGGGGACACCCCCTTAATGGGTAGAGACCCCTCAAAGTGGGGTGTCTGGGGGATCTCCCACCACACCCAGGGTCGAGTGGACACCCCCTCTAGGGTGGAGACCCATTGAACCGGGGTATCGGGGGATCACCCACCACACCCAGATTCGAGGGGACTCCTGCCTATACAGAGGAGACCACCTGCACAGGGGTGTCCTAGGGAGCTCAAAGAGCCCGCAGGGTTGAGGAGACTCCCGCCCTTAGAGGGAGACCCTTCAAACTGGAGTGTCACTGGGAACTCTTATACCATCATACCCAGGGTTGATGGGACTCACCCCTCTGGGGGAAACCCCTCAAACCAGGGTATTGGGGAGACATCCCATGGCACCCAGGGTCGAAAGGACACCCCCTCTAAGGGAAGAGAACCCTCGAATCAGGTTGTCAGGGGGATCTTGTATACCATCGCACCCCACTGGGACTTGGATTTCAGGGGAAGCTATCACGGCACCCAGCATCCAACGCTCCCTGCTCTAGGTGGGAGACACATCGAACGGGGATGTTGGGGGGAGCTCCCACAACACCAGTGTTGAGGGGACCCCCTCTAGGGGGAATCCCTTGAAACAAAGTGTCAGGGGGATCTCCTCCACACCCAGGGTCAAGAGAACTGCCCCTCTAGGAGGAGAACCCTTGAACCATGTAGTGGGAAGAGCTCCAACTGCACCCAGGGTCAACGGGACCCTCCACTCTAGTGCAGAGACCCTTTGAACCCGGGTGTTGGGGGGAGAACCCACCCACCCAGAGTTGAGGGGACCCCCCTCTTAGGCAGAGAACCCGTGAACCAGGGTGTCAGGGGGAGCTCCCACCACACCAAGCATCGAGGGGACCCCCCTCTAGGATAGAGACACCTCAAACTGGGTTGTCAAGGGGAGCTCCCACCACACCCAGGGCCAAGGGGACACCCCACTCTAAGGCAGAAACCCCTCAAACCCGGGTGTCAGGCGGGGCTCCCTCCGCACCCATGGTTGAGGGAACCCCCTTTCTAAGGCGGAGACCCCTCCAACAGGGATTTCAGGGGGAATCTCCCATCACAATCAGTGTTGAAGGGACCCCCTCTCTAGGGTAGAGACCCCTCAAAATGGGTGTTGGGGGAAATGGCCACTGCACTCAGGGTCGAGGGGACCCCCACTTTACAGGAGAGACCTCTCGAACCGGGGTGTTGAGAGTAGTTCACATGGCACCCAGAGTCAAGGGGAGTCCCCATCTAGGGCGGAGACCCTCAAAATGGTGTGTTGGAGGGAGCTCCCACCACACCAAGGGTCTAGGAGACCCCCGATCTAGGGTGGAGACCCTTTGAACAACTTGTCGTTGAGAGTTACCACCGCACCCAGGGACAAGGGGACCACCCCCTCTAGGGTGGAGACCCCACAAACCAAGGTGTTGAGGGAAGCTCACACAGCACCCAAGGTCTATGGGACACTGCCATCTAGAGCAGAGACCCCTCAATCCAGGGTGTCAGGGGGAGCTTTCATCTCACCCAGGTTTGAGGGGACTCCCCCACTCAGATGGAAACACCTAAAACTGAGTTGTCAGGGGGAACTCCCACCGTACCCAGGGTCAAGGGACCCCCACATCCAGGGCAGAGACCGCTCAAACTGGGGTGTCAGGGTCGAGGGGACTCCCATCTGTAGTTGAGAGACCTCCTGACCAGGGTGTCCTTGGGTGTTCCCTCCACCTCCAGGGTCGAGGGGACTCCAGCCTCTAGAGGGGAGACCCCTCAAACCAAGGTGTAGGGGGGAGCTCATATACCATGGCACCCAGGGCTGAGGGGACTCACCCCTCTAGGGGGAAACCCCTCTAACTGGAGTGTCGGGGGCACCTCACATGGCACCCAGGTTTGAGGAGACTCCCGCATCATTGGGGGAGACCCCTGGAACAGGGGTCAAGGGGAGCTTCTACTGCACCCAGGGTCAAAGGGACTCTCTTCTCTAGGTGGGACAACCCTTGAATCGGGGTGTAGGGGGAGCTCTATACCATCGCACCCCCCTGGAAACGGGGTGTTGGGGGAAGCTATCACCCCATCCAGGGTCGAGGGGACCCCCCTCTAGGGGGGAGAGCCTTGAACCAAGGTGTCAGGGGGAGCTCCCACCACACCTACGGTCGAGGGGACACCCAAACTAGGGCAAAGACCCCTCGAATTGGTGTGTCGGGGAGAGCTTCCACCACAACCTGGGTTGAGGGGACCACCCATATATGGGGTGAATCATTCAGGGTTGACAAGACACTTTCTCTAGGGGTAAAACCTTCAAACCAGGGTGTCAGGAGGTGCTCCCACTGCACCCAGTGTTGAGGGGACTCCCCAACAAAGGGGGAGAACCCTTGAACCGGGGTGTCAGGGAGAGCCTTCTTCACACCCCAGGTCAGAGGAACTACCCCTCTGAGGGGAGACCCCTCAAACCAAGGTGTCAATGGAGCCCTCACCACTGCACACAGGGTCGGGGGGACTCCCCCCTATAGGGAAGAGACTCCTCCAACCGGGGTGTCAGATGGACCCCCTCCAGTACCCATGTTTGAGGGGACTACCCCCCATAGAGGCAAAACCATTCCTTGAATCAGCATTTCAGGGGGACCCACCACTGTATCCAGTGTCGAGGCTACTCCCCTTCTTAGGGGGGAGACCCCTCAAACAGGGGTGTCAGAAGGACCCCCCTTTGTACCAGGTTCAATGGGACTCTCCCACATAGGAAGGAGACCCCTTGAACTGAGCTGTCAAGGGGACCCTATACCACAGCCAGGTTGAGGGGTTGCCCCATTTAGGGGGGATACCAGGGTGTTGGGGGGACCCTCCCACCACACCCAGGGTCGAGGGGACTCCGACCTCTAGGAAGGAGATTACTTGAACCTGGATGTCGGGGGTAAGCCCCCCACCCGCACCCAGGGTCGAGGGGATTCCCCCCTCTAAGGGGGAGACTTCTTGTACCGGGTTGTTGGAGGGATGCCCCCACACAGCACCTAGGATCGAGGGGACTTCCCCCCTAAGGGGAGATTCCTCAAACTGGGGTGCCAGGGGACTGCCCCACCCGCACCCAGGGTCTGGGGGAATTTTCCCCTGTAGCGGGGGAGACTCCTTGAACTGGGGTGTTGGAGGAGCTAGTATACCACCACACCCAGGGCTTAAGGGACTCCCACCTCTAGGGGGAAACCCCTTGAACCGGGGTGTCAGTGGGACTTTTCATTGCACCCAGAATCAAGGGGACCCCCTTCTAAGGGGACCCTTTGAAACGGGGTCTCGGGAGATTTCGTGTAAAATCATCCCCACGTTCGAGAAGACACCCTCTCTAGGGCGGAGACTCTTTGAACCGGGGTATAGAGAGGGAGCTCCTATACAATCACACCCAGGCTCTAGGTGACCCACCGTATGTGGAAGACCCCTCTAGGTTGGAGATGCCTCAACGGAGACCCCTTGAACCAGGGTATTGGGACAACTCCCCCACCGCATGCAGGGTCGGGGGAATTTCCTCGAACCTGGGTGTCTGAGGGAGCTCATATACCATTGCACCCAGGGTTGAATGGACTCGCCACTCTAGGGGAAAGACCCCTCGAACCGGAGTGTTGAGGGGACTAACCCATCACACCCAGGGTCGAGGGGACTCCCCCTTCTAGAAAGGAAACCCCTAAAACCAGGGTGTTGGGGACCCCCTCCACTGTACCCAGGGTCCAGTAGACTGTCCCCTACTCTCAGGGGAGACACCTAGATCTGGGTGGAGGGGAGCTCCCACCACACCCAGATTGAGGGGAACCCCCCTCTATGGGGGAAATCCCTCAAACTGGGGTATTGGGGAGAGTTCATATACATTCGCAACCAGAGTCGAGGGGACTCCCCCTCTAGGGCAAAGACTCCTCCAACCGGGGTGTCTGTGAGAGCTCCCACCACACCCGGGGTCAAGGGGATCCCCAGTATAGGGGGGAGTCTCCTTAAACCAGAGTGTTGGGGGGAACTTCACACCACCCAGTGTCTAGGGGACCCCTCTCTAGGGCAGAGACACCATGTACCGAGGTTTGGGGGAAGATCCCACCCCACCCAGGGTAACAGTGAACCCCACACTAGGGGGGAGACACCTCAAACTGGGGTGTCATAAGGAGCTACCACTGCACCCAGGGTCGAAGGGACCCCACCTCTAGGGTATACACCCCTTAAACACATTCTAGGGCAGAGAACCCTCGTACTGGGTGTTGGAAGAGCTCCAACCAAACCAAGGCTCGAGGAGACCCCACTTTTAGGGCAGAGACCCCTCAAACTGGGGTGTGGGTGGGAGCTCCCAATACACCCAGGGTAGAGGGGACCTTCAACTCTAGGGCAGAGACCCCTCAATAAGGGGTGGGTGGGGGGTCCCACCACACTCAGCATCAAGGGGATCCCCCCTTCTAGAGTGGAGACCCCTTGAACAGGTAGAGGGTTCCCCCTTTATAGGGCGGGGACTCCTCAAACCCGGGAGTCGGGGGGAGCTCCTATACCATCGCAACCCCTTGGCCTAAGTTGTTGGGGGCAGCTCCCACAGCATCCTAGGTCTATGGGACACCCCTTCTAGGGAGGAGACCCCTCTAATCAGGGTGTCGATGGGAGCTCCCACTGCACCCAGTGTGGAGGAAACCCCCTCTCTAGGGTGGAAACCCCTCAAAAAGTGGTGACAGGGGGAGCTCCCACAACATCCAGGGTCTCAGGGACCCCACAATCTAGTCCCCAGTGTCTAGGGGACCCACACTCTAGGGAAAAGACCCCTCGAACCGGGGTGTCTGATGGAGTGCCCACCGTATCCAGGGTTGATGGTACCCCACTTTATGGGGGAGAACCTTAGAACCGGGGTTTCGGGGGAGCTTCAACCACACCCAGGTTCCAGGAGACCCTCCCGCTAGGGTGGACACCCCTCTAACTGGGGTGTCCCGGGGAGTTCCCACAGCACCAAGGTTCAAGAAGATCCCCACTCTAGGACAGAGACCCATCAAATCCGGGTGTCAGGGAGAGCTACCACTGCACCCAGGGATGAAGGGACCCCCCATCTAGGGTGAAGATCCCTCAAACTATGGTGTCAGGGAAAGCTCACAGTGCACCCAGGGTCAATGGGACCCCCTCTGGGTGGAGACCCTTAGCACTGGGGTCACTGGGGTGTCAGGGGGAGCTTTCACCACACCCATGTTTGAGGAGACCCCTGACTCGAAGGCAGAGACCCCTCAAACTGGGTTGTTGGGGGGAGTTTCCACCGTAGTCAGATTGGAGGGGGCCCCCCACTCTAGAGTGGAGACCCCTCAAACCAGGGTGTTGTAAGGATCTCCCATCGCACCCAGGGTCATCGGGAATCCCAAATGTAGGGGGAAGACCTCCCAAACTGGGGTGTCGGGGGGAGCTCGTATACCATTGACCCAGGGTCGAGAGTACTCCCTCACTAGGGGAGAGACCCCTCAAACCAGTGTGTCGGGGGTAGCTTGTATACCATCACAGCAGAGTTGAGTGAACTCCCCCCTGTAGTGGGGGACACCATGAACCAGGATATCAGAGGACAGCCCACCACACCCAGAGTCGTAGGTGCTCCCCCAGTAGGGCAGAGACCCCTCAAATCAAGGTGTCTGGGGGACACCCACCGAACCCAGGGTTGGGGGTGCTTCCCCCTGTAGGGTGGCTAGCCCTCAAATTGGGGTGTCAGAGAAAACCCCACTGCAACCAGGATCAGGGTGCACCCCCCTGTAGGGTAAAGACCACTCGAACCTAGGTGTCGCAGGGATCCCCCACCAAACCAAGGTTCAGGGGCACTCTCCAATGTATGGCAGATACCCCTTGAACAGCAGTTTTGGGGGGACCTCCACCACACTCAGGGTCAGGAGTGCTCCCCCCTGTATGGCAAAGACCCCTTGAAATGGGGTGTCGGCAGGAGCTCCCACCGCACCAGGTTTGGATGGGGGGAGTTTACACCGTAGACAGGTTGGAGGGGTCCCCCACTCTAGAGCCCAGACCCCTCCAACCAGGGTGTTGGAAGGATCTCCCATCGCACCCAGGGTCATCGGGAATCCCATCTGTAGGCGGAAGACCTCCCCTCCCTCTAAGGGTTAGACCCCTCAAACCAGGTCGTCGGGGGAGCTCGATACCATCGCACACAGGGTCGAGGGGATCCCACCTAGGTGGGAAACCCTCAAACTGGTGTGTTGGGGGGAGTTCGTATAAAATTGCACCCAGGGTCAAGGGGACTCTCTCCTGTAGGGGGAGACCCCTTGAACCGAGGTGTTGTGGGACCTCCCCCACCACACCCAGGATCGAGGGGACTCATCCCTCTAGGTGGGATATGCCTCAAAATGGGGTATTGGGGGAACCATCCCCACCGCATCCAGGGTCGGGGGGACTCCCCCATCTAGTGATGTCAGGCCCCACTCACCCCATCCAGGGTCGGGGGGACTCCCCCCTCTAGGGAAGCATCCCCTCTAACCGTGGTATCAGGCAGACCTCCTCCACCTCTAAGAAGGCGATTTCTCAAACCGGGGTGTCGGGGGGAAGCCCCCCACCACACCCAGGGTCGAGGGGAGGCCCCTCTCTAGGGGGGAGACTTCTCGAACTGGATTGTCTTTGGGATACCCCCCACACCGCACCCAGGAATGAGGGGCGTCCCCCCTCTAAGGAGAGACCCCTCGAAGAGGTGTCCGGGGGAGCTTGCATGGCACCCAGGGTAGAGTGGACCTTCCAATCTAGGGCAGAGACCCCTTCAATCGGTATGTCAGGTCTTGGTCCCAATGCACCCATCATGAGGGGACCCCCATTTCTAGGGCGGAGACCCCTCAAACCAGGGTGTCAGGGGGAGATCCAGGGTCAAAGGGACACCCCTCTAGAGCAGACACCCCTTGAAGGGGGTGTCTGGGGGAGCTCACACCACACCCATATTTGAGGGGACTCCCGCATGTTGGGGGGACACCTCCTGAACCAGGTGTCTTGGGTAGTTCCCACAACACCCAGGGTCGAGGGGACTCCCTCCTCTAGAGGGAAGACCCTTCAAACCAGGGTGTTGGGGGGAGCTCTATACCATCGCACCCATGGTGGAGGAGACTCACCCCTCTAGGGGGAAACCCCTAGAACTGAGGTGTCGGGAGGACCTCCTACTGCACCCAGGTTCTAGGGGACTCCACCCTCTAGGGGTAGACCACTCAAACAAAGGTATCTTGGAGAACTCGTATACCATCACACACACCCCTTAGAACCAGGGTGTTGGGGGAAGTTTCACGGCACCCAGGGTTGAGGTGACGCCCACTCTAGGGGGAAAAACCCTCCAACCGGGATGTGGAGGGAGCTACCATCACACCCAGGGTCAAGGAGACCCCCAGTATAGGGTGGAGACTCCTTGAACCGGGTTTTCTGGGGGAGCTCCCACCCCACCCAGTGTCGAGGGGACACCCCTCTAGGGCAGAGACAGCATGAACTGGGGTGTCAGGGGGACCCCCCTCCACCACACCCAGGGTCAGTGGGGGAGACCCCTCAAACCAGGTTCGGGAGAACCACCACTGCACTACTCATTTAGGTGGGAGACCCCTGGAACCAGGGTGTCTGGGGGAGCTCTATAGCATCACAAACAGTGTTGTCCTCACTTCCCCCTTTAGGGGGAGACCATTTGAACCCTGGGTGTGGGGGACCTCCCACCACACCCAGGGTCAAGGGGACTCCCCACTCTAGAGGGGAGAACATCTGAACCTGTGTGTCGGGGGAACATCCCTCCGAACCAAGGGTCCAAGAGACTCCCCTTTCTAGGGGGAGCCCCTTCAAATGGGGTGTTGGGGGACCTCTCACCATACCCAGGGTTGAGGGTACTCCCCCCTTTAAAGGGGAGCCCTTTCCAACAGGGATGTCTGGGGGAACTCTCACCACTCCCAGGATCAATGGGACTCCCCATCAAGGGGGGAGTCCTTCGAACAGGGGTGTCGGGGAAGAGCTCATATATCATCACACCAGGGTTGAGTGGACGCACCCTTCTAGTGGGAAACCCCTCGAACTGGGGTGGCGGGGAGCTCATACACCATCACACCCCCCTCCAACCGTGGTCTCAGGGAGAGCTCCCACCACACCCCAAGTAGAGAGTGACCCCCCTCTAGGGTAAAGACCCATTGAACCAGGGTTTCGGTGAGAGCTCCCACCTCACCCAGTGTCAAGGGGACCCACAGTATAGGGTAGAGATTCCTAGAACTGGGATGTCTCAGGGAGCTCCCACTCCAACCAGTGTTGAGGGGACACCATTCTAGGGCAGAGACCCCTCAAATCGGGGTGCCTGGGGTGGTCCCACTGCACCCAGCATCGAAGGGACCCCCCTCTTTGGGAGGAGACCACTCTAACCGGGGTGGCAGGAGGAGCCTCCACCGCACCCAGGTTGAGGGGACACAGCTCTAGGGCAGAGACCCTGGGGTGTCAGGGAGAGCTTTCACCACACCCGTATTTGAGGGGACACTCGCTTGTTGGGGGAAACCTCCTGAAGTGGGGTGTCGTGGGGAGCTCTGAATGCACCCAGGGTTATGGAGACTCCCCCCTCTAGGGGGGAGACCATTCTAACTGGGGTGTCGGAAGGAGCTAGTACCATCGCACCCAGGGTTGAGGGGAATCACCCCTCTACTGGGAAACCCCTCAAACTGGGGTGTTGGGGATACCTCCCACCACAACCAGAGTCAAGAAGACTCCCACCTCTAAGGTGTGAGAACCCTCGAATCAGAGTCTCAGAGGGAGCTCATACACCATTGTAGGCTCCTGGAACCAGGGTGTGGGGGGAAGCTTTCACTGCAGCCATGGTAGAGGGGCCTCTCCAATCCAGGGGAAAGACACCTCAAACAAGGGTGTCAGGAGGAGCTCCTTCCACACCCAGGGTAGAGGGACCCCACCTCTAGGGCGAAGACACCCTGAATTTGGGTGTTGGAGGGAGCTCCTGCCACACCCAGGGTCGAGGGTACGCCCCCTCTAGGGGATAGAACCCTTAAACCAGGGTGTCTATGGGAGCTCTCACCGCACCCAGGGTCAAGGGGACCTCCCATCTAGGGTGGAGAATCCTCAAACTGGGTTTCAACGGGAGCTCCCTCTGCACCCAGGGTTGAAGGGATGCACATTTGATGGGGGAGAACCCTCTAATGGTATGTCGCAGGGTGCTCCCACAGCACCCAGGGTGGAGGCAACATTCCCCCTAGGGGAGAGATCCCTCGAACTAGGGTGTCAGCGGGAGGCCCCTCTGACCAAGGGTCAAGTGGACCACCACTCGATGAGGTAGGCCCCTCAAACCAGGGTGTCAGGGGGCCCTCACTATTGCACCAAGGGTCTGGGGACTCCCACATCTAACAGGTGATCCATCAAACTGGGGTGTCAGGGTGACCCCCCCCACCGCACCTAAGGTCGGTGGAACTCCCCCCTTTAGAGGGAATACCAATTGAACCGGGAAGTCGGGGTGGCCGCCCCACAAAATCCTGGGTCCAGGGGACTCCCCTCTAAGGGAAAGACCAATTGAACCTGGGTGTCAGGGGGACACTCTCCACTACACCCAGGTGGGAGACCCTTGAACATGGGTTTTGGGGATAGCTTGTATACCATCGCACCCGTGTCAAAGGGACTCCCCCCTTTAGGGGGAGACTATCCGAACTGGGTTTTCAGTGAGACTTACCACCACTCAGAGGGTCAAGGGGACTCCCCTCTAGAAAAAAGAACATCCAAACCATGGTGTCCGAGGGACCTGCCTCCAAACCCAGGATCAAGGGAACTCTCCCTCTGTGATGGAATGTCGAAGTCTGGCTGCAGCAAAATAACCAGGGGGTGACAAACAACTTGTGTAGATTGATACAGCAGGAGTAGGAGCCATTTATTGTAGGACAACAGAGGTATTTATACATTCCACACAGCTTATCTTAATTATCATAAACTAGGTACATCAGTCAACCAATAAGGAATTTCCATACTTAATGGCGCTGCTACTTCACAAACCACTCCCTCTGGCAAAATGCCAGGCGCCATCCAGACTTGTTTACAGACTCTAACAGTGGAAACCACTGGAACGGGGTGTCATTGGTACCTCTCAACACACCCAGGTTCAAGGGCACCCTCCTCCTTGGGGGAGCCCATTTGTACCAGGGTGTCAGAAGAAGCTCGTATACCATCATATCCAGGGTTGAGGGGACACATGCCTCTAGTGGGAAACCCTCAAACACGGGTATCGGTGGACCTCCAACCCCACCAAAGGGTCGAGGGACCAACCTTTCTAGAGCGAAGACCTTGCAAAACGTATGGTGGGGGGAGAACCAACTGCACCCAGGGTCCAGGGGACCCCACACTCTAGTGCGGAGATACTGCAAACAGGGGTGTTGGGGGAAAGATACCACAAAACCAAGGGTCGTGTGGACCGCCCATCTAGGGTGGAGACCGCTCAGGGGGAGATCCCATTGCACCCATGGCCGAGGGGACCCCTCTCCTAGAGCAGAGTTACCTCGATCCGGGATGTGGGGGGGGCAGCACCCACCACACCCAGGGCCGAGGGAACCCCTCACTCTAGGGCAGAGACCCCTCGAACTGGGGTGTCAAGCGGAGCTACCACCGCACCCAGGGTTGAGGCAAACCCCTCAATGGCAGAGACACCTGGAACCAGGATGTCGGGGGGAGCTCCCATTGTACCCAGGGAAGAGGGCACTCCGTCCTCTAGGGGGGAGGCCCTTCAAACTGGGGTGTCAACGGGAGCTCCCACGGCACCCAGGGCATAGGGCACTCCCCCCTCTAGCGGGGAGGCCCCTCTAACCTAAGTATCAGGGGGAGTTGTGATACCTGAGGACATAGAATAAAGGGCACTCCCCACTCTAGAGGGGAGGCCCCTCCAACCTGGGTGTTGGGGGGAGCTCGGATACCTGGGCTGAGAGAGTAGAGGACACTCCCACCCCTTGAGCCAGAGGACCCTCTAACCTGCGGGTCCAGCACCCAGGCTACAGGGCACTCCCCCCCATAGAGAGGGAGGCCCCTCTAACCCAGCAGTTGGGGGAAACTCCCATAGCACCTAGAGTAGAGGGCACTCCCCACCCCAGAGGGGGAGGGCACTCTAACACGGCGGACATGGGGAGCTCCCAAAACACCCAGGGTAGAGGGAGAGTGACCCTCGAAGGGAGAGGACACTCTAACATGGGTGTCAGGGGATCTATTTACCTGGGCACACAGGGTAGAGGGCATTTACCCCTCTAGGGTGGAGGTCCCTCTAACCTGGGTGTCAGGGGGATCTCATTTACCTGGGTACCCAGGGAAAGAGGGTACTCCACTCTCTAAGGGGGAGACCACACTAACCTGGGTGTCTGGGGGAGCTCACAGGGTAGGGGGCACACCCCCCTCTAGGGGGGAGCTAGCACGACATCCAGAGTAGGAGGCACTCCACCCTGTAGTGGGGAGGCCCCTCTAAACTGGATGTCCAGGGAAGCTCCCATGACACCCAGAATAGGGGTCACTCCCCCTTGAGGGGAGAGGCCCCTCTAAACTTGTGTATGGGAGATCCCAAGACACCCAGGGTAGGGGGAAGTCCCCACTCAAGGGGGGAGGCCCCTCTAACCTGGGTGTCTGGGAGAGCACCCATGGCACCCAGGGTAGGGGGCAGTCCCCCCTCAATGGGGGAGGCCCCTAACCTGGGTTTTGGGGGGAGCTCCAAAGGCACACATGGTAGGGGGCACAACCACTTCTAGTGGGGAGGACCCTCTAACCTGGGTGTTGGGTGAGCTCCCACAGCACCCAGGGTAGGGGAC
This sequence comes from Urocitellus parryii, assembly GCF_045843805.1. Classification (NCBI taxonomy): domain Eukaryota; kingdom Metazoa; phylum Chordata; class Mammalia; order Rodentia; family Sciuridae; genus Urocitellus; species Urocitellus parryii. The sequence continues at coordinate 125,033,061 of NC_135534.1, forward strand.
TCTACCCCCTCGAGGGGGGAAGCCCCTCTAACCTGGGCGTCCAGGAGAGCTCCCAGGGAACACAAGGTAGTGGGCACTCCTCCCTCTAGAGTGGAGGCCCCTCTAAACTGAGTGTCAGGGGGATCTCAGATACCTGGGCACCCAGGATAGAGGGCATTCCCTGCTCTAAGTGGGAGGCCCCTCTAACCTGGTTGTTGGGGGGAGCTCCCAGGGCACCCAGGGTAGGGTGCACTCCCCCTTCTACGGGGGAGGGCCCTCTAACCAGGGATTTGGGGGGAGCTTCCCTGGCACCCAGTGGAGGGGACACTCCCACCTGTAGGGGGTATGCCTCTCTAACCTGGGTGTCTGGGGAAGCTCCCCCGGCACGTAGGGTAGGGGGCACTCCCCACTGAAGCGGGGATGCCCCTCTAACCAGAGTGTCGGGGAGGGGGGAGCTCCCACAGCAACCAGGGTAGTGGGAACCTCCCCTCTAGGGGGAAGCGCCCTGTAACTGGGTGTCAGGAGAGCTCCCAGAGCACACAGGGTAGAGAGCAATCCCCCACTCTAGGGTGGAGGTCCCTCTAACTTGGGTGTCATAGAGAGGTCCCACAGGACCCAGGGCAGGGGTACTCCCCTCAAGGGAGGAGGCCCCTCTAACAGGGTGTCGGGGGAGCTCCCCCGGCACCCAGGGTAAAGGGCACTACCCCCTAGAGGGGTGAGGACCCTCTACCCTGGGTGTCCGGGAGAGCTCCCATGGGACCCAGGGTAGGGGGCACTAACCCCTCAAAGGGGGATGCCTCTCTAACCTTGGTGTTGGGGGGAGCTCCCATGGCACCCAGGGTAGGGGGCACTCCCCCCACGAGGGAGGAGGCCCCTACAAACTGCACCAATGATTAGCACAGCACCAATGGTTGTGGGCACTCCCTCCATTAGGGAGGATGGCCCTCTAACCTGGGTGTCGGGGGAGCTCCCACAGCACTCAGGGCTGAGGGCACTCCCCCCCTCTAGGGAAGATGCCCCTCTAACCTGGGTGTCGGGGAGACCGGATACCTGGGCACCCATGGTAAAGAGCACTCCCTTCTCTAGAAGGGAGGCCCCTCTAACCTTGTGGTTGGGGGGAGCTTGGATACCTCAGCACTCAGGGTAGCAGGCACTCCCTGCTCTAGGAGGAAGGCCCCTCTAACCTGGGTGTTGGGATTGCTCCCAAGGCACACAGGGTAGAGGGCACTCCCCCCTCTAGGATGGAGGCCCGTCTAACCTGGGTGTCAGTGGGATCTGGGATACCTGGGCACCCATGGTAGAGGGGCACTGCCCCCTCTAGGGGGGAGGCCCCTCTAACCTGGTTGTCGGGGGGGCTCCCACGGCACCCAGGGAAGGGGGCATTCCCCCCTTTAGTGGGGAGGCCCCTCTATACTGGGTGTCGGGGGAACTCCCACAGCACCCAGGATAGGGTTCACTCCCCCTCGAAGGGGGAGACACCTCTAACCTTGTGTCTGATAGCTCCCAAGACACTCAGGGTAGGGGGCAGTCTCCCCTCAAGGGGGAAGGCCCCTCTAACCTGGGATTCACGGGGATCCTGGATAATTGGGCACCCAGGGGAGCGGGAACTCCCCTCTCTAAGGGGGAGGCCCCTCTAACCGTAGTGTCCGGGGGGAGCTCCCTCGATACCCAGGTATGGGGCACTCCATCCTCTACTTGGCAGGCGCCTCTAACCTGGGTGTCAGGGGGAGCTCCCATGGCACCCAGGGTAGGAGGCACTACCCCCTCTAGGGGGTTGGCCCCTCAACCTGCGTGTCCTGGGGAACTCCCATGGCACCCATGGTAGGGACCACTCCCCCCTCGAGGGGAGAGACCACTCTAACTTTGGTGTCCAGAGAGTTCCCATGGCACCCAGGGTATGGGGCACTCTCGCCGTCGAGGGGGGAGGCTCCTCCAACCTGAGTGTCGGGCTGAGCTCCCACAGCACCCAGAGTAGGGGGCACTCCCCCCACCAGGGGGGGAGGCCCCTCTCACCTAGGTGTCAGGGGGATCTCCCAAGGCACCCAGTGTATGGAGCATTTCCCCCCCAGGGGTGAGGCCCCTCTAACCTTGGTGTCTGGGAGATCCCAGGGCAGCCAAGGTAAGGGGCACTCCCCCCATGAGGGGGAGGCCCCTCCAAACTGTGTTTTGGGGGGAGCTAGCACAGCACTCAGGGTTGGAGGCACTCCCCACATTAGGGGGGGAGGACCCTCTAACCTGGTTGTCTGGGACACCTCGGATACCTTGGCACCCAGGGTAGAGATCACTCCCCCCTCTAGAAGGGAGGCCCCTGGAACCTGGCGTCCAAGGGGAGCTTGGATGCCTCTGCACCCAGAGTAGAAGGCACTCCCCCCTCTAGGGGTGACGCTCCTCTAACCTGGGTATTGGGCGGTGCTCCCAAGGCACACAAGGTAGAGGGCACTCCCCTATCTAGTGTGGAAGCCCCTCTAACCTGGGTGTCAGTGGGATCTCGTCTACCTAGACACCCATGGTAGAGGGCATTCCCCACTATAGGGGGTAGGCCCCTCTAACCTGGGTGTCAGGGAGAGCACCCAAGGCACCCAGGGTAGGGGGCACTCATCACTCTAGTGGGGAGGCCCCACTAAACTGGGTGTGGGTGTCCGGGGAGCTCACACTGCACCCAGGATAGGGGGCACTCCCCCCACTACGGAGGAAGCCACTTCTAAATGGGTGTCCAGGGGAGCTAGTATGGCACGCAGGGTAGGGAGTACCCCCCTAGGGGGAAAGCCTTCTCTAAGCTGGGTGTTGGGGGAACTCCTAAGGCACTCAGGACAGACGGCACTCCCCCCTCTAGGGGGAATGCCCCTCTAACCTGGTTGTGGGGGGGGGAACTCCCATGGCACACAGGGTAGGGGGCACTCCACCCTCTAGGGGGCAGGCCCCTCTAACCTGGGTGTCGGGGGAGCTCCAAAGGCACCCAGGGTAGGGGTCACTTCCCGCTCTAGTGGGGAGGCCTCTCTTAACTGGGTGTCAGGGGGAGCTGGGATACCTCAGAACTCAGGGTAGAGGGCACTAACCACTCTAGGGGGGGATATCCCTCTAACCTGAGTGTCCTGGGGAGCTCCCATGGCACCCAGGGTAGGGGCCACTCCCCCCTCAAGAGGGGAGGCTACTCTAATCTTGGTGTCAGGGGAGCTCCCATGGCACCCAGGGTATGGGGCACTCCCCCTTCGAGGGGAGAGGCCCCTCCATCCTGGGTGTCGGGCAGAGCTCCCACAGCACCCAAGGTAGGGAGCAATCCCCCCACAAGGCGGGAGGCCCCTCCAACCTGGGTATCAGAGGGAGCTCTTAAGGCATCCAGGGTAGGGGGCACTTCCCCCTTGAAGGGAGAGGCCCCCTAACCTTGGTGATGGGGGAGTTCCCAATGCATACAGCGTAGGGGGCACTCCCCCCACGAGGAGGGAGGCCCCTCCTAACTGTGTGTCCGGGGGAGCTAACATAGCACCCAGGGCTGGGGGCACTCCCCCCATTAGGAGGGAGGCCCCCTCTAACCTGGGTGTCAGGGTGAGCTCCCACGGCACTCAGGGAAGAGGGCATTTCCCCCTCTAGGGGGGAGGCCCCACTAACCTGGGTGTCGGGGAGACCTCGGATACATTGGCACCCAGGGTAGAGAGCTCTCCCCCCTCTAGGAGGGAGGCCCCTCTAACCTGGCAGTCTGGGGAGCTTGGATACCTCAGCACCCAGGGTAGAGGGCAATCCCACCTCTAGGGGGGAGGCCCCTCTAACCTGGGTATCTGGGGTGCTCCCAAGGCACACAGGGTAGAAGGCACTCCCCACTCTAGCGGGGAGGCCCCTCTAACCTGGGTGTTGGGGGGAGCTCCCACAACACCCAGAGTAGAGGGCACTCACCCCTCTAGTGGGGAGGCCACACTAAACTGGGTGTCCAGGGAGCTCCCACGGCACCCAGGATAGGGGGCATTCCCCCTTCCCATGGCGCATAGGTAGGGGTATTTCCCCCTCTAGGGGGGAGGCCCCTATCATCTGGGTATCAGGGGGAGCTCTCATGGCACCCAGGGTAGAGGGCACTTCCTCCTCGACGGGGGAGGTTGCTCTAACCTGGGTTTCAAGGGGAGTTTCCAAGGAACCCATGGTAGGGGGCACTTCCCTTTGAGGGGGGAGGCCCCTCTAACCAGTTGTCAGGGGGGAGCTCCCACAGCACCCAGGGTAGGGGGTACTCCCCTCTCGAGTGGGGCAACCCCTCTAACCTGTGTGTCGGGGAGAGCTCCCATGGCACCCAGGGTAGGGGGTATTACCCCATTTAGGGGGGAGGCCCCTCTAAAATTGTTGAGGGGGGAGCTCCCCCAGCACCCAGGGTAGGGTGCACTCCCACATCTAGGGGGGAGGGCCCTCTAACCTGGATGTCAAGGGGAGCTCCCATGGCACTCAGGATAGGGAGCACTCCCCACTCTAGTGGAGAGGTCCCTCTAACCAGGGTGTCAGTGGAGCTCCCAGAGCACACAGGGTACAGGGCACTCCCCCCTCTAGGGGTGAGGCTCCTCTAACCTGAGTATTCCCCCCCTCTAGGGGGGAGGCTCCTCTAACCTGGGGCGGTGCTCCCAAGGCACACAGGGTAGAGGGCACTCCCCCCTCTAGTGTGGAGGCCTCTCTAACCTGGGTGTCAGTGGGATCTCGTCTACCTGGACACCCATGGTAGAGGGCACTCCCTGCTCTAGGGAGTAGGCCCCTCTAACCAGGGTGTCTGTGGAGCTCCTAGGGCACATAGGGTACAGGGCACTCCCCACTCTAGGGGGGAGGCCCCTCTAACCTTGGTGTCAGGGGCATATTGGATACATGGGCACCCAGAGTAGAGGGCACTCCCCCCTCTAAGGGGGAGGCCCCTCTAACCTGGGTGTCAGGGGGAGCTCCCAGGGCACCCAGAGTAGGGGGCACTCCCCCTCTATGGGGGAGGCCCCTCTACCTGGGTCTCGGGGTGAGCTTCCATGGCACACAGGGTAGGGGGCACTTCACCCTTTAGCCAGGGTGTCCACGGGAGCTCCCATGGCACACAGGGTAGAGGGCAGTCCTGCCTCTAGGGGGGAGGCCCCTCTAACTAGTGTGTCAAGGGGAGCTCCCACAGCACCCAGGGTAGGGGGCACTCCCCACTCTAGGGAGAAGGTCCCTCTAACCTGGATGTGGGGGGGAGCTCCCAGGGCACACAGGGTAGAGGGCACTCTCCCCTCTAGGGTGGAGGCCCCTCTAACCTAGGTGTCAGGCAGATCTAGGATACTTGGGCATCCAGGGTAGAGGGCACTCCCCCCTGTAGGGAGAGGCCCCTCTACATGGGTGTCTGGGGAAGCTCCCCTGGCACCCAGGGTAGAGGGCACTCCCCCTCAAGGGGGGATGCCTTTCTCACCTGGGTGTCCTGGGGAGCTCCCACACACCAAGAGTAGGAAGAACTCCCCCCTCAAGGGGGAGGCCCCTCCCAACTGTGTGTCCGTGGGAGCTAGCACAGCACCCAGGGTTGGGGGCACTCCCCCTATTAGGGGGAGGCCCCTGTAACCTGAGTGTTGGGGGGAGCTCCCACGGCAACCAGGGCAGGGGGCACTCCACCCTCTATGGCAGAGGCCCCTCTAAACTGGCTTTCAGTGAGACCTCAGATACCTCAGCACCCAGGGTACAGAGCACTCCCCCCTCTAGAAGGGAGGCCCCTCTAACCTGGAAGTCAGGGGGAGCTTGGATACCTCTTCACCCAGGGTAGAGGGCACTAACCTGGGTATTGGGGGGAGCTCTCCCGGCATCCAGGGTAGGGGACACTCCCCCCTCTAGGGGGAGACCCCTCTAACCTGGGTGTCAGGGGGAGCTCACACTGCATACATGGTAGGGGGCACTCCATCCTCTAGCGGGGAGGCCCCTCTAACCAGGGTTTCAAGGGAGCTCCCACTGCACCCAGGTAGGGGGCACTCCCCCCTCTAGTGGGAAGGTCCCTCTAACCTGAGTGTTGAGGGGAGCACCCATGGCACACAGGGCAGAGGGCACTCCCCCTCTAGTGTAGAGGCCCCTCTAACCTGGGTGTCAGGGGGATCTCAGATACCTGGGCACTCAAGGTAGAGGGCACTCCCCACTCTAAGGGGGAGGCCAGTCTAACATGGGTGTTGGTGGGAGCTCTAAGGGCACCCAGGGTAGGGGGCACTCCCCCCTCTAGGGGGGAGGCCCTTCTAACCTGAGTGTTGGGGGTAACTTCCCTGGCACCCAGTGTAGGGGACACTCCAACCTCTACTGGGGAGGACCCTCTAACCTGGGTGTCCAGGGAGCTCCCCGCACCAAGGGTAGGGGGCAGTCCCCCCTCTAGGGCGGAGACCCCTCTGACCTGAGTGTCCGGAGGAGTTCCCACATCACCCATGGTAGGGGGCACTCCCCCACTCGACGTGGGAGGCCCCTCTAACCTTGGTGTCCGAGCGAGTTCCCAGGGCACCCAGCGTAGGTGCCAGTCTCCCCTCTAGGGGGAAGGCTCCTCTAACCTGGGTGTCCAGAGGAGTTCCCACGTCACCCATGGTAGGGAGCACTCCCTCCTCAAGGGGGGAGGCCCCTCTAACCTGGGTGTCAGTGGAGCTCCCAAGGTGCCCAGGGTAGAAAGCACTCCACACTCGAGGGCGGAGGCCCTTCTAACCTGGGTGTGGGGGGAGCTCCCATAGCACTCAGGGTAGGGGTCACTCTCCCCTCGAGGGGGGAAGCCCCTCTAACTTAGGTGTTGGGGGAAGCTCCAACCGCACACAAGGTAGGGGGCACTCCCCCCTCTAGGTGGGAGGCCCCCTAACCTGGGTGTCTGAAGGAGCTCCCATGGCACACATGTAGGGGACACTACCCCATTATGCGGGGAGGCCTCTCTAACCAGGTTGTTGTGGGGAGCACCCACTGCACAAGGGTAGGGGGCCCTCTAGTGGGGAAGCCCCTTTATCCAGGGAGTCAGGAGAGCTCCCACTGCACCCAGGTAGGGGGCACTGCCCCCTCTAGGGGGAAGGTCCCTCTAACCTGGGTGTTGAGGGGAGCACCCAGAGCACACAGGGTAGAGGGCACTCCCCCCTCTAGGGTGGAGGCCCCTCTAACCTGGGTGTAAGGGGGATCTCGGATACCTGGGCACCCAGAGTAGAGAGCACTCCTCCCTCTACGGGGGAGGCCCCTCTAACCTTGGTGTCAGTGGGAGCTCCCCTGGCACCCAGGGTAGGGGGCACTACCAACTCTAAGGGGGAGGCCCCTCTAGCCCAGGTGTGGGTGAGGCTCTCATGGCACCCAGAGTAGGGGGAACTCCCCCATCTACAGGGGAGGCCCCTCTAACCAGAGTGTTGGGGGGAGCTCCCATGGCACCCAGGGTAGGGGGCACTTCCCCCTCTAGAAGGAAGGCCCCTCTATCAGGGTTTTGGGGGCAAAACCCATGGCACCCAGGGTAGGGGCCACTCCCCCATCTAGGGGGAAGTTCCCTCTATCCTGGATGTCGGGAGGAGCTCCCAGGGCACACAGGGTAGAGGGCACTCCCCCCACTATGGAGGAGGCCCCTTTAAACCATGTGTCAGGGGGATCTCGGTACCTGGGCACACAGGGTAGCGGCACTCCCCACTCCCTCTAACCTGGGTGTCGGTGGGAACTCCCCAGGCACTCAGCATAAGGGGCACTCCCCCCTCTATGGGGGAGGCTCCTCTAGCCTGGTTGTCAGGGGTAGCTCCCATGGCATCCAGGGGTGGGGGCACTCCCCCCTTGAGGGGGAAGGCCCCTCTAACCCTCGTGTCTGTGGGAGCTCCCACAGCACCCAGGGTAGGGGGCACTCCACCCTCGAGTGTGCAAGCTCCACTAACCTGGGTGTTGGGTGGAGCTCCTAAAGCACCCAGGATAGGAGACACACCCTCCATGAAGGGTGAGGCCCCTCTAACCTTGGTGTGTTGGGGGGATGCCCCCATTGCACCCAGGGTAGAGGACACTCCCCCCTCTACTGGGGAGGCCCCTCCAACCTGGGTGTCAGGGGGAGCTCCCATGGCATCCAGGATAGGCGGCCCTCCTCCCTCCAGGGGAGAGCCCCCTCCTTCCTGATTGTCGTGGGTGAGCTCCATGGCACCCAGGGAAGGGGGCACTCCTTTATTGAGGGTGGAGGTCCCTCTAACCTGGGTGTCAGGGGAAGCTCCCAAGGCACCCAGTGAAGGGGGCACTCCCCCCTTGAGTTGGGAGGCCCCTCTAACCTGGGTGTCGGGAGGTGCTCCCAGGGCATCACCCATGTTAGAGGGCACTCTTTCCTCGAGAGAGAGGCTCCCCCTTACCTGGGTGTTGGGGGAGCTCCCACGGTGGCACTCAAGGTAGAGGGTACTCCCCACTCGAGGGTGGTGCCTCCCCGAATCTGGGTGTTAGTGGGAGCTCCTTCGGAAGCACCCAGGGTAGAGGGCACTCCCCCCTGGTTGGGTTAGGCCCCCCTAACCTGGTTCTGGGGGAGCTCCCACTGAGACACCCAGGGAAGAGGGCACTCCCCCCTCTAGTGGGAGGCCTCACTAATCTGGTTGTGGGGGGAGCTCACTCAGCAAACAGGGTAGAGGGCACTCCCCTCTCTAGGGGGTAGGTCCCCCTACCCTGGGTGTGGGGGGGGAGCTCCCATGGGACCCAGGGTAAAGGCAGTGCCCCCTTTAGGGGGGAGGCCCCCCTAACCTGGGTGTCGGGGGGAGCTTTCATGGCACCATCCAGGATAGAGGGCACTTCGTCCTCGTCGGGGGAGGCTCCTATCACCTGGGTGTTGAGGCGGCTCTCATGGCACCCAGGTTAGAGGGCATTCCCTCTTTAGGGGGGAATCCCCTCTAACCTGGGTGTCAGTTTGGGACCCCCACAGCATCCAGGGTAGAGGGTGTCCCCCCCTCGAGGTGGGAGGCCTTTCTAACCTTGATGTTGCGGGGAGCTCCCCATGGCACTCAGGGTAGAGGGAGCTCCCCACTTGAGGCAGGAGGCCCTCCTACTTGTGTGCCAGGTGGAGATCCCCACAGCACCCAGGGTAGGGGGCACTACCCCCTTGTCATGGGAGGCCCCTCTCCTGGGTGTTGAGGGAGCTCCCCACAGCACCCAGAGTACAGGGCGCTCCCTGCTGAAGGGGGGAGGCCCCTCTAACTTGAGTGTCGGGGAGATCTCCCACAGCGGCACCTAGGGTAGTTGGCGTTCCCCCCTCGAAGGTTTAGGCCCTCTAAGCTGGGTGTCAGGGAGGCTCCTTCCACACCCAAGGTAGAGGGCGCTCCCCATTCGAGGGGTTAGGCCCCTCCAACTTGGGTTTGGGGGGAAATCCCAACAGCACCCAGGGTAGGTGGCGCCCCCCCTTATCGGGGGAGGCCCCTCTCCTGGGTGTAGGGTGGAGCTCCCTACGGCACCCAGGGTAGAGGGCACTTCCCCTTTGAGGGTTGAGGCCCCTCTAACCTGGGTGTCGAGGGAAGCTCCCACTCCACCAACCAGGGTAGAGGGTACCCCTGGACGGGGAGGCCCATCTAACCTGGATGTTGGGTGGATCTCCCACGGCACCCAAGGTAGAGGGTGCTCACCCTTTAAGGAGGAGGTCCCCCTAACCTGGGTGTCAGGGGGAGCTCCAACGGCAGCACCCAGGGTAGAGCGCAGTCCCCCCTCGAGGGGGAGGCCCCCCTATCCTGGGTTTTGGGGGAGCTCCCATGGCACCACCCAGTGTAGAGGGCACTCCCATCTTGAGGAGGGATGCCCCTCTAACCTGGATGTTGGGGGAGGCCGGATACCTTGACACACAGGCTAGATGGCACTCCCCACTCAAGGCAGGAGGCCCCTCTAACCTGGGTGTCGGGGGAGCTCCATTGGGCAACCAGGGTGGAGGGTGCTCCCCCCTGAGGGGGGAGGTCCCTTGTCCCAGGGGAAATCCCACAGCACTACCCAGGGTAGAAGGCCCTCTCACCTAGAGTGGGGAGGCCCCTCTAACCTGGGTGTTGGGGGGAGACCCCAAGGCACCACCCAAGGTAGAGAGTGCTCCCCCTTCGAGGGAGGAGGCCCCTCTAACCTCCATGTAGGGAAGAGCTCCCATGGCACCACCCAGGGTAGAGGGTGCTCTCCCTTCCAATTTGGAGGCCCCTCTAACCTGGGTGTGGGGGAAGCTCCCAGCACACAACCCAGGGTAGAGAACGCTGCCCCCTCAAGGGGGCAGGCCCCTTTAACCTGGGTGTCAGGGGGAGCTCCCACGGCACCACTCAGGGTATAGGGCGCTCCCCCATCGAGGGGGCAGGCCCCTCTGACCTGGGTGTGGGGGGGAGCTCCCATGTCACCACCCAGGGTTGTGGGTGCTGCCCCCTCCAGGGGGGAGGCCCCTCTAACCTGGGAGTTTGGGGAGCTCCCATGGCACCACCCAGGGAGATGGTGCTTCCCCCTTGAGGGAGGAGGCCCCTCTATCCTGGGTGTCCGTGGGAGCTCACACAGCACCACCCAGGGTAGACCGTGCTCCCCCCCTCCAATGGGGTGGCCCCTCTAATCTGGGTGTTGGGGGGAGCTCCCACAGCACCACCCAGGGGAGAGGGTGCTCTGCCCTCGAGTGGGGAGGCATCTTTAACCTGGGTGTCAGGGAAAGCTCCCGTGGCACCACCCAGGTTAGTGGGCCCTCCCTCCTCGTTTGGGGAGGCCACTCTCACCTGGGTGTCCAGAGAAGCTCCTGTGGCACCACCCAGGGTACAGGGCACTCTCCCCCTGAGTGGGGAGTCCCCTCTAACCTGGGTGTCCAGGTGGGGCTCCCACAGGACACCTACCCAGGGTAGAGGTCACTCCCCTCTCGATAGGGGAGGCCCCTCTAACCTGGTGTGGATGTGAGCTTCCATGGCACCACCTAGGGTAGAGGGCTATCCATCTTCGAGGGGGAGGCCCTTCTTACCTGGGTGTTAGGGGAAGCTGCCATGGCAACTCCCAGGTAGAGCCTGCTCCCCTCTTGAACGGGGAGGCCACTCTACCCTGGGTGTTAGGTGATCTCCCATGGCACCACCCAGGGTAGTTGGCATTTTCCCCAATTGAGGGGGGAGGCCTCTCTATCCTGGGAGTTGGGGGGGGCTCCCACATTGGCACCCAGGGTAGAGGGCACTCCCCCCTTGAGGGGGGATGCCTTTTAACCTGGGTGTCCGCAGGAGCTTCTCGGCACCCTGGGTAGAGCGCACTCTCCCCTGGAGGAGGGAGTGCCCTCTAATCTGTAGTGGCAGGGAGCTCCCAGGGCACACCAGGTGAAGGGCACTTCCCCCTGGATTGGGGAGTGCCCTTTGGGAGTCCATCCTCTTATGTGATTTGAGTTACCTCCCCTGGCTGGGTGAGAGGCGCTTAGACACCACTGTGTTAAAAGCCTTCCATACCCTTTCCCAGGTCCGAGGGCCTTTCAGGGCCATTGACCTAAGACTCAATCACCACCCCTGACCTTGGGATGCTGCCCTCCTTAACCTTCTTTGGATGGGATTATCCCTTGAATGTTTTGTTCCCCAATAATAGCTTACTCCCTGGCATCTTCTCTCTGTCTCACCAGTCTCTTCTGTAAACCTCACCACCACATTAGGGGCTGGATGCGGGAGCTAGGCGAAGCCATCTCGGAGCTGATATTATAGGTAATGAGAGTCTGTCTCTTTAATTTAAAACTCACTAACAATTTCTTATGAATCGAACCTTCTTTCATGAAGCCCACACTGGATGCGTGGCAGAAGTGGCACCCAACGTGAGGTATAAGAAAATTGATGAGGTTGAGTTAGGGAGCGTGCTATAGAAATACATAATTGGTGACATTTTTAGGGTCATGGAAGTACCAGGCAATTTTTAGAGCCTAAAGACGTTAAAAATATTAATAATGGTAAATTCAACTTTTACTAATAAAGATATGTACTTGACTATTTTAGAGACAATAATTAATCAGAGGGAAAGCAAGTTAAAAAGACTCAGTTGCTACAAATCTTAAAGGTTGTTCATGAATGTTGCTCTTGGTTTTGTGACCAAGATTCACCAAATTTACATACTTGGGACAAATTAGGTAGGAAATTACATAAAGTTTGCCTTTCTAATGAATTACCTGGAAATTTTGAGAATATACAAAAGTTTTGGACTGCATTAGAGATCTATCTTTTTGATTACATGGACCATAGTCTGTGGCCCCCTGAAGATCTATAGAAAGGTATTCAGAGAGCCATTAAGTCTATTCAAATGGAAAAACTGCCTGTGGCTAAGGAAACATCCTTTCCTCTAAGCCAGCTAAAAACAAAAAAAAAACCTCAGAGTGAAACGGAAAGTAAAAAATTTAACCTTGCCTGAGGGGAGGCAACATATTCTGGAGGAAGACCATAGAGAAAAAAATCAGAGAGAGGAAGCCTCCGGAGGGATAGAAGGTCCTTCTCCCAGAGAGGAAAGTCCAGAAGAGATTCATAAAGCAATATAAATTCCTACTCTTCCACGTGGCTACAAGCTCAAATTAAAAATGGCAACAGTGGAGAATACACAGAGGAGTCACAGTCTGAGGGAGAGAAAACAGACAATGAAATCCAGGATTTACCAGGGAATTTCAACAAACTGTGCTTAACAGCACCTGCCTAGTCCATTTGAATTTGGCCATTGTCTGTTAAAAATACAAATTTTAACATGTACTTTGAGCTAGCAATGACTTTTCTTACTCCATTCCAGTGAGGTATTAGGAAGGCGCAGGAAGCTGGATAAGATAGCAGCGAATTTCAGCTCTTCCCAGTTTTTGAGCAGGTTAAGGAACAAGATCAGCATGTTTGCTTCCATATGGTAATTCCTTTTAAAACTATTAAAGAGTTAAAAAAAAATGCCTGTGAGGTTTACAGTCCAAATTCACCTTTTATGCAGAACCTGCTTGAGAGTATATGTTCTCAACAGCTCCCGCTGAGTGACTGGGTCTCAATCGCCAGGGTTTGCTTGAGTGAGGGGGACTTTTTACTTTGGAGGTCATACTGGTCAGATTTCTGTGCCAAGCAAGCAGAGAAGAATTGGAGACAGCATCTCCAAACACCAGTGGTGATGTTTTTAGGAATGCATGAATTTATTGATTTGGAAAGGCAGTTAAATTATGAATTTTCGGTGTACGATCAGATTACTGCCTTTGCAAAGTGTGCTTGGAGACAGATTGCCTCCTAGGGCCAATCTAGCTTAGTTCTGACTAAAGTTAAATAAGGTTCCAGTGAGCTTTATTCTGATTTCGTAGCATGACTCTACCAAACAGGAAGCCATTCCATTGGGGATCCTGGTGCTTGTGAATTTATTGTTAAACAATTGGCATTTGTAGATGCAAATAAATATTGTCAGCATATTCTCAGACCCCATAGAAAAAAAGGAACAGTTTCATAATTATTCTCTTATGTTCTGATATCAGTCCAGCCCATTTACAAACAATTAGCTCCCTGCAGCTTTAAAACAAACTGCAGCCCCAAAAATTGGCAAGCAGACCCCATGGGAGGTGCTATCACTACAGGAACAGAGGCCATTACACATGAGATTGTAATGCTCGTAATTTTAAGCCCAGGGCTCCCTCTGCTGTTGGTTGTAGATATTACAGGGTTGAACCCCATGTGGCGGATCAAGATGGCATTTATCAGCCCATCTTCTTGTCGTCATTTCCGCCTGGCAGGAAAACAAAAAACTTCCATTTGGCCCTTCCCTGGGCCAAAAAAACTGGGGAATTAGAGGGAAGGTCCCGCAATTTGACATCATCAGCACTGACCATGGGGAACTGCCATTTTTACCTGAGCCAAGATCATAGTTTCTTTACAACCCTCAATGACGATTGAAATAAATCCTGAATTAGGGCCACAACAATTTCCTACTGGGATTTTTGGGCCACTCCCTAGAGAAAGTATAGGGTTAATTTTGGGACATAATAATTTAAAAGGGGCCATCAAGGTAATACCTGGAGTAATAAATTCTTATTTTGAAGGAGAATTAAATGTTACTGTAAGATCAAATTATGCCCTTTTGCTTACTCCAAGAGGTACATTTGCTCAATTAATTTTATTAGCCTGTAATTTGGATGAGCACCCACAAGTAAATTCAGTTTCCAAACCGCCAGAGTGTATTGGTCTCAATTAGTGCAGCAGGAGCACCCCCTACTGGAACTTAAAATTAATCAAAAAATTTAAAGGCATTATAGATACAGGTGATCACATTCCTGTTCTTTCCAGTCGTTTTTGGCCTAAAACTTGGCCCTTACATGTAGCACCACTAACTTAGAGGGAATTGAACAAATCTCACAGCCTGCTCAAAGTGCAAATTATCTCCATTGGGAGGATCCTGATGGGAACAGTGGAGTTTTTAAACCTTATGTATTAGAGTCCTTACTAACAAACTTATGGGGAAGAGATATCTTAACAAAAATGGGATTATTAGTAGTAACTCCAAATTCTATGAGATCATTTGAGAAACTTAATCAAGGGCTTCTCCCTGGAGATAATGAGGGAACTTATCAAGGAGACTATCTACTTACAAACCAGTCTCCTTGACAGAGATTAGTAAATACTCCAAATCAAAATTTTTACTAGGGGCCCTGATTGTCTCCCCAATCCAAAAGACAGCAGAAAAGATCACCTGGCTCATAGAAGAGCCTATATGGATTTCTCAGTGGCCCATCTCAGGGGAAAAACTTAAGATAATTCATATGTTAGTTGAGAGACAACTTCAGGCTGGTCATATAGAACCAACACTTAGTCCTTGGAACACCCCCATTTTTGTTATTAAGAAAAAGTCAGGTAATTGGAGGTTACTACCAGATTTAAGGGTGATAAATCATGAAATTCAGCCTATGGGATCATTACAGCCTGGACTCCCTTGCCCCACTGCAATTCCTCTAAACTATAGCTTAATGGTAATAGATCTAAAAGATTGTTTTTTCTCAATAATGTTGCATCCTGAGGATTGTGAAAAATTTGTGTTCACTGTCCCAGCAGTTAATTTTAAAGAACCTGTTAAAAGATATTGCTAGAAGGTCCTGCCTCAAGGGATGTGTAATAGTTCTACATTATGTCAAATATTTGTGGGTCAAGCAATAACTCCTATAAGAAATAACTTTCCTGATGCATATATTATTCATTTTATGGATGATGTATTATTGGCTCATGTTAATCCAGAAGTACTTTCAGAAAGTTTTACTCAGAGGCTTCACTTACAGCAATGGATTTGTGCATTGTTCCTCAAAAGATGCAAAAGATGCCACCCTTTCAATATTTAGGTCAGATAATTCAAGGACGTACAATCCGTCCTCAAAATATGCAGATAAAAATTAAAGAGTTACATACCCTTAATTACTTTCAAAAATTATTGGGAGATATTAGTTGGCTAAGGCCATCCTTAAAACTGACTACTTCTGATTTAAATCCTTTATTTCAGGTATTGCAAGGAGATCCTTCTCCAACCTCTCCATGTCAGCTGACAATAGAGGCTAGGACAAAAAAATTAAAAAGGTTGAAAGTGCAATTAAAAATGCACAGCTTACTAGATTTAATCCTAAAGAACTAGTGTATTTATTAATATTTCCAACTGTGCATACCCCCAATGGGAGCCCTATGGCAAATATTGGGAGTTATTGAGTGGATTCATTCAGCCCACTCTCCCCAAAAGATATTAATTCCTTTTCATGACTCTATTGCTCAACTAGTAATTAAAGGTAGGATGAGAGTTTTACAATTAATTGGATCTGAACCTGATATTATAATTATTCCATTTTCTGTTCATCAAAATAATTGGCTTTTTCAAACTTCTAGTTTATGGCAAATAGATTTTGCTGATTTTCCTGGTCATATAGATAGTCATTACCCTCATGATAAAATTATTCAATTTGCATCAATAACACTGCTTATTTTTCCAAAGATTATACGTGCCCAGCCCATAGATGGAGCCCTATCGGTGTTCACTGATAGGTTCAATCTCAAGTAAAGCAGGTTTTTATAGCCATGTTCACACAGAGGTAATACAAACCTCATATACTTCTGCCCAAAGAGTGGAGCTGCAAGCTCTGATCTGTGCCTTACATTACTTTACAATGAGCCTATTAATATTTATTCTGACAGCTTATATACCTCATTGCAAGAACTATTTAAATCATTTCATAATCTACAAAAGGCGGTGCAAATGCAAAAATACCCATGTTTTATAGGACACATACGAGCTCACACCAATCTTTTAGGACCTTTAACTTCAGATAATGACAAGATTGATAAATTAATAGCTTAGCTGTTTGTCAACAGATATCTTCATATGATTGTGCACAAGCTTTGCATTCCTTGCATCATCAAAATGCTTCTAGCTTACGTAAAAAATTTAATATTACCAGAGAACAAGCTTGTCAAATTGTAAGTAACTGCCCTAAGTGTGTTATTCACACTCCATCTCTGCCATCAGGGGTAAATCCTTGTGGATTAAACCAAATCAAATATGGCAAATGTATGTAACTCATATTCCTCAATTTGGTAAACAATGTTATGTACATATGATAGTTGATACACATTCCAGATTTGTTTTGCCACAGCACATACAAAAGAAGATACTCAACATGTAATTTCTCATTGCCTAGCAGCCTTTGCTGTGTTAGGATGCCCTTTACAGATTAAAACAGATAAAGCACCAGCTTATGTAAGCTCTTCCTTTCAACAATTTTGCCAAGAGTTTCAAATTGACCATAAAACAGAAATTCCTTATAAATCCCAAGGTCAAGCCATTGTGGAACGAGCTCATTTATCTATTAAGCTTCATTTACAAAAATTAAAAGGGGGTTCTGCTATCATGTATGACTAAAAAAAATAAAAATAAATCATATGGTAAAGCAAAAAACTTAAAAGGGGGTAATAGGTTTATGACTCCCCAAAATAGCCTCAATCATGCCTTGTTTTAAAATTTTTAAATTGTGACGCAGAAGGTCACACTGCAGCTGAGAGACATATGTCTTCCACAACAACAGGCTCTTTAGGCAGAGTTTTGTGGAAAGACTTACAGACTGGTCAATGGAAAAGCCCAGATCCAGTGATTATGTGGGGCAGAGGTCATGCTTGTATTTTTCCAGAGGGTGCTTTCCATCCTATCTGGGTGCCTGAATGCGCAATCAGACATGGAAGAGATAGAACTGAGATTCAAGTGACTGAAAATTGACCCGGAGAAGCCTCCATTCAAAAGGAAGAGATATCAAAGAAGAATGAAGAGGAACTGACATGACCCAGCTGAAAAGCTGATCTCATGGGAAGACGTGAAGAAGCGTGCAACACAAGCTTCATGAATAATTCGACTCCTAGGAAGAAATAAGTCTCTATTGATGATGGTAGCTATAGTGGTTGCCCTGCTGGGCTGTCAGGTAAAAAGGAGTCGAGCAGACACCTACTGGACGTATTTCCCAGATCCACCCCTTGTACATCCAGCTGTGTGGACTGGAGAATCTATTCCAGTGTTTACTAATGACTCATTCATGAAGGGAGGATTTACAGATGCTCATATTACTCCCAATCATGTGACTAGATTTAATTATTCTGGCTACAGTGCCCAATTACATTTATGATGGTCCCACAATAAATATGCTGGCTGTCTGAGAGTATCATTTGAGGAAAAGACAGCAATTGGGAGACCCAGACTGACTAGTCATACCATTTATGGAGACTTAAAATCTTATACTAGATCTGTGATTAAAATGGGACTTTCCCATAACAAACCAGTCATTTCTGCAAAACCTCCACTAATACCTCACTGTCCAAATAGTTCTACAACTGAGATTGGCACCTTTCCTAGATGTATAGATATACTATCTATATCTTTTCCTGTGCAACATAAGGTGTCTAAAGGTAGTGGGTATATTTTAGACTGGTCTCCAAAAATTGATGAGACAATTACAAAAAAATTCTGCTATGACACCTGCAAGATTTGTTAGTAATATTTTGACTTACAGTGAGTGCGGTATTCAAAAAGATGTTTGTGCTTAATTGCTGCCTCAGAATTCTTACATTTTACACACAAGCCTTTACCAAAATTTGTTGGCAAGAACTGTAAGGAGGGATCTTGCTATGGCTTATGAGCCTGTGTCCAATCTCCTTACGTTTTAATTATTGGAAATGTAAAAGTTAAATGGATAGATGACATGGAATCAGACATGGAAGAGATAGAACTGAGATTCAAGCAACTGAAAATCATAAGCTTTTCAGTTATAACATGTAAAAAAATGTAACCAACCAATTGTATCACTAGATATAATAGAGTAAAGGGAGTGCTGATACTTCATCAGCCCTCTTTTGTTTCATTGCCTGCTAATATTTCAGAGTCATGGTACACTGATGCTGGTTTCCAAGTCTACAGCAAATTCATACCCAGCTAGCAAGACTTAGATATGCTATTGAAATTATAATTGTGGGAGTTTGGGCCTTGATTTCTTTCATTGCATCCACTGTCACAGCCTCAATAACTTTATCTCAAAATATTCAACATGCAAAATATCTTAATAATTTACCCCCAAAAATACATAATCCCAGCTTATGTAAGCTCTTCCTTTCAACAATTTTGCCAAGAGTTTCAAATTGACCATAAAACAGAAATTCCTTATAAATCCCAAGGTCAAGCCATTGTGGAACGAGATCATTTATCTATTAAGCTTCATTTACAAAAATTAAAAGGGGGTTCTGCTATCTACTTCCAAGGCTCTGCGCAACCAAGTAAATATTGATGAAAGGATTGAGACTAAGTTAAATGCCTTGGAAGTGACTGTTATAAATATAGGTAATGAACTTTCAGCTTTAAAGTTTAAGGAAAGGCTTAAATGCCATGCAAGTTATATATATGTGTGTGTTTCAGCTGCCAAGTACAATGCTTCTCTCTGGGATTGGGAGAAGGCTAAGAACCATTTGTTGGGTATTTTGCAAAATAATAATAATAGCTTGGATCTTTGGTACTCCATCACCATATCCAAGATATTCAAAATAATAGAGCAGATTTTTTTGGATCCTTCTTCTTTGGCTAATCAAATATTGAAGGAATTAAGTGGATTTAACCCTGGAAATACTCTTAAACACTCAGCCTGGTACATTATTAGATTGTTCTCTTTGCTGTTAATTCTTTATTGTGTTGTAATTATAGGATGCCCAGTCTTCAGAGCAAGAATGCAGAGACTCAAGAGAGAAAATCATCACCTGCTTTTTAAAAGAAAAAAAGGGGGAATATGTGGAGGCCATCCTCACACGTGATTTGAGTTACATTCTTGGCTTGGTGAAAGGTGCTTAGACACAGATGTGTTAAAAACATTCCACACACTTTCCCAGGTCTGAGGGCTTGTGCATGCAGAGGCATGCCTGGCCACTGAACTGAAGACCCAATCGCTGCCCCTGACCTTGAGATGCTGCCACCCTTAACCTTCACTGGATAAGATTTTCCTTTGCATTTTTTGTTCCCCAATAAAAGCTTACTCCCTGGCATGTTCTCCCTCTCAGGCTAGTCTCTTCTGTAAACCTTGCCACCACATTAGATGGCTGGAGGTGGGAGCTAGTAGAAGCCTTCTCGGAGCTGATATTAAAGGTAATGAGAGTCTGTCTCTTTCATTTAAAACTCACTAGCAATTTCTTATGAACCCAACCTTCTTTCATGAAGCCCACGCAGGACACGTAGCAGACCCTCTAACCTGGGAGTCCGGGAGAGCTCCCAGGCCACCTTGGGTAGAGGGCATTCCCCCCTTTAATCTGGGTGTCCGGGAAAGAGGGAACACCCCCTCTAGGGGGGAGACCCCTCTAACTTGGGTGTCAGGGGGAGCCAAAAGGGCACTGGGTAGAGGGCACTCCCCACTCTAGGGGGGTGGCCCCTCTCACCTGGGTGTCAGGGGAGCCCCCATGGCATCCAGGATAAAGGGCACTCCCCCCCTCTAGGGGGAAGGCCCCTCTCACCTGGGTGTCCAGCGAGCCCCCACAGCACCCAGGGTAGGGGGCACTACCCTCTTGAGGGGTAAGGCCCCTCTAACCTGGGTGTTGGGACAAGCCCCCACGGCATCCAGGGTCGGGGCCACTGCCCCCTCAAGGGGGGAGGCCCCTCTCACCTGGGTGTCAGGGTGAGACCCCATGGCACCAAGGTCGGGGGCACTCCCCCATGCCCCTCTCACCTGGGTGTAGGAGGGGGCTCCTGCCACACCACATTTGAGGTGGCTCCCTCCTCTAGAGAGGAGATGCTCTCACCTGTGTGTCATGGGGAGCTCCGGCTGCACCTTGAGTTGAATGGTCTTGCCCTCTAGGGAAGAGACCCCTCTCAACTTGGTGTCAGTGGGAGTTCATATATCATTGCACCCCAGGTGGAGGGGACTTCCCCCTATATGAGGGAGACACCTCTCATTGGGGAGAGCTCTCATGGCACCAAGGGTCAAGGGCACTCCCCCCTCCAGGGTGGAGGCCCCTCTCACCTGGGTGTCAGGGCGAGACCCCCTAGCACCCAGGGTTGGGGTCATTTTCCCCTCAAGGTTGGAGGCCCCTCTCACCTGGGTGTTGGGGCGAGCCCCCATGGCACTCAGGGTCAGGGGCACTCTCCCTTCGAGGGGGTAGGTCCCTCTCTCTTGGGTGTTGGGGCAAGCTAGGATACCACAGCACCCAGGGTCGGCGGCACTCCCCCCTCGAAGGGGGGAGGCCCCTCTCAACTGGGTGTCAGGGCGATCTGGGATATCATGGCACCCAGGGTCGGAGGCACTTCCCCCTCGAGGGGGGAGGCCTCTTTAACCTGGGTGTCAGTCGGATCTCCACCGACACCCAGGTTAGAGGGTTCTCCCTTCTAGAGGGCAGAATTCCCTCGACCTGGGGTGTGGTGGGAGCCTCTCCAGACACCCAAATGAATGAGATTTCCTCTCCAGAGGGGAGAGTCCCCTCAACCCGGGGTGCAGCTTGAGCTTCCCCCAACACCCAGTTGATAGGGGTCTGCCCCCTAGAGGGGGAGTCCCCTCAACAAGGGGTGTGTCAGGGGGTCCCCCCAACACCCAGGTGAGAGGGGTCTCCTCCCTAGACAGGGGAGTCCCCTCGACCCGGTGTGTGACAGAAGCTTCCCACAACACCCAGGTGACAGGTGTCTCCCCCGTCTAGGATGGAGTCCCCATGACACAGGGTTCAGCAGGAGCTCCCCACGACACCTAAGTGACAGGGGTCCTCCCCAGAGGGGCAAGTTCTCTCGTCCAGGGGTTCTGCGAGAGCCCCCATGACACCCAGGTCAAGGGAACTCCCCCCTCTATGGGGGAGAATCCTCTCACCTGGGTGTTGTGGGGAGCTCCGTTGCACTCCTGGTCAAGTGGACTCCCCCCTCTAGGGGGAGACCCTCTCACCTGGGTGTTGAAGGAAGCTCCCACTGCACCCTGGTCAAGGATACTCCCCCCCTTTAGAAGGTAGACCACTTTTATTTGGGTGTCTGGGGGAGCTCCCATGGCACCCTAGGTCAAGGGGACTCCCCAGGTCAAGGAGACTCCTCCCTCTATGGGGGTGACTGCTCTCACCTGGGTGTCAGTTGGAGCATGTATACCATCTCACCTTGGGTCAAGGGGACTCCCCCCACTAGAGGGGAGACCCTCTCATCTGGGTTTCGGGGGGGAGCTTCTGCTGAACCCCCACATTGAGGGGAATACTTCCTCTAGAGGGAGGAAGTATTCCCCTCAATGTGTCACCTGGGTGTCGCCAGGAGCTCCCACCACACCCAGGTTCAAGAGGACTCCCTGCTCTAGAGGAAAGACCCCTCTAACCTGGGTATTGGGGTAAGCTTTCACCACACCCAATATCCAGGGTATTCCTCTCTCTAGGGGTGAGGCCCCCTCAACTGGGTGTCTGGGAGATATCGTATATCATCACATCCAGGGTTGAGAAGGCTCCCCCATTTAGGGGAGAGGCCCCTCTCACTTGGGTGTTGCGGGGAGTTCCCACCTCACCCAGGGTCAAAAGGACTCCTCCCTCCAGGGGG
This sequence comes from Urocitellus parryii, assembly GCF_045843805.1. Lineage (NCBI taxonomy): Eukaryota > Metazoa > Chordata > Mammalia > Rodentia > Sciuridae > Urocitellus > Urocitellus parryii. The sequence continues at coordinate 125,054,946 of NC_135534.1, forward strand.
AATACACTTCTCACCTGGGTTTTGGGGGAGCTGGCATACCATCACACCCAGGGTCAAGGGGACTTCCTCCTCTATGGGGGAGGCCCCCTCACCTTATTGTGAGGGGGAGCTCCTACCGCACCATGGGTCAGGGAGTATCCCACCTCTAGGGAGGAGACCTCTATCACCTGGTTGTCATGGGGAGGCTGGTATACCATTGCACCATGGGTCGAGGTGACTCCCCCTTCTACAGGGGAAGCCCCTATCACCTGATTGTCAGTGGGAGCTCACATATCATCACACCCAGATTCAAGGGGACTCCCGCCTCTAGGAGGGAGGCCCCTCCCTCTCACCTGGGTGTTGGTGTGAGCTCCACCACACCCAGGGTTGAGGGGACTCTTCCCTCTAGTGGGGAGGCCCCTCTCACCTGGGTGTCAGAGGGAGTTCGTATACCATCGCATCCAGGGTTGAAGAGACTCTTACCTCTAGGGGGGCTACACCTCTCACCTGGGCGTCAGGGTGAGCTCCCACCACACCCAGAATCACGGGGACTCCACCCTCTAGGGGGGAGACACTTTTCACTTGGGTGTCGGGGGGAGCTTTGTACCCAGTATCGAGGGGACTCCCCACTCTAGGGTGGAGGCCTCTCTCACCTGGGTGTTGGGGGGAGCGTTTATGCCATCACACCCAGGATCGAGGGGACTGCCCCCTTTAGGGGGGAGGCCACTCTCCCCTGGGTTTCGGGGGAGCTCCAACTTCACCCAGGGTCTAGAAGTCTAGACCTCTAGGGGGGAGACCCCTCTCACCTAGGTATTGAGGGGAGCTCATATACCATTGCACCCAGGGTTGAGGGGACTCCACCATCTAGGGGGGAGGCCCCTCACACCTGGGTGTGGGGCAGAGCTCCCACCGCACCCAGGATGGGGGGCCTCCCAACTTTAGGGAGGAGACCCCTATCACTTGGCTGTTGGTGGGAGATCATATACCATCACACACAGGGTCAAGGTGACTCCCTTTGAGGCTCCTCTCACCTGGGTGTCGGGGGCATCTCTTATAACATCACACTGAGGGTCGTTGGGACTCCTTCCTTAGGGAGGAGGCCCCCTCTCACCTGGGTGTGTGGAGGAAAAGCTCCTATACCATGGCACCCAAGGTCGAAGGGACTCCCGCCTGTAGGGAGGAGGCCCCTCTCACCTGGATGTCGCAGGGAGCTCCTATACCATTGCACCCTGGGTAGAGGAGACTCCTGCCTCCAGTGGGGAGGCCCCCTCACCTGGGTGTCAGTGGGAGCTTGTGTACCACCACACCCAGTGTCGAGGGGACTCCCCACTATTGGGTTTTGGGGGGAGCTCCCACATCACCCAGGGTCAAAGTGAATCCTTCATCCAGGAAGGAGACCCTTCTCACCAGGTTTTTTGGGGGAGCTCACATACCATTGCACCCTGGGTGGAGGGGACTCCCCTCTATAGGTGGGCGGCCCCTCTCACCTGGGTGTCAGGGCTAGCTCATATACCATTAAACCCAGGGTGGAGGGGACTCCCCACTATGTGGGAAAGTCCATCTCACCTGGGTGTCAGGCGGAGTTAGTAAACTACCACACCCAAGGTCGAAGGGACTCCTCCCTTTAGGGGCGAGGTCCTTCTACATTGGATGTCAGTGGGAGCTCCAATACCATGGCACTCAGGGTCGAGAGGACTCTCCTCTCTAGGGGGGAGGCCATTCTCACCTGGGTATTGGGGGGAGCTCCTATAACATTGCACCCAGGGTCACATGGACTCCCCCCTTTAGGGGAGAGATCCCTCTCAAAAGGGTGTCCGGGAAAGCTCCCACCTCACCCAGGGTCTAGTGGACCCCCCCTCTATGGAGAAGACTCATCTCACCTGGGTTTTGGGGGAGCTCACAAACCATTACAGCCAGGGTTGAGGAGACTCCACCCTCTAGGGGGAAACCACTCTCACCTAGGTGTCAGGGGGAGCTTCTATAACATCGCACCCAGGGTGGAGGGGACTCCTCACTCTAGGGGGGAGGCCCCTCTCACCTGGGTGTCCCCCCACCTCTAGGGAGGATGCCCCTCTCACCTGGTTGTGAAGGGGAGTTCGTATACCATAGCACCCAGGGTCCAGAAGTCTCCCCCATCTAGGGGGGAGGTTTCTCTCACCTGGGTGTTGCGGGGAGCTCCCACCACACCCAGGGTCAAGGGGACTCCCCCCTCTACAGGGGATACCCCTTTCACCTGGGTGTGGGAGGGAGCTCCCACCACACCAAGGGTCTGTGGGACTCCCACCTCTAGGGGGAAGACCCCTAACACCTGGCTTTCACGGGGAGCTAGTATATGATGGCACCCAGGGTCGAAGGGCCTCCCTCCTCAAGGGGGAGGCCTCTCTCACCTGGGTGTAGGGGGGAGCTCCCACCACACCCAGGATCAAGGGGACTTACCCTTCTAGGGTGGAGACCCCTATCACCTGGCTATCTGGGAGAGCTCCTATACCATGGCAACCAGGGTCATGGTGACTCCCCCATCTAGGGGGGAGTCCCCTCTCACCTGGGTTTTGAGGGAGCTTGTCTACCATTGCACCCAAGGTTGAAGGGACTCCTGAATCTAGGGGGGAAGCCCCTCTCACCTGGGTGTGATGGGGAGCTTTATACCATCACACCCAGGGTTGAGAAGATTTCCCCATCTAGGGTGAGGTTTCTCTCACCCGGGTGTGAGGGGAGCTCCCACCACACCCAGAGTCAAGGGGAATCCCTCCTGTAGGGTGAGACCCCACTCAATTGGGTGTACGGAAGAGGTCTCACTGCACTGAGGGTCAAGGGGACTCCTCCATCAAGGGGGAGGCCCCTCTCACCTGAGTGTTGAGGGAGCTCATCTACCATCACACCCAGGTTTGAGGGAACTCCCAAATCTAGGGGGGAGGCCTCTCTCACCTGGGTGTCAGGTTAAGCTAGTGTATCATCGCACCCAGGGTCGAGAAGATTCCCCCATCTAGGGTGGAAGGTTTCTCTTACCTAGCTGTCGAGGAGAGCTCCCATGGCACCCAGGGTGGAGGGGACTCCCCCCTCTAGTCGGGAGGCCCCTCTAACCTGGGTGTTGAGGGAAGCTCCCACACCCAGAGTTGAGGGGACACCCCCCTCTAGGGGGAGGCCACTCTCTCCTACTGTCTGGGAGATTTCTCACAGCAATCAGGATCAATGGGACTCCCCTAATAGGGGGGAAGACCCTCTCACTTGGGTGTTGGAGAGCTCCCACCACACCAGGGTACAGCAGACTCCCCCCTCAAATGGGGAGGCCCCTCACATCTGGGTGTCCAGGGAAGCTTGTATACCATTGCACCCAGGGTGGAGGGGCCTCCCCCCTCTAAGGAAGAGGCCTATCTCAGCTGGGTGTTGGGGGGACATCACACCACTTCAAGGGTTGAGGGGACTCCCCCTCTTGGGGAAAGGCCCCTCTCAGCAGGGTGTCGGGGAAAGCTTCCACTGCACCCAGGGTCGAGAGGACTCCCCTCTCTAGGAAGGAGACCCCTCCCAGCTGGGTGTTGGGGAAGCTCCCACCGCACCCATGGTCAAGGGGACTCCTCAGTGTATGGGGGAGGCCCCTCTCAGCTGGGTGTCATGGGAAATCCCACCACAGCCAGGTTCGAAGGGACTCTACCCTCTAGCGGGCAGACTCCTCTCATCTGGGTGTCGGGGAGTGCTCCCACGCACCGAGGGTTGAGGGTACTGCCCCCTCTAGTGGGCAGGCTCCTCTCACCTGGTGTCTGGGGAGCTCATATACCATCGCATCAGTGTCGAGGGGACTACCCCCCTCTAGGGGGGATGCCCCTCTCACCTGAATGTCAGAGGGAGCTCCCACTGCACCCAGGTTCAAGGGGACTCCTCCCTCTAGGGGGAGGCCCCTCCCACTGGCTGTCTGGGGGATTTTTCATTACACCCAGGATCAAAGTGACTTCCCCCTCTAGTGGGGAGGCCCCTCTCACCTGGCTGTCAGAAGGAGCTCCCTCCGCATTTGGGACGAGGAGACTTTCCCCTCTAGCGGAAAGACCCCTCTCACCTGCTATCTGGAGGAGCTCCTATACCATCGCACCTATTAGGTCGGTGGCAGCGACTTGGTGGCGAATTAGTGGCAACTTAGAACAAAGCTAAGTTGCCTCTAATTCACCACCAAGTCGCTGCCACCGACCTAACAGCACCCAGTGTCGATGGGACTCCCCGCTCTAGGTGGGAGGACCCTCTAACCTGGGTGTTGGGGGAGCTTGTATACCATCGTATCTAGGGTTGAGGGGGCTTTTCACGTTAAAGGGGAGATCCCTCTCACCTGGGTGTAAGAGGGAGGTCCACCTGACCCAGTGTTGAGGGGATTTCCCCCTCTAGAGGGGAAGACCCCTCTCCCCTGGGTTTTGAGGGGAGCTTGCCTGAGTGTGGGGGGAGGAGCTACCACTGCACCCAGGGTCGTGGGGACTCCCAATTTTAGGTGGGAGACCCCTAACATCTGGCTGTCTGGCGGAGCTCATATATCATCACACTCAGTTTCGAGGAGACTCCCACTCTAAGGGGGGGCCCCTCTCACAGGAGTGTCTGGGGAAGCTCCCACAGCACCCAGTGTCAAGGGGACTCCCCCTTCTAGAAGAGAGGTCCCTCTCACATGGGTGTGGAGGGGAGCTCCCACCCTACCTAGGGTCGAGGAAAATCCCCCCTCTAGAGGGGATGCACCTCTCACCTGGGTGTCCCAGTGAGCTCCCACAGCACCCAGTGTTGAGATGACTCCCCCCTCTAGGGGGGATATCCCTCTCACATGGGAGTCAGGGGAGCTCCCACCACACCCAGGGTTGAGGTGACTCCTCCATCTATTAGGGAGAACCCTCTCACCTCCAGTGTCATGGAGAGCTCCCATAGCACCCAGATTCGAGGGGATTTTCCCCTCTAGGGGGGAGACCCCTCTCACCTGAGTGTCGGGGTGAGCTTCCACCACACCAAGTATGGAGGGGACTCCCCCTGCTAAAGGGGAGGCCCCACTCACCTGGGTGTCAGAAGAAGCTCTTACCGTACCCAGGGTCGGGGGGTCCACTCCCTTTATGGGGGAGGCCGCTCTCGACTGGGTGTTGGGTGGAGCTCACACCACACTAAGGGTCGAGGGGATTCCCTGCTCTAGGACAGAGGCCCCTCTCACCTGGGTGATGGGGAAAGCTCGTATACCATCGCACCCAAGTTCGAGGGGACTCCCCCCTTTAGGGGGGAAGCCTCTCTCACCTGGCTGTCGGCAGGAGCTCCCACCTCACCCAGGGTGGAGGCGACTCCCCCCTCTAGGGTGAAGATGCCTCTGACCTGGGTTTAGGGTGGAGCTTGTATAACATCGCACCCAGGGTAGAGAGGACTCCCCCCTTTAGGGGGAAGGTCCCTCTCACCTGGACATTGGGGGGAGCTCCCCCGACACCAATGGTGGTGGGACTCCCCCTTCTAAGGGGGAGGCCCCTCTAACCTGGGTGTGGGGGGAGCTCCCACAGCATCCAGGTCCAAGGGGACTCCCACCACTTGAGGGGTATCTCTCACCTGGGTGTGGAGGGGAGGTCCCCCAGTACCCAGGGTCAATGGGTCTCCTTCCTCTAGAAGGGAGGCCCCACTCACCTGGGTATCAAGGGGAGCTCCCCCCACACCCAGGGCTGAGAGTACGCCCCCCTCTATGGGGGAGGTCACTCTCACCTGGGTGTCGGGAAGAGGTTCCTTCACACCCAGGACCAAGGGGACTCCCTCTTCTAGTGGGGAGGCCCCTTTCACCTGGATGTTGAGGGGAGTTCCCTGGATGCAGGGCTGAGGGGACTGCCCCTTCTAAGGGGGAGGCCTTTCTCACCTGGGTGTCAGTGGGACCTCCCCTCTCACCCAGGGCCGAGGGGACTACCCCCTCTAAGAGGGAGGCACCTCTCACCTGGGTGTCAGGGTAGCTCCCCTTGCACCCAAGACTGAGAAGAATACACTTCTAAGGGGGAGACCCTCCCACACCCAGGGCCAGAGTACTCGCCCCTCTTTGGGAAAGACCCTTCTCACCTGGCTGTTGGTGGGAGCTCCCCCTGCACCCAGGGCCTATGTACTCTACCCTCTACGGGGGAGGCCCCTCTCACCTGTGTGTCATGGGGAGCTCCCCTGGAACCCAGGTCCAAGGGTACTCCTCCCTCTTGGGGGGAGGTGCCTCTAATCTGCGGATCAATGGGAGCTCTACTTGCACCCAGGGAGTCTGGTGGAGCTCCCCCAACATCCAGAGCCTTGGGGACTCCCACCTCAATGGGGGAGGCCCTTATAACTGGTTGTCGGTTGTCGGCAGGAGATCCCACCACACCCAGGGCCAAGGGGCCTCCGCCCTCTATGGAGGAGGCCCCACTCACCTGGGTGTCAGGGGGAGCTCCCATGGCACACGGGGCTGAGGGTACTCCTTCATTTAGCGGGAAGGCTCCTCTCACCTTGGTGTTGGGGGAGCTCCCATTGCACCTAGGGCCGAGGGAACTCCCACCACTTGGAGGGGGGCTCTCTCATCTGGGTGTCAGGAGGAGCTCCGTCAGCACCCAGGGTCATGGGGACTCTCCCCACCAGGGAGGAGACCCCTTTAACCTAGATGTCAAGAAGAGCTCCCACCGCAACCAGGTCGATGGTATTTTCCACACTAGGGGGGAGACTCCTCTCGCCTGGTGTCAGAGGGAGCTCCCACCGTGCAACCGGTCAAGGGACTCTCCAATCTAGGGGTAAGCCCCCTCTCACCTGGGTATCAGGCGGGAGTGCCCACCATACCTCAGGTCTAGGGGAGTACCTTATCTAGGGGGAAGACCCCTCTATCCTGGGTATTGGGGGAGCTCCCACGACACCCCGGGTGGAGGGAACTCACCCCTCTAGAAGGGAGACCCCTCTCAACTGGATTTTGGGGGTGCTCCCACCACAAGGCAGTTCAAGGGGACTTTTGCTCTAGGGGGGAGACACCTCTCACCTGGGTGTCAGGGGGAGCACCCACTGCACCCCAGGTTGAGGGAACTTTGCCCTCAAGTGGGGAGACCCCTCTCACCTGAGTCTTGTGGGGAGCTCCCATCACACCCCAGAACGAGGGGACACCCCCTCAGGTGGGGAGACCCCACTCACCTGGGTGTCAGGGGGAGCTAGCACCACACCCTGGGTCAAGGAGACTCCCCCTTTAAGGGGGCGACCCCTCACACCTGGGAGTTTGGGGGAATGCATATACCTTCGCACCCCGAGTCTAGGAGATTCCCTTCTCTAGAGGGAGACCCCTCTCACCTGGGTGTTGGGGGATGCTCCCACCACACCTGATAGAGGGGACTCCCCGCTCTAGGGGGGAGACCCCACTCACCTGCATGTCAGGGGGAGCTCCCACCACACCCCAGGTCGAGCGGACTCTCCCCTCTAAGGGGGTGATCCCTCTCACTTGGGTATAGCGGGAGCTCCCACCACACCCCGGGTGGAGGGAACTCACCCCTCTAGGAAAGAGACACCTCTCAACTGGATATTGGGGGCAACTCACACCTCACCCTGGATCGAGAAGACACCCCCCTCTATGGGGAGGACCCCTCTCACTTGGTTGTCAGGAAGAGGTCCCTCTGCACCCCAGTTCGAGGGGACTCCCCTCTCTATGGAGAAGACCCCTCTCACCTGGGTGTTGAGGGTACTCCCACCGCACCCTGGTTGAGGGGACTTGCCCATCAAGGAGGGAGACCCTCTGTGGAGGGGACTCACCCCTCCTGGGGGAAGACCAATCTCACATTTTTCAGTGGGAGTTCCCACCACACCCCAGGTCGTCGGGACTCCCCACTCTAGGGGGGAGACCACTCTCACCTGGGTGTTGGGGGGAGCTCCCACCACACCCTGGGTGGAGGAGACTCCCCTTCTGGAGGGAGAACCATCTCACCTAGGTGTCAAGGGAAGCTCCCACCGCACCTTAGGTCGAGGGGACTCCCCTTCTAGGGGGGAGACCCCTCTCACCTGGGTGTCCAGGGGAGGTGCCATTTAACCTCACATTGAGGGGACTCCCCACTTTGGGGGGTAGACCACTCTCCCCCGGGTGTCAGGGAGAGCTCCCACGGCACCCTGGGTCAAGGGGACTCCCCGTCTAGGGGGGAGACCCCTCTCACCTGAGTGTCAGAGGGAGCTCCCACCACACCCTGGGTAGAGGGGATTCCCCCCTCTAAGGGGGAGACCCCTTTCAACTTGGTGTCGGGGGGAACTCCCACCACACCCCAGTTTGAGGGGACTCCCCCCTCTAGGGGGGAGACCACTTTCAATTGAGTGTCTGGGGAAGCTCCCACCGCACCACTGGTCGAGGAGACTCCCCCTCTAGGAATGAGACCCCTCTCACCTGGGTGTCGGGGGTGCTCCCACCACACCCCAGTCAAGGGTAATCCCCCCTCAAGGGTGTAGACCATGCTCAATTGGTGTCAGGGGGAGCTCCCACCACACACTGGATGGAGAAGACTCCCCCATCTAAGGGGGGGACCACTCTCACCTGAGTGTCATGTGGAGCTGCCACCGCATCCCAGGTTGAAGGGACTCCCTCCTCTCAGGGGGAGACCCCTCTCACCTGGGTGTCAGGGAAACATTTTACAGCACTCTGGGTCAAGGAGACTCCCCCCTCTAAGGGAAAGACCCCTCTCACCTGGGTTCGGGGAGAGCTCCCACTGCACCCCATGTTATGGGGACTCCCCGCTCTAGGCGGCAGACCCCTCTCACCTGGGTGTCATGGGGAGAACCCACTGCACCCCGGGTTGAGGGGACTACCCCTCTAGTGGGGAGACCCCCCTCACCTGGGTGTCGGGGGAGCTCCCACTGCACCCTGGGTTGAGGGGACTCCCCCCACAAGTGGGGATACCTATCTCACCTGGGTGTTGGGGGATCTCTCACCCAACCCCAGGTCAAAGGAACTCTCCCTCCTACGGGGGAGAACCCTGTCACTTGGGTGTTTGGGGAAACTCCCACTGCACACGGGTTCAAGGTACTAACCTTTTAATGGGGAGACCCCTCTCACTTTTGTGTCCCAGCGAGCTATCACTGCACCCTGGTGCAAGGGGACTCCCCTCTCTAGAAGGGAGACCTGTCTCACCTGGGTTTCAGGGCGAGCTCCCATCACCCACCAGGTCGAGGTGACTCCAACCTCTAGGGAGGAGAACCCTTTCACCTTGGTGGGGGGGGGGAGCTCCCACCACGCCCCGGGTCATGGAGACTATCTCTCTAAGGGGGAGACACCTCTCAACTGGGTATAGGGGGGAGCTCCTCCCACACCACAGGTCAAGGGGTCTCCCCTAGTGGGGAGACCCCTCTCGTCTGGGTGTTGGGGGAGCTCCCACTGCACGCCAGATTGAGGGGACTCCCCCCTCTATGTAGGAGACTCCTCTCACCTTGATGTCGGATGGAGCTCTATACCATTGCATCCCCAGTCGAGGAAACTCACCACTCTAGCGGGGAGACCCCTCTCATCTGGGTGTCCTGGAGAGCTCCCACCTCACACCGGGTTGAGGGGACTCCTCCCTCTAGGGGAGAGACCCCTCTCCCCTGGGTGTCAAGGGGACTCTCTCCTACAAGGGGAAGACCCCTCTCACCTGGGTGTCGGGTGGGAGATCCCACCACATCCTAGGTCGAGGGGATTCCCATCTCTAGGCAGGAGACCCCCCTTACATGGGCAGTCAGGTGGAGCTCCTACCACACCCCAGGTGGTGGGGACTCCCCCCCTCTATGGGAAGACCCCTCTCACCTGCGTGTCAGGGAAAGCTCCCACCACACTCCATGTCGAGGGGACTCTCTCCTCCAGGGTGAAGACATGTTTCACTTGGGTGTGTGGGGGGGCGAATAGCTCCCACTGCATCCTACGTTGAGGGGACTGCCACCTTTAGGTGGGGACCCCTCTTACCTGGGTATCGGTGGGAGCTCCTACCGCACCCCAGATCATGGGGACTCCCCCCTCTAGTGAGGAGACCCCTCTCACCTCAGTGTCAGGAGAAGCTGCCACTGCACCCTGGGTGGAAAGGGCTCCCCTAAATGGGAGACCCCTCTCTCCTGGGTGTCTGGGAGAGTTCCCAACACACCTCGGGTTGAGCAGACTCCCTGCTCTAAGGGGGAGATCCTCTCATCTGTTTGTTGGTGGGAGCTCCCATAGCACCCCAGGTCAAGGGGACTCCCTCCTCTAGGGTGGAGAACCCTGGAACCTGGATAGCAGGGGAGCTCATATACCATTGCACCCCAGAATGGTAGCAGGGGAGCTCATATACCATTGCACCCCAGAATGTGGGGACTCCCCCTCTAGGGGGGAGAACCCTCTCACCTGGATGTTGGGGGGAGCTCCAACTGCCTCCAAGTTGAGGGGACTCCCCCATCTATGGGGGAGAACCGTCTCTCCTGTTGTCAGGGGGAGCTCCCACCGCACCCTGGTTCAAGGGACTCCTCCTCTAATGGGGGAGACCACTCTCACCTGTGTGTTGGGGCAAGCTCCCACCACACACCAGGTCGACGGGACTCCCTTCTCTAGAGGGGAGAACCCATTCACCTGGGTGTTGGGGGGAGCTGCCGTGCACCCAATGTTGAGGGGACACCCAGCTCTAGGGAGGAGACTTCTCTCAATTGGTTGATGGGGGGAGCTGCCACCACACCCAGGGTTGAGGGGACCCCCCTGTAGAAGGGAGACCCCTCTCACCTGGGTGTCTGGGGGAGCTTCCACTGCACCCTGGGTCGAGGAGACTCCTCCCTCTAGGGAGGAGATCCCCCTCACCTCAAGAAGGTCGATGTGGCTTTCCCTTCTGGGGGGGGAGACCCCTCTCAACTGGGTGTCGGGGGCAACTCCCACTGCACCCCGGATCTAGGGGACTCACCCCTATAAAGGGAAGACCCCTTTCACCTGGGTTTCGGGGTGAGCTTTCACCACACTCCGGGTTGAGAAGACTCCCCCCTCTAGAGGAAAGACCCATCTCAAGTGGGTGTCGGGTGGAGCTCCCACTGCAGCGACAGGTCAAGAGTACTCCCCTGTCAAGGGGGGAGACCCCTCTCATCTGGGAGTTGGGGGAGCTCCCAAAGTACCCTGGGTCCTGGGGACTCCCCCCTCTAGGAGGAGACCCCTCTCACCAGGGTCGGAGGGAGCTCCCACCACACCCTGGGTCAAGGGTATACCCCTTTAAGGGAGAGACCCCTCTCAACTTGGTGTCTTTGGGAGCTCCCACCTCACCCCAGGTTGAGGGGACTCCCTATTCTAGGGAAGAGGCCCCTCTCACCTGGGTGTTGGGGGGAGCTACCACCACACCCCGGATTGAGGGGACTCCCCCCTCTAGGAGGAAGACCCCTCTCACCTGGGTGTGGGGGCAGCTCCCACTGCACACCAGGTTGTGGGGACTCCCCCTATAGGGAGGGAGACCCTTCTCACCTGGGTGTCGAGATGAGCTCCCACTGCACCCCAGGATGAGGCACCGCCCAAGTCTAGGAAGAAGGCCCCTCACAACTGGGTGCTGGGGCAAGCTCCCACCAAACCTCTGGTATAGGAGACTCCCACCAAGGGGGTAGACTCCTCTCACCTGGGTGTCTGAGTGATCTCCCACCGCACCCTGGGTCGACGGGACTCCCCCCTCAATGGGGGAGACCACTCACACCTGGGTGTCATGGAAAGCTCCCACAATACCCCTGGTCGAGGGGACTCCCCCCTCGAGGTGAAAGGCCCATCTCATCTGGATGTTGGGGAAAGCTACCACTGCACTCCAGGTGGAGTGGTCTCCTCCCCTCTAGGGGGGAGACCAGTCTCAATTGGGTGTCGGGAAAGCTTTCACCACACTCTGTGTCGAGGGGACTCCCCCCTCTAGGGGGCAGACCTCTAACACCTGGGTGTCAGAGAGAGCTCCCACCGCACCCTGGGTTTAGGGAACTCCCCGCTCTAGGGGAGAGACCCCTCTCACCTGAGTGTTGGGGGAGCTCTAACTGCACCCCAGATCGAGGGGACTTTCCACTCTAGGGAAGACCCCTGTCACCTGGGTGTCAGGAGAGTTCCCAATGCACCCCTGGTCGAGGGGATACACCCCTCTAGGCGGGGAGAGCCCTCTCACCTGGGTGTCCAGGGAGCTCATATACCATCGCACCCTGGGGTCAATCAGACTTTCACCTCTAAGGGGGAGATCCCCTAACCTGTGATTCATGGGAAGCTCCCACCTCACCCCAGGTAGAGGGGACTCCCCCTTCTTGGGGGAGATCCCTCTCACCTGGGTGTCCGGGGGACCTCCTGCCCCACCTGAGGAAACTCCCCCCTCTAGGGGAGGGACCCATGTCACCTGGGTGTTGGAGGGAGCTCACACCGCATCCTGGGTCAAGGGGATGCCCCCTCTAGGGGGCAGAACCCTGTCACCTGGATGTCATGGGGCCCCTGCCCCATCCTGTGTCAAAGGGACTCCTTCATATAGGGGAGAGACCCCTGTCACCTGGGTGTCCTGGAAAGCTCCCACCACACTTCGGGATGAGGAGACACCCCCCTTATGGGAGAGACCCCTTTCACCTGGGTGTTGGGGGAAGCTCCCAGGGCATCCCAGATGGAGGGGACTCCCCCATCTAAGTGGAAGACTCCTGTCACCTGGGTGTCAAGGGAGCTACTGGCGCACCCCAGGTCGACAGGACTACCCTTCTCGGGGGGAGACCCCTGTCACCTGGCTATTGGGGGAGCTCCCGCCACAACCCTGGTCTATGGGACTACCTAATCTCAGTGGGAGACCACTGTCAATTTGGTGTAGTGAAGAGCTCCTGCTGCACCTGCAGTTAAGGGGATTCCCCCCCTCTCGGGGAAGAACCCTGTCACCTTGGTGTCAGCAAGACCGCCTGCTGTACCTCAGGTAGAGGAAACTCTCCCATCTAGAGGGGGAGACCCATGTCACCTGGGTGTCCGAAAGAGCTCCCACCACACCCTGGGTCAAGAGGAATCCTCCCTCTAGGGGAAAGACCCCTGTCACCTGATTGTCGGGTGAGCTCCCACCAATCCCTGGGTCAAGGGGATTCCCCCCTCTAGGAGAAAGACCATAACCTGGGTGTCTTGAGGAGCTCCTGTGCACCCTGAGTCGAGGACATTCCCCACTCTACGAGGGAGACTTCTGTCACCTGGGTGTTGGGTTGAGCTCCCTCCGCACCATAGGTTGAGGTGACTCCCCCTTTTATGGAGGAGACCCCTGTCATCTGGATTTCGGGGGTAGCTCCCGCCACACTTGGGTCGAGGGGACTTTCCCCTCTAAGGGGAAGACCCCTGTCACCTGGGTGTTGGGGGCATCTCCCCCTACATGCCGAGTCAAGGTGGTAGGAGACACCTGTCACCTGGGTGTCTGGTCACACCTCGGGTTGAGGGGTCTCCCCTCTCTAGGGGGTAGAACCCTGTCACTTGGGTGGCAGGGAGAGCTCCCGTCACACCCTGGGTCGAGGCCTTCCCCCCCAGGGAAGAGATGCCTGTCACCTGGGTGTTGGGTTGAGCTCCAGCGCACCCTTGGTGGAATGGAATCTCCCCTCTAGGGAGGAGACCCCTGTCACTTGGGTGTCATGGGGAGCCCTTGCTGCACCCCAGTTTGAAGGTCCTCCCTTCTCTAGATGGGAAACCACTGTCACCTGGTTGTCCTGGGGAGATCCCACCACATACCCGGTCAAAGGGACTACCCAATCTAGGGTCAAGGCCCCTTTCACCTGAGTGTCCTGGGGAGTTCCCACCGCACCCTGGTTGGGAGGACTCCCCCCTCTTTGGTGGAGACACCTGTCACCTGGGTTTCATGGGGAGCTCCCTCTGCACCCGGTGTCGAGAGGACTTCCCCCTCTCAGGGGGAGATCCCTGTCAACTGGGTGTCAGGGGAAGCTCCCAACACACAACAGGTCGAGGGGACCCCCCCTCTGTTGGGGAGACCCCTGTCAACTGGGTTTTGGAAGGTGCTTCTGCTGAACCCCAGGTCGAGGAGACTCCCCCTTCTGGGGGTGAGACCCCTCTCACCTGGGTGCCGGGTGCCTCAGTCTGGCTGCAGCAAAATAACGGGGGGGGGGGATGAACAATTTTAGTTGATACAGCAGGAGTGGAAGCCTTTTATTGTAGGACAACAGAGGTATTTATACATTCCACACAGCTTATCTTAATTAACATAAACTGGATACAGCAGTCAACCAATAAGGAATCACCACACTTAATGGCTGCTGGTGTTACTTTACAAACCACTCCCTCTGGCATTTTGCCAGGCACCATCTTGACTTGTTTACAGACTCTAACATTTCTTTCTTATGTTTAATTTAAATAACGACCATAGTGGTTTTTACACAAACACCATAAATAATTTGCTACAAGCAGAAGAGGAGGATACAAAATGCCACAATACCAAGCCAATTGACAGCTCCATGCAAGAAGCCCTTGGAAAAATTATACCAGCAATGACTTAGCGAAGATACAGTTACAATTTGTTGTAGATTACAGTTTTTTGTCTCAGTCCAGGTAAAGCAGTGTCTCAATAGATTAACTCACAGCCCAGGTAAGTTCTGCAGGCAGCTAGCTTGATCTGAAATCTCGCCTGGTTCTCAGCAACACTGGAAATTCTTCCACCTTCGTCCTCACCGGCACTGGGAGAAAGGCAGGAACTCCGACAATGCTGGCTAAAGAAAATCCTGTAGTATTCTAGCAGGCACTAAGAAAACAACCTTCTGAACAATTTAGTATATTATCTCAAGTTTTTTTTTACATTTGAAATAGGCCTTAATGGCACTCATTACTCATTAGCTTCCAGATGTGGGAGAACCATTGTAGTTACTGGCCTTGGAAATGATCAAACTTCAGGGACGCAGGCCATCTTCTGCCTGCAGTGTCCGGCTCGGGCAGCCCCAGATGGCCCTGGGGAGAGTCCCTGACTCAAACTGCTTCCGGGCACAGAGCAAGAGCCTGTGAGACTGTGCCTCTGGGTCAGATCTAGATTTGGGCTCTCACAGTGGCGTCCAGCTCCACCAGGCAGGGGGGCAGGGAAGAGCCAGCAACTGCCACTTGGAAAATCCTTGCTGCGCCATGACCGGCTTGGGCAGGTGGCAGCGGCTGCACCAATTCACGCACCCTCCAGTAACGAAAAGTATTCAGTAATAGCCTTTTGCTGCAATTTTTTTCCTGATAATCCTTCCTCCTCTGAACTTTCTTCTTTCTGACTAGAGTTCCCAGGCTTCCATCAACACATGCCCTAACTATTCTTGGTTCCACTGGGGTGCCTCTTTCCCTTATCAATTTACCTAACACCCCTTCCATATTTTCGTCACAAAGACAATACAATACACTGAGACAAAACAAGACACAAACATACTATATGAATCTTCTCCTTTTCTCAAAATGGTCATTTTTCCTCTCGCCCTATCTGCCTAGGGATGAGCAGATTGCTTCCATCATATCTATGGATGGGCAGCTTTTTTTGGTCACTTATCCCGAGTGTCCTGGGGCTCCCCATAATAGGCCACCATCTGCAGCAGTCCAGCTGCAGCAAAATAACGGGGGAGGTGAGGAACAACTTGTGTAGGTTGATAGAGCAGGAGTGGAAGCCATTTATTTTAGGACAGGAGGGGTATTTATATATTCCACACAGCTTATCTTAATTAACATAAACTGGATACAGCGGTCAACCAATAAGGAATCTCCACACTTAATGGCTCACTGGTGTTACATCACAAACCACTCCCTCTGGCATTTTGCCAGGAGCCATCTTGACTTGTTTACAGACTCTAACATGGGGTGAGCTTCTGCTGCACCACGGATCCAGGGGGGATTCCCCCCTCTATGGGGGAGACAACTGTCACCTGGTAACATAAGGAGACTCCACGGGCAACCCGTGTTGAGGGGATTCCTCCCTCTAGGGGGGAGACCCCTGTCACCTGGTGTCATGGGGATCCCCCGCCACACACAGGTTGAGAGGACTCCCCATTCTAGGTGGGAGACCACTGTCACCTGGTTGTCGTGGGGAGCTCCCACCAAATCCCGGGTTGAGGGGACTCCCACCTCTAGGGGGCAGAACCATGTCACACTGGTCTAGCGGGGAGCTCCTGCAGCACCTGGGTTGAGGGTACTCCTTCCTCTAGGGGGGAGACCCCTGTCATATGGGGGGAGCTCCTGCCACAACTCTTGTCGAGGGGACTCCTGGCTTTGTGAGGAGACTTCTGTCACCTGGGTGTCGGGGAAAGCTCCAGCTGCACCCTGGGTCGAGAGGACTACCTTCTCTCTCGGGGGGAGACCACTGTCAACTGGGTATCAGGGGAGCTCGCATCACACCTGTGGTCGAGGGGACTCCCCCTTCTCGGGGAAAGACACCCGTCACCTGGGTGTCACAGGAACCTCCGCCGCAACTCAGGGTGAGGATACTCCTCCCTCTAAGGGGGAGACCCATGTCACCTGAGTGTTTGAGGGATCTCCTGCCGCACCGGTTTGAGGGGAATCTTCCCTCTAGGAGAAAGACCCCTGTCACCTGACTGTCGGGGGAGCTCCCACTGCACCCTGGGTCAAGGAGACTCCCCCCTTTAGGGGGGAGACCCCTGTCACCTGAGTGTTGGAGGGAGCATCCACCGCACCTCTGACTGCAGAAACTCCCCATTCTAGGTGGCAGACCCCTGTCACCTGGATATCTGGGAAAGCTCCTGCCGCACTGCAAGTCGAGGTGACTCCCCCTTCTAAGGTGTTGGACAGAGCTCCCGCCACACCCCGGGTCAAGGGGACTCCCCCCTCTAGGGGAAGAACCCTGTCATCTGGGTGTCAGGGAGAGCTTCTGCCTCACCCTGCATCAAGGGGACACACCCTCTTGGGTGGAGACCCCTGTCACCTGAGTATCTGGGGGAGCTTCCTCCGCACCCCGGGTCGAACAGACTCCCTCCTCTAGGGGGGAGAGCACTGTCACCTGGGTGTAAATGGAGCTCCTTCTGCATCCTGGGGTCGAGGGGACTACACCATCTCAGGAGGGGACTCCTGTCAAGAGGGTGTTGCGGGGAGCTCTCTCCGCACCCTGTGTCGAATGGACTCCCCTTTCTAGGGAGAGGACCCTTTTATCCGGTTGTCGGTGGGAGCTCCCATCACACCCCAAATCTATGGGACTCCCCACTCTTGGGTGAGACCCCTTTCACCCCGGTGCCAGGGGGAGCTCCTGTTGCACCCCAGGCCATTGGGAATTTCCCCTCTTGGGGAGAAACCCCTGTCACCAAGTGTAGGGGGGATCTCCTACCGCAACCCCAGTAGAACGGACTCCCCCCTCTAGGGGGGAGACCCCTGTCACCTGGGTGTTGGGTTGAGATCCCACTGCACTCCGGGTCAAAGGGACTCCCCCCTCTAGAGGGGAGACCACTGTCATCTGAGTGTTGTGAGGATCCCCCGCTACACCCCGGGCTGAGGGGACCCCCCTCTATTGGGGAAACCTCTGTTATCTTGGTGTCAAAGGGACACCCTTTCTAGGGGGTAGACCCCTGTCACCTGGGTGTCGAGGGAATTCCCGCAGCACCCCGGGTGAATGGGACTCCCCCCTCTAGGGGAAGACCCCTGTCACCTGGATGGGAGGGGAGCTCCCGCCACATGCCAGGTCGAGGGGACTCCCACTTTTCGGGGGGAGACCCCTGACACCTGGGTAACAGGGGAAGCCTTCGCCTCACCCTGGGTCAAAGAGATTCCCACCTATAGGGGGAGACCCCTGTCACTGGGTGTTGGGGGGAGCTCCCACCCCACCCAGGGTCGAGAAAACTCCCCCCTCTAGGGGAGAGACCCCAGTCACCTGGGTATCAGAGGCAGCTCCTGCTGCTCTACAAGTCGAAGTGACTCCCCCCTCTTAGAGGGAGAAGCCTGTCACCTTGGTGTCAGGGGGAGCTCCCTCAGCACCCCGGGCCAAGGGGATTCCCCCCTCTAGGGGGAAAACCCTGTCACCTGGGTGTCGGGGATAGCTCCTGCCACACCCCGGGTTGAGGGGCCACCCACCATGCGTGTAACCACTGTCACCTGGGTGTCTGGGGGAGTTCCCTCGACACCCCGGGTGTCGTGGGGAGCTCCAGTCGCATCCCTGGTCTAGAGGACTCCCCTGTCTAGAGAGGAACACCTATCACCTGGGTGTTGGGGGTGGGCTCCCGCCACACCCCTGGTTGAGGTAACCCCCCTCTAAGAGGGAGAAACTTCCCACCTGGGTGTCAGAAGGAGCTCCTGCGGACACCCAGGTCGATGGTACTCTCTCTCTAGTGGGGAGACCCCTCTCACCTGGGTATCAGGGGGAGCTCCAGCCACACCCTGTTCGAGGGTACTCCCCCCTCTACGGGGGAGACCTACTCATCTGTGTCTGGGTGAACTCCCACTGCACCCCGGGTTGAGCAGACTCCCCACTTTACGAGGGAGACCACTCTCACCTGGGTGCCGGGGGGAAGCTCGCCCCACACCCCAGGTCAAGGGGACCCCCCCTCTAGGGGGAAAACCCCCCTCACTGGTGTGTTAATAGGAGTCCGTATACCATTGCACCTCAGTTTCAGGGGAATTTCCCTATAGCGGGGAGTACCCTCTCAACTGGGTGTGAGGGGGAGCTCATATACCATCGCACTCTGGTTGGAGAAGACTCCCCCCTCTAGAGTGAGACCCCTCTCACCTGGGTGTTGGGGGGAATCTCCCACCACACCCGGGTCGAGGGGACTCCCCCCTCTAAGGGGGAGACATCTGTCACCTGGGTGTTGGGGGGATTTCCCACCGCACCCTGGGTAGAAGGGACTCTCTGCTCTAAGGTGGAGACCACTGTCATCTGAGAGGCGGAAGGAGCTCCCACCCACATGGGGTGGAGGAAACACTCCCTCTAGGAGGGACACCCCTGTCACTTGGGTTTGGGGTGTGGCTCCCGCCACACCCAGGCTCAAGGACATTCCCCCCTCTAGGGGGGTGAACCCTGTCACCTGGGTTTCGGGTTGAGCTCCCACCACACCCCAGGTTGAGCGGACTCCTCCCTCAAGGGCGGAGACCCCAGTCACCTGGGTGTTGTGGGGAGCCCACACTGCACCCTGGGTCGAGGAGACTCCCGCCTCTAAGGGAGAGACCGCTGCCACCTGGGTGTCGTGGGGAGCTCCCGCTGCACCTGGGTCGAGGGGACTCCCCCCTATAGGGGGGAGACACCTGTCATCTAGTTGTCGGAGGGAGCTCACACCGCATAACAGGTTGAGGGGACTCCCTCTTCTAGTGTGGAGACCCCTGTCACTTGGGCGTCCTGGGGACACCTAACCCCAGGTAGAGGACATTCCCTCCTCTAGGGGGGAGACTGCTGTCACCTGGGTGTCTAAGGGAGCCTCCGCTGCACCCCAGGTCCAGGGTACTCACCCCTCTACGGGGACAACCCCTCAAACCCAGGTGTCGGGGGGAAGCTCCCACCACACCCAGGATCGAGGGGACTTGCCCCTCTATGGGGGAAACCCCTCAAACCAGGGTGCCGGGGTGCTCATATACCACTGCACCCAGGGTCGAGGGGACTCCCCCCTCGACAGGGGAGACCCCCTCAAACCCAGGCTTAGGGAAAGCTCCCACCACACCCAGGGTCAAGGGGACTACCCCCTCTATGGGGGAGACCCTCAAATCCAGGTGTAAGGGGGAGCTCCAACCTCTCCCAGAGTCGAAGGGACTTTCCCCTCTAGGGAGGAGACTGCCCAAACCCAGGTGTCAGGAGGAGCTCCCACCACACCCAGAGTCGAGGGGACTCCCCACTTTATGGGGGAGACCACTTGAACCTGGTTGTCAGGGGGCGATTATATACCACCCCACCCAGGTTAGAAGGGAGTCCTTCCTCTTTGGGGGAGACCCCTTGAACCCAGATGTTGAGGGAAGCTCCCACCAATCCCAGGGTTGAGGGGACTCCCCCCTTTTGGGGGGAGACTCTTTATACCGTGGTATATGGGAGAGCTCCCACCGCACCCAGGATTGAGGGAAATCCCCTCTCTACGGTGCAGACCCCTCGAACCTGGGTGTCTGGGGGAGCTCCCACCACACCCAGGGTCGAAAGGACTCCCTCTTTTCTGGGGGAACCCCCCCATCCTGGGTGTCTGAGACACTGAACCCAGGGTCAAGGGGACTCCCTCCTCTACGGGGGACACCCCTCGAACCCGGGTGTCAGGGGAGATCCCACTGCTGCCAGGGTGGAGCATAGTATTCACTCTATGGGGAACCCCAGAATCTGTGTGTCAGGGGGAGCTCCCACCACTCCCCGGGTTGAGATGACATGCCCCTCTACGGGGGAGACCTCCAAACTTGGCTTTTGGGGGAAGCTCCTGCCACACCCAAGGTCAAGGGGACTCCCCCTCCATGGAAGAGACCCTAGAACCCGGGTGTTGGTGAAAGGTCCCACTGAACCCAGGGTCGAGGGGACGCCCTTCTCTATGGGGAGACCCCTTGACCCCAGTTGTTGGGGGGGGCACTCCCACTGCACCCAGGGTCGACAGGAGTCCCCCCTCTACGGGGGAGACCCCTTGAAACTGAGTGTCCTTGTGCGTTCATATACCACTGCTCTCAGGGTAGAGGGGACCCCCCTCTATGGGAGAGACCCCTTGAAACAGGGTGTGGGGAGGGTGCTCATATACCACTGCACCCAGGGTGGAAGGGACTTGCCCTTCTACCGGGAAGACCCCTCCAATCTGGGTGTGGGGGGAGCTCCCACCAAATCCAGGGTTGAGGGGACTCCCCGCTCTATGGGGGAGACCCCTCAAAGCCGGGTGTCAGGGAGAGCTCCCACAGTACCCAGGATTGAGGGGACTCCCCCTTCTATGGGGAAGACCCCTCAAACCTGGGTGTCTAGTGGAGCTCCAACTGCCCCCAGGGTCAAGAGGACTTCCCCCTCTACAGGGGAGACTCCTCAAACCCAGGTGTCCTGGGGAGCTCTCACTGCATACAGGGTGGAGGGGACTTCTCCCCTCTAGGAGCGAGACCCTTAAAACTCGGGAGTCAGGGGGCTCTCATATACCACATCACCCAGGGTGGAGGGGACTCTCTCCTCTACAGGGGAGACCCATCATACCTGGGTGTCTGGGGATGTTCATATACCTCCACATCCAGGGTCAAGGAGACTCCCCATTCTATGGGGGAGACCCCTCGAACCCAGGTGTCAGGGGGAGCTCCAACCACACAGAGAATCGAGGGGACTTCCTCCACTAAGGGAGAGACCCGTCGAACCAGGGTGTGGCGGGGAGCTCCCTCTGCACCCAGAGTCGAGGGAACTCCTCCCTCTTCGGGGGAGACCATTCGAACCTGGGTGTTGGGGGGCGTTCATATACCATGGCACCAAGGTTGAGGTGACTACCCCCTTTCGGAGAAGACCTTTCAAACCCGGGTGTCAGGGTTCTCTCATATATCACTGCACGAGGGTCGAGGGGTCTCCCCCCTCTGTGGGCGAGACTCTCAAATCCGGGTGTCTGGGGGAGCTCCCACCGCATCCGGGTCAAGCAGACTCCATCCTCTAGGGGGGAGACCCCTCGACCCGGGTGTTGGTGGGTGCTCATATACCACTGCACCCAGGGTCTAGGGGACTTCCCCCTCGACGGGGGGGACCTCTCCAGCCCGGGTGTTGGGGAGAGCATCCACCACACTTAGGATCAAGGGGACTCCCTCCTCTAGGAAGGAGAACCCTCGAACCCAGGTGCCCCCCTAGAGGGGAGAGACACCTGTCACCTAGTTGTCAGAGGTAGCTCATGCCGCATATCGGGTCTAGGGGACTTTCTACTCTAGGGCAGAGACACCTGTAACCTGGGTGTAGAGCGAACTCCCAGCGCACCCCGGGTGGACCAGACTACCCCGTCTTGTGCAGAGACCCAGTCACCCAGGTGTTGGGTGAATTCTCCGATGCACCCTGGGTCGACGGCACTCCCCCTTTTGGGCAGAAACCTCTCTCACCTGGATGTGTGGGGGAGCTCCCACCACACCCAGAGTCGGGAGGACTCCCACCTCTAGAGAGGAGACTTCTGTCACCTGGCTGTCAGGGGAAGCTTGTATACCATTGCACCCAGGATCAAGGAGACTCACCCCTCTAGTGGGGAGTCCTCTCTCACCTGGGTGTCGCAGGGATCTCCCACCACACCCAGGGTCGAGGGTACTCCCCCCCTCTAGTGGGGAGATTCCTATCACCTGGCTATCGTGAGGAGCTCATATACCATCGCACCAAGGGTAGAGGGGACTCTCGCCTGTAGGAAGGAAGCCCTTCTCACCTGGGTGTCGAGGGGAGCTTTTATACCATCGCACCGAGGGTCCAGGAGACTCCTCCCTCTAGGGGGGGAGATCCTTCACATCTGGGTGTCAGGGGAAGCTCATATACCATCGCACCTAGGTTGGAGGGGACTCCCCCCTTTAGGGGGGAAGCCACTCCCTCCTGTGTGTTGGGGGAGTTCCCACCTCACCCAGGGTTGAGGGAACTCCCCCCTGTGGGGGGAAGACCCCTCTCACCTGGGTTTTGGGGGAAGCTCGCATATCATCACACCCATGGTTGAGGGGACTCCCCCCTCTAGGGGGAAGACAGTTTCACCTGGCTGTCAGGACGAACTTGTATACCATTGTACCCAGGGATGAGGGGACATCCCCCCTTGGGTGGAGGCCCCTCTCACCTGGGTGTCCAACAGGAGCACCAACCGCACACAGGGTCCAGGGGACTTCCCCATCTAGGGGGAGGATTTTCTCAGGAGGGTGTTGGGGGGAGCTCCCACCACACTCAGGGTCTAGGGGACTTTCCCCTCTAGGGAAGAGGCCCCTCTCAGCTGGGTGTCAGGAGGACCTCCAGTGGAGCCAGGGTAGAGGGGACTCCTCCATCTAGGAGGGAGGCCCCTGCTGCAGTCTTGGCTGGGCACAGAATCACGAGCCACCACACACCTTGTAGATTCAAACAGCAATTCTTTATTCCCGAACTCACACTGGCCCTGTACAAACACGTTCTGGGGAAATTTTCCAAGTTCTGCCGCACAATTCATGTCCCAAATACTTTCCCAATTCCACAAGAACTCAGTGGGAACTCAGGCACCAGGAACGCCCTATTCCCAGCAGGAATAACCTTAAACCTGGAACTTCCCTAAACCCAGATTGTCTTAAACTGGGAACGCCTTAAACCCAAATTATCCTAAACTGGGATACTTCCTAAAACCTGCAGAATACACCCTAAACCTGGATCCACCCTTGTCTTTGAGCAGGGTCACCTTTCTCAAACACACATGCAATGTCACAGCAAATTTCCAAGGCAAGTCCATTTAACATGGGGTAAGCTAGCAAGGAAATTTCGATGTGTCATTCCTACTTGGCAATGGCCCTCAGCAGGCCCCTCTCACCTGGGTGTCAGGGGGAGCTCCCACCGGATTGGTACGAGGGGACTCCCCCATCTAGGGGGGAGGCTCTTCTTATCTGGGTGTTAGGGAGAGCTCCCACCACACCCAGGGTCAAGGGAACTCCCCCCTCTACGGGGGAGGCCTCTCTCACCTGGGTGTCAGGGGAGCTCCCATAGAACTCAGAGTCTCTGAGGGGACTACCCCCTCAAATGGGGAGGCTCCTCTCAACTCAGTGTCGGTGGGAGCTCTATACCATCGCATCCAGGGTCAAGGGGACTCCCCCCTCTAGGGGGGAGGCACCTCACACCTGGGTGTGGGGGGAAGCTCCCACCACTCCCAGAGTCAGGGGACTCCCAAATCTAGAGGGGAGATCCTATCACCTGGCTGTCAGGGGGATATTGTATACCATTGCACCCAGGGTCTAGGGGACTCCCCCCCTCTAGGGGGGAGGCCCCAATCACCTGGCTGTTGGGGGTAGCTCATATACCATCACACCCAGGGTTGAGGTGACTTCCTTCTCTAGGTGGGATGCCCTTCTCACCTGGGTTTGGGTGTGAGCTCCACCGCACCCAGGGTTGAGGGGATTCTTCACTCTAGGGGGAGGCTCTCTCACTGGGTGTCGAGGGGAGCTCCCACATCACCCAGGGTCTAAGGGAATACCCCTCTAGTGGGGAAGCCTCTCTCAGCTGGGTGTGTGTGGGGAGGGGGAGCTTGTATACCATAGCACCCAGGATTGAGGGGACTCCTACCTCTAGAAGGGAGGCCCCTGTCACCTGGGTGTCAGTGGGAGCTCCCACCGCACCCAAGTTCGAGGGGAGTCTTCCCTCTAGAAGGGAGGCCCCTCTCAGGGGGTGTTGGGGGAGCTCCCAAAGCCCCCTGGGTCGAGGGGACTCCCCCTCTATGGGAGAGGCATCTCTTAGATGGATGTCAGGGAGAGCTCCCACCGCACCCAGGGTCGGAGGAATCCCAACTCTAAGTGGGAGACCCCTATCATCTGGCTGTCAGGGTGAGATCTTATACCATCATACCCAGGGTCAATGGGACTACCCCCTCTAGGAGGTAGACCTCTATCACCTTGCTGTTGGGAGTAGCTCATATAACATCGCACCCAGGGTAGAGGTGACTCCTGCCTCTAGAGTGAATATACCTCTCACCTGGGTGTCTGGGTGAGCTCCTACCACACCCAGGGTCGAGGGGACTCCAACCTCCTGGGGGTAGACCCTTTTCACCTGGGTTTCGGGGGGAGCTTTCACCACACCCAGTATCGAGGGGACTCCCCCCTCTAGTGGGGAGGCCTCTCTCACCTGGGTGTCGGGCAGAGTGCTATACTATCGCATCTAGGGTTGAGGGGACTCCCACCTTTAGGGGGGAGGCCCCTCTCACCTGGGTGTCAAGGGAGCTCAGTCCTCACCCAGGGTCAAGAAGACTACTCCCTCTAGGTGGAGGACCCTCTCACCTGGGATTTGGGAGGAGCTCACATACCATCACACTCAGGTTTGAGGGGACTCCCCCCTCTGGGGGTAGCCCCTCACACCTGGGGGGAGCTCCCACCATACTCAGGGCCAGGGGACTCCCAACTCTAGGGAAGAGACCCCTATCACCTGGCTGTCAGGGAGATATTGTATACCATTGCACTCAGGGTCTAGGGGACTCCCCCCTCTAGGAGGGAGGCCCCTATCACCTAGCTGTCGGGGGTAGCTCATATACCATCACACCCAGGGTTGAGCTGACTCCCCTCTCTAGGTGGGAGGCCCCTCTCACCTGGGTGTCGGTGTGAGCTCCTCCGCACCCAGGGTCGAGGGGATTCTTCACTCTAGGGGGAAGGCCCCTCTCAGCCAGGTATCAAGGGGAGCTCCCTTGTCACCTAGGGTTGAGGGGACTACCCCTCAAGCGGGGAGGCCTCTCTCACCTAGGTGTGGGGGGAGCTCAAATATCATAGCACCCAAGGTTGAGGGGACTCCTGCCACTAGAAGTGAGGCCCCTCTCACCTGGGTGTCAGTGGGAGCTCCCACTGCACCCAGGTTCAAGGGGACTCTTCCTTCTAAAAGGGAGGCCCTTCTCAGGTGAGTGTCTCTCTAGGGTGGGAGGCCCCTCTCACCTGGGTGTCGGTGTGAGCTCCACCGCACCCAGGGTCAAGGGGACTCTTCACTCTAGGGGGAAGGCCCCGCTCAGCTGGGTGTTGAGGGGAGCTCCCACGTCACCCAGGGTCGAGGGGACTCCCCCTCTAGGGGAGAGGCCTCTCTTAGCTGGGTGTCGGGGGGAGCTCCCACCACAACCAGGGTCGAGGGGACTCCACACTCTAGGGGGAAGACCCTTTCACCTGGGTGTCGGGGGACCTTTCACCACACCCAGTATTGAGGGAACTCCCCCCTCTAGGAGGGAGGCCTCTCTCACCTGGTTGTCGGGGAGAGCCCGTATACCATGAAACCCAGGGTCGAGGGGACTCTCCTCTTTAGGGGGGAGACCCCTCTCACCTGGGTGTCAGGAGAGCTCTGACCTCACCCAGGGTCAAGAAGACTACCCCCTCTAGGTGGAGGACCCTCTCATCTGAGATTTGGGGAGAGCTCACATACCATCGCACCCAGGGTCTAGGTTACTTCCCTCTCTAGGTGGGAGCCCCCTCCTATATCATCGCACCCAGGGTCGTGGGGACTCCCACCTTGGGTCCAGGGCCCTCTCTCCTTGGTGTGTAGGGGGAAAGCTCCTATACCATCTAACCCAGGGTCTAGGGGACTTCGGCCTGTAGGGAGGAGGCCCCTCTCACCTGGGTGTCTGGGGGAACACAAACCGCACCCAGAGTTGAGTGGCCTCCCCCCTCTAGGGAAGAGGCCTTTCTCAGCCTTATGTTGGGGGACTTCTCAGTGCACCCGGGTCAAGGCCACTCCCCCTCTCTAGGGGGGAATTCCCTCTCACATGAGTGTCAGGGGGAGCTCCCACCACACCCTGGGTCGAGAGGAATCACACATCTAGAGGGGAGGCCCCTCTCACCTGAGTGTCGTGGGGAGCTCCACTGCAGCCAGGTACAAAAGGATTCCCTCCTCAAGAGGGGAGACCCCTCTCACCTGCCTGTTGGATAGATCCCACCACACCCAGGGTGTCAGGGGGAGCTCATATACCATCGCACTCAGGGTCTAATGGATTCACCCCTCTAGGGGGGCGACCCTTCTCACGTGGGTATCAGTGAGAGATCCTATAACACCATACCTAGTGTCGAGGGGACGCCCTGCTCTTGGGGGGAGGGCCCTCTCACCTGGGTTTTGGGGCAAGTTTCCATGTCACCCAGGGTCAAAGAGACTCCTTCATCCAGGAAGGAGACCCCTCTGGCCAGGGTTTTGGGGGGAGCGCACATACCATCGCATTCAGGGTCAAGGGGACCCCCCCTCTAGGTGGGAGGCCCCTCTCACCTTGGTTTTGGGGGAGCTCTTATACCATCACACCCTGAGTCGAGGGGACTACCCTCTCTAGGGGGAGGCCCCTCTCACCTGGGTGTGTGGGGGAGCTCCCACCACAGCAAGAGTCAGGGGAACTCCCACCTCTAGTGGGGATGCCTCTCACACCTGGGTGTGAGAGGGAGCTCATATATCATGGCACCCAGGGTCGAGAAGACTCCCTCATCTGGGGGAGGGGAGTTTTCTCTCACCTGGATGTCAGAGGGAGTTCCAACTGGACCCAGGGTCGAGGGGACTCCCCCCTCTAAGGGGGAGGCACGTCTTTCCTGGGTGTGAGGGGAGCTCCCACTGTACCCAGGGTCTAGGGGACTTCCCCCTCTAGGGGGAGGCCCCTCTCAACTGGGTGTCCAAGGGAGCTCTCACTGCACCCATGTGGAGTGGACTCCCACCTGTAGGGGGGATGCTCCTCTCACTTGGCCGTTGGGGGGAGCTCTCACCGCACCAAGTTTCGAGGGGACTCCCCCCTCTAGAGGAGGCCACTCTATCCTAGCTGTCGCTGTGATTTCTCACCACACCCAGGATCAAGGGGACTCCCCCATCTCACCCGAGTGTCATAGAGCTCCCACCACACCCAGGGTCGAGCTAACTGCCCCCTTAAATGGGGAGGCCCCTCACACCTGGGTGTCAGGGGAAGCTCTTATACCATCACACCCAGGGTCGAGAGGATGCTCACCTCTATGGGGGAGGCCCCTCTCACCTGGGTGTCGGGGGAGCTCATATACCATTGCACCCAGTGGTGAGGGGACTCCTACCTCTATGGAAGAGGCCTCTCTCAGCTGGGTGTCGGGGGGACCTCCCACAGCAACCAGGACTCAGGGGACTCCCCTCTTCAGGAAGGAGTCCATTCTCAGCTGGGTGTCAGGGAATTCCCACGGCACCCATGGTCAAGGGGACTCCCCAGTCTAGAGGGGAGGCCCCTCTCAGCTGGGTGTCATGGGAGCACCCACCACACCCAGTTTCGAGGGGACTCCCCCCTCTAGGCGGGAGACCCCTCTCAGCTCAGAATCGAGGGAGCTCCCACCGCACCCAGGGTCGAGAGGATTGCCCCCTCTAGGGGAAAGAACCCTATCACCTGTAATCAGGGGGAGCTCATATACCATTACACCCAATGTTGATGGGACTCCCCCATCTATGTGGGAGGCCCCTCTCACCTGGGTGTCGGGGGAGCTCATGTACCACGCACCCAGGGTCAAGAGGACTTTTCCCGTTAGGGGGGAGGCCCCTCTAACCTGGGTGTCTGGGGGTGCTCCTAATCCATTGTCAAGGGGACTCCCCCCTCTAGGGTGAAGACCCCTCTCACCTGGGTTTTGAGGGGAGCTCGCATTACTCAGGGTCGAGGGGACTCCCTCTTCTAGGGGGGAGGTCCCTCTCACTTGAGTGTGAAGGGGAACTACCACCGCACCCAGGGTCGTGGGGACTCCCACTTCTAGGTGGGAGACCCCTAACACCTGGCTGTCAGGTGGAGCTCATATAGCACCGCACCCAGTTTCGAGGGTACTCCCCACTCTAGGAGTGAGACACCTCTCACCTGGGAGTCTGGGGTAGCTCCCACAGCACCCAGGATCGAGGGGACTCCACCCTCTAGGGGGAAGTCTCCTCTCAACTGGATGTGGGGGGCAGCTCCCACTGCACCCAGGACCAAAGGGACTCCCACCACTAGGGGGAAGGCTCCTCTAACCTGGGTGTCAGGGGGAGCTTCCTCTGGACCCAGGGCGGAGGGGACACCTCCCTCTAGGGGTAGATCCCTGTCACCTGGGTGAAGGGGGGAGCTCATATACCATCGCACCCAGTGTGGAGAAGACTCCATTCTCTATGGGGGAGGCCCTTCAAACCTGGGTATTGAGGTGAGCTCCCATGGCACCTAGGGTAGAAGGGACTCCCCCATTTATAAAGGAGACTCCTCTCACCTGTGTGTCAAGGGAACACTATACCATCACACCCAGGTCGAGGAAACACCCCCCTCTACTGGGGAGGCCCCCCTCACCTGGGTATGGGGGGAGTTCCCTCTGCATCCAGGGTCAAATAGACTCCCCCCTCTAGGGGGGAGACCCCTCTTAACTGGATGTCGCGGAAAGCTCCCACTACACCAAGGGTCAAGGGGAATCTGCCCTTAGGGGGGAGTCCCCCTCTCACCTGGGTGTTGGAAAGAGGTCCCCCTAAACCCAGAGCCAAGGGGACTCCCCCCTCTAGTAGAGAGGCCACCCTCACCTGGGTGTCAGGGGGACATCCAAGTACACACAGGGCCCAGAAGACTGCCTTCTATAGGGGAAAGGCCCCTTTCACCTGGGTGTGGGGGGGAACTCCACCTGCACATAGGGCTGAGGGGACCCCCCTCTCTCGGGGACAGAACACTCTCACCTGGTTGTCTGTTCAAGCTCCTACCACATCCAGGGCCAGGGGATGCCCCCCTCTAGAGGGGAGGCCACTTTCACCTGGGTGTCGCTGGGAGCTCCCTCCACACCCAGGGCTGAGGGGATTCCACCCTTTAGGGGGAAGGCCCCTCTCACCTGTGTGTCTGGGGAGGTCCTTCCACATCCAGGGCCGAGGGGACTCCACCCTCTAGGGGGAGGCTCCTCTCACCTGTTTGTGGGTGGGAGCTCCCCCCGCACCCAGGACCAAGGGGTATGCCCCCTCTAGGGGGTAGGCTCCTCTCATCTTGGTGTCAGAGGGAGCTCCCCTTGCACTGAGTGCCGAGAATACTACCCCTCTATGTGGGAGATCCCTTGCACCTGAGCGTGGAGGGAGCTCTTCCCACACCCAGGGCAGAGGGGACTCCCCCCTCTACCGGGGAGGCCCCTCTCACCTTGGTGTCAGGGATAGCTACCATGGCACCCAGAGCCATGGGGACTGCTTAATCTAGGGGGGGAGGCCCCTCTCACCTGGGTGTCAAGGGGAGCTCCCATCGCACTCAGGGCTGAGGAGACTTCCCCCTCTTGCTGGGAGGCCCCTTTCATCTGGTTGTCTGTTGGAGCTCCCATGGCATCCAGGGCCGAGGAGATGCCCCACTCTAGGGGGAAGGACACTCTCACCTGAGTGTTGGAGGGAACTCCCCCTGTACCCAGGGCCAAGGGGAGTACACCCTTTAGGGGGGAGGCCCCAATCACCTGTGTGTCACCAGAGGTCCCCCCACACTCAGGCCCGAGGGGACTCCAATATATAGGGAGGAGGCCCTTCGAACCTTGGTGTGGGGGAGGTCCCCCCACACCCAGGACAGAGATGACTCCCCCCTCTATTGGGGAGTCCCCTTTCACATTGGTGTCTGGGGGAGTTCCCA
The DNA here is from genome assembly GCF_045843805.1 of Urocitellus parryii. NCBI lineage: Eukaryota > Metazoa > Chordata > Mammalia > Rodentia > Sciuridae > Urocitellus > Urocitellus parryii. The sequence goes on from NC_135534.1 coordinate 125,084,916, forward strand.
GCACCCAGGGCCGAGGGGACTGCCCCTTCTAGGGGGGGAGTCCCCTCTCACCTGGGTGTCGGTGGGAGCTCCTCCCACACCCATAGCCAAGGGGACTCTCCCCTCTAGGGTGGGAGGCCAATCTCACCTGGGTATCCGGGGGGGCTCCCATCTCACCCAGGGCTGAGGGGACTCCGCCTTCTACACGGGAGGCTCCTCTCACCTGGGTGTCCTGTGGAGCTCCCCCTGCACCCAGGACCCAGAAGACTACACCCTCTAGTGGGGAGGCCCCTCACACATGAGGGTCGGGATAGCTCCTCTGGCACCTAGGGCTGAGGGGACTCCCCCAATAGGGGGCGGCCCCTCTCACCTGGGTGTCAGGGTAGGTCACCATGCACTTAGGTCCTAGAGACTCCACCCTCTACGGGGAGGCCCAACTCACCTGTGTGTCAGAGGAGCTGGCCAGAACCCAGGGCCAAGGGAACTCTCTCCTCTTGAGGGGAGGCGCTTCTCACCTGGTGTCAGAGGGAGCTTCTTTTGCACCCAGGGACGAGGGGACTCCCCCCTCTAGGGTGAGGCCCCTCTCACCTAGGTGTCTTGTGGAGCTCCCACCGCACCCAGGGCTGAGAAGAGTCCCCCACTGGGGTGGAGGTCCTTCTAACCTGGGTGGGGGAGCTCCTACTGCACCCAGGGCCGAGAAGACTCTCCCCTCTAGGTGGGAGGCCACTCTCACTGAGTGTCAAGGGGAGCTCCTATGTGGCACAGGACAAAGGGGACACCCCCCTTTAGCAGGGAGGCCCCTCTTACCTGGGTGTCAGGGGGAGCTTCTACAGTATCCAGGGTGGAGGGGACTCCCACCACTAGGGGGGATGCCGCTCACATCTGGGTGTCCGGGGTAGCTCCCACTGCACCCAATGTCAAGGGGAATCCCCCCTATAGGGGGTTGGGCTCTGGCACCTGGGTGTTGGGCAAAGCTCCCAGGACACTCAGGGTCAATGAGACTCCCCCTTATGGGGGGAGAACCCTCTCACCTGGGTGACGGGGGGAGCTCATATATCATCACACCCAGTGTTGAGGGGACTCCAAAGGCGTGTTGGGTGTTGGGGGTAGCTCCCACCACACCCAAGGTAGAGGGGAGACTCCCCCATTTAGAAGAAAGACCCCTCTCACCTGGGTGCCAAGGGAACTCTTGTACCATCCACCCAGGTCGAGAAAACACACCCCTCTAGTGGGGAGGCCCTTCTCACCTGAGTTTGGGTAGAGCTCCCACCGCACCCAGGGTCAAGGAGACTCCCCATTTAGGAGGGAAACCCTCTCACCTGGGTGTTAGGGGGAGCTCGTATACCATTGCACCCCAGGTCGACAAGACTTTCTCCTCTAGGGGTGAGAACCCTGTCACATTTCTGTCTTGGGGAGCTCCTATACCATTGCACCCCATTTTGAGGGGACTCCCCCCTTGAGGGGAGACCCCTCTCTCCTGGGTGTCATGGGGAGCTCCCGCCATACTCCAGGGTGAGGGGACTCTCCCCTATAGGGGCAAGGCCCCCGTCACCTGGGTGTGGGGAAAGCTATGGCCACACCCTGGGTCGAGGGGACTACCCTCTCTGGGGGAAGACCCCTGTCACCCGGGTGTCGGGAGTAGCTCCCTCTGCATCCCGAATTGCGGGGATCCCTCCTTCTCAGGGAGAGACATCTGTCACCAAGTTTTGGAGGGAACTCCCTCCGCACCTGGATCGAGGGCACTCCCCCGTCTAGGGGAAGACCCCTGTCACCTGGGTGTTGGGGGAGCTTTCGCAATAACCTGGGTCGACAGGACTCCTCCCTCTTGGGGGAGCTCCCAGCACACCCCGGGTCCAGGGGACTCTACTCTCAGAGACCCCTGTCACCTGAGTGTTAGGGGAGCTCTCTCCGCACCCCGGGTTGAGGGGACTCCCCCCTCTCCGGGGAGACCCATGTCACCTGGGTGTATGGGGGAGCTCCTGCTGCACCCCGGGTTGGGGGGATATCCCCCTCTTGGGGGAAGACCCTGTCACCTGGGTGTTGGGGGGAGCTGCCTCCACACCCCGGGTCGAGAGGACTCTCTCTTCTCACGAGAGACCCATGTCACCTGAGTGTCAGGGGGAGCTCCCGCCACACCCTGGTTCCACGGGACTCCACCCTCTAGGGGAAGACCACTGGCACTTGGGTTGAGAGGACTCCCATCTCTAGGAAAAGGACTCCTGTCACCTGGGTGTTGGGGGGAGTTCCCACCATACCCTGGGTCTAGGGAACTCCTCCCTCTAGGAGGGAGACCACTGTCACCTGGGTATGGTGGGGGGAGCTCTGCAGCACCAAGTTCAAAGGGACTCCCCCCTCTCAGGAGGAGACTCTTGTCACCTGGGTGTCGGAGGGAGCTCCTGCTGCACCCCAGGTAGAAGGGACTTCCTCCTTTAGGGAAGATACCTCTCTCACTGGGTGTCGTGGGGAGCTCCTGCCGCACCCTGGGTCGAGGCTACTCCCCCCGCTAGTGGGGAGACCCTGTTCAATTGGGCTTCATGGGGAGGTGCCACTGCACTGAGAGTAGAGAGGTTTCCACCCTCTGGGGGAAGACACCTCTCACCTGGGTGTCGGGAAGAGCTCATAAACCATCATACCCCAGGTCAAGGAGACTCCCCCTTCTAGGGGGGAGACCTCTCACACCTGCGTGTTGTGGGGAGCTCCTATACCATTGCACCCCGGGTCGAGAGGACTCCCTCCTCTCGGAGGGACACCCCTCTCACCTGGGTGTTCTGGGGAGATCCTGCCGCACCAGAAGTTGAGATGACTCCCCTCTCTAGGGGAAAGACCCCTCTCACCTGGGTGTGGAGAAGAGCTCCTGCTGCACCCTGGTTTGAGGGGACATTCCCCTCTAGGGGGGAGACCCGTCTCATCTGGGTATCTAGGGGAGCTTCCAACAGACCCAGGGTTGAGGGGACTCCCCCGTCTAGGTGAGAGACCCCTATCACCTGGGTGTCGGAAGAGCTCCCGCCACACCCTGGGTCGAGGCCATCCCCTTCTCTAGGGGGGAGACTTCTGTCACCTGGGTGATTGGGAGAGATCCCACCACACCCATGGTCGAGGGGACTCCCTCCTCTATGGAGGAGACCCTTGTCACCCGGGTGTCAGTGGGAGCTCCCGCCGTACCCCTGGTTCCATGGGACTCCTCTCTCTAGGGGGAAGACCCCTATCCCCTGGGTGTCTTGCGAGCTCCCGTCACACCCTGGGTCAAAGGGACAACCCCTCTAGGGGGAAACCCATCTCACCTGGGTGTTGTGGGAGTTCACACAGCACCTTGGGTCAAGGAATTTCCCCCTCTAGGGCGGAGACCCTTGTCAGCTGGGTGTCTGGGGGAGCTCCTGTTGCACCCTGGGTTGAGGACATTCCCCCCTCTAAGTGGGAAGACCCCTTTCAACTGGGTTTTGGGTGGAGCTCACATACCATTGCACCCAGGGTTAAGGGGACTCTCTTCTAGGGGGGGAGGCCCCGCTCACCTGAGTGTGGGGACGAGAGGTCCCGATGCACCCGGGGTCGAGGGGCCTACCCCCTCTAGGGGGGAGACCCCTATCACCTGGGTGTTGGGAGGAGCTTTCCCTGCAACCAGGGGAGATAGAATTCCCCCCTCTATGTGGGAGGCCCCTCTCACCTGGGTGTTGATGGAAGTTTGTATGCCATCACACCCAGGGTAGAGGGGACTCCCCCCTCTATTGGGGAGGCCCCTCTCACCTGGGCGTCAGGGGACCTCATAAAGCATTGCACCCAGGTTCGAGGGGGGGAGGTCCCTTTCAACTGGGTGACAGGGGAAGCTCTTATACCATCACATTCAGTGTCAAGAGGACTCCCTCCTCACCTTGGTGTCAGGGGAGCTTGTACACCATCGCACCCAGAGTTGAGGGGACTTCCTCCTTTAGTGGGGAGGCCCCACTCACGTGGATGTTGGGAGGATTTCCCACCTGACCCAGGGTCAAGGGAACTACCCCCTCGAGGGGGAAGACCCCTCTCACCTGGGTTTTGCAGAAAGTGCGCATACCATCACACCAGGGACAAGGGGACTTCCCCTTCTAAGGGGGAGGCCCCTCTCACCTGAGTGTGGGTGGGAGCTCCCAGCGTACCCAGGTTCAGGGGGACTCTCACCTCCTGGTGGGAGATCCCCTAACACCTGGCTTTCAGGCAGAGTTCGTATATCATCACAACCAGGGTCCAGGGGGTTCCCCCCTCTAGAAGGGAGATCCCTCTCACCTGGGTGTCGGGGGAGCTCCCACAGCACCCAAGGTCACGGGGACTCCCCTCTATAGGAGGGAGGCTCCTTTCACCTGGGTGTCGGGGGGACCTCCAACTCTACCCAGGATAGAGGAAACTCCCCCATCTAGGGAGGATGCACCTTTCACTTGTGTATTTGGGGAGCTCCCACAGCACCCAGTGTTGAGGGGACTCCCCCCTCTAGGAGGGATATCCCTGTCACATGGGTGTCGGGGGAGCTCTCACCACACCCAGGGGCGAGGGGACTCCCACCTCTAGGGAGAGACACCTGTCACCTGGGTTTTGGGTGGAGTTCCCGCTGCACTTTGGGTCAAGGGGACTCCCCCTCTAGGGGAAAGACGCCTGTCACCTGGGTGTCATGTAAGCTCCTGCTGCACCCCGGGTCAAAGACATTCCCCTTTCTAGGGGGCAGCCCCTGTCACCTGGGTGTCCGTGGGAGCTTTCGCCGCACCATGGGTCAAGGCGACTCCCCACTCTAGGAGGGAGATGCCTGTCACCTATGTGTCAGGGAGAGCTCTTGCCGCACACAGGTCGAAAAAATTTCCCCCTCTCGGGGGGAGACCCCTGTCACCTGGGTGTCGGAGGGGCTCCCTCCGCACCCCGGGTTGAGGGGACTCCCCCCTTAGGGGGGAGACCCATGTCACCTCTGTGTCAGGGGGAGCTCCAGCCACACCCCAGGTCATGGGGACTCCCCTTTCTAGGGGGGAGATCCCTATCACTAGGTGTCCTGGGGAGCCCCCGCTGCATCCCGGGTCGTTGGAAGCTCCCACCTCACTCTGTGTAGAGTGGACTTCCCCCTCTAAGGGGGTGACCCCTGTCATCGGGTGTCGGGGGGAGATCCTGCCGCACCCCTGGTCGAGGGGACTCACCCCTCAAGGGGGAAGAACCCTGTCACCTGGGTGTCTGGGGGAGCTCCCGCCACATCCTGGGTAAAGGGGACTCACCCCTCTAGGGGGAGACCCATCTCACCTGGGTGTTGTGGGAGTTCATGGACATTCCCCCATCTAGGGAGGGGACCCCTGTCACCTGGGTGTCTGGGGGAGCTCCCATCACATCCCAGGTTGAGGACATTCGCACCTCTCACTTGGGTTTTGGGCGGAGCTCGCATACCATCGCACCCAGGGTTGAGGGGACTGCCCCCTTCTGGGGGGGAAGCCCCTCTCACCTGAGTGTGGGGGGAGCTCCCACTGCGCACAGGGTGGAGGGGACTCCACCCTCTAGGGGATGCAACTTTCAACTGTGTGTTTGGGGGAGCTCCCACGGTGGCACCCAGTGTCAAGGGGACCCCCCCTCTGGGAGTCCCTCTAGGAGGGATACCCCTGTCACATGGGTGTCGAAGGAGCTCCCACCACACTCAGGGTCGAGAGGACTCCTCCTTCTAAGGGGGAGACCCCTCTCATCTGGGTGTCAAGGGAAGCTTTCACAGCACCCAGTATCAAGGGGACTTTCTCCTCTTGGGGGAGGCCCTTCTCACATGGGTGTCAGGGGGAGCTCTCACCGCTTCCAGTGTCAAGGGTTCCACCACCTTTTGGGCAGCGACCCCTCTCACCTGGGTTTCAGCAGGAGATCCCTCCACACTAACAGTTGAGGGGACTCCCCGCTTTATGTGGGAGGCCACTCTCACCTGGGTGTCTGGGAGAGCTCCCACCACACCCAGGGTTGAAGGGACTCCCCCCTCTAGGGGGGGAGAACCCTCTCAACTGGGTGTCGGGGGGAGTTCGTATACCATCACACCCAGGGTTGAGGGGACTTTTCCCCTCTAGGGGGGAGCCCCCAAACACCTGCATGTTGAGGGGAGCTCTCACTGCACCTAGGGTCTAAGGGACTTTCCCATCTAGAGGGAGACCCCTCTCACCAGGGTGTTTGGTGGAGCTCCTATACCATCAACCCAGTTTCAAGGGGACTCCCCCCTCTAGGGGAGAGTTCCTTCTCACCTGGGTGTTGGGGGGAACTCCCACCACACCCAGAGTAGAGGGAACAATGCTCCCCTCTAGGGAGAGGCCATTCTCACCTGTGTGTTAGAGGGAGTTCCCACAGCACAAAGTGTTGAGGGGCTCCCCACTCTATGGGGGACCCCCTCTCACCTGAATGTCAGAGGGAGCTTTCACTGCACCCAGTATCAAGGGGACTCCCCCCTGTGGGGAGAGGCCCCTCTCACCTGGATGTTGGGGGGAGATGCCACCACACCCAGAGTCAAGGAGACTCCCTGCTCTAGGCGGGAGTCCCCTCTCACCTTGGTGTCCGGGGATGCTCTCAATGGACCCAGGGTTGATGGGATCCCCCCACTAGGTGGCAGCTCCCTCACACCTGGTTGTCAGGGGGACTTCGTATATACCATCTCACCCAGGGCCAAGGAGATTGCCCCCTCTCTGGGGAGGCCCCTCTGAACTGGGTGTTTGGGGAGCTCATATACCATCACACCCAAGGTCGAGGGGAATCCCCGCTTTAAGGGGGAGGTTCCTCTCTACTGGGTGTTGGGGGGAGCTCCTATACTACTACACTCAGGGTCTTGTGGTCTCTCCCCTCTAGTGGGGAGGCCCCTCTTACCTGGTTTTCAGGGGGAGCTCCATACCAGTGCACGCGGGTTTGTGGGGACTCCCCCCTCTAGAGGGGAGGCCCCTCTCACCTGATTGTTGGGGAAAGGTACCACCACAATCAGGTTCAAGGGAATCCCCCTCTATGGAAGAGACCCCTGTCACCTGGATGTGTGTGGGGGGTAGCTCCTATACCATTGCTCCCAGGGTTGAGGTTGCTCCCCCCACTAGGAGAGAGGGCTTTCTTACCTGGATGTTGGGGGGAGCTCCCACCACACCTAGGTTTGAGGGGACTCCTCCCTCTAGTTTGGAGACCCCTCTCACCTGGGTTTCGGGGAGAGCTCATTTTTCATCGCATCCAGGTTTTAGGGGATTCCCCCCTCTAGAGGGAGGTTCCTCTCACCAGGGTGTTGGAGGGAACTCCCACCACACCCAGGGTTAAGGGGACTTTCCCCTCTACAGGGGAGGCCCCTCTCACCTCCGTGTTGGTGGGAATTCCACAGCACCCAGGCCCGATGGGTTCCCCCCTCTAGTGGAGAGTCCCCCCTCACCTGGGCATCTGGGGGAGCTCCCACCTCACCCAAGGACAAGGGGACTGCCTCCACTAAGGGGGAGCCCCCCTAAACTGAGTGTTGGAGGGAGCTTCCACTGCACCTAGGGCTGAATTGACTCCCCCCCTCTAGGGGTGTTTGGGATAGCTCCCCTCGCACCCAGGGCTGAGAGGAAACCCCCCTTTAAGGGGGAGGCCCCTCTCACCTAAGTGTCCAGGGGAGCTCCCGCCGTACTCAGGGCCAAGGGGATTCCACACTCCAGGGTGGAAGCCCATCTCACCTGTGAGTCAGGGGAGGTCCCCCGCACACAGGACTGAGGCAACTCCCCCCTCTAGGGGGAAGCCCCTCTCACCTGGGTGTCTGGGGGAGCTCCCCCTGCACCAAGGTCCCAGGATACAACCCCCTCTATGGGGGAGGCCCTTCTCACCTGGGTGTTGAGGGGAGCTCCCCCCAAACCCAGGGCTAAGGGGACTTCATTCTTTTGCAGGAGGCACCTATCACGGGTGTGTCAGTGAGAGTTCCCCTTACACCCAAAACGGAGGGGACTCCCCGCTTTAGGGGAGAGGCCCCTCTCACCTGAGTTTCAATGGGAGCTCCCCCCCTGCACCCAGAGCTGAGGGGACTCCCCTCTATGGGATAGACCCCTCTCATCTGGGTGTCAGGGAGAACTCGACTCACACCCAGGGCCGAGGGGACTCCCCCTTCTAGGGGGTAGGTCCTTCTCACCTGGGTGTCGGGCAGAGCTCTCACCACACCAAGGATCGAGGGGACTCCCCCCTCTAGTGGGGAGGCCCTTATCACCTGAGTGTGAGGGAACTCGTATAACATCGCACCCAGAGTCAAGAGTACTCCACACTCTAGGAAGGAGACCCTACTCAAGGGGGTGTTGAGGGGAGTTCCCACTAAACAGAGGGTCAAGAGGGATCCCCTCTCTAGGGGGGAGACCCCTCTCACCTGGATGTAGGGAGGAGTTCATATACCATTGCACCCAGTGTCAAGGTGACTCCACCCTCTAGGGGGAGGCCCTTCACACCTGGGTGTCAAGGGAAGCTCGCACTGCACCCAGGAATGAGAGGACTTCCCCATTTAGGGGGGAGACCCCTCTCACCTGGGTGTTGGGGGGAACTCTTATACTATTGCACCCAGGGTTGAAGGGAGCCCGCCCTCTAGGGATGAGGCCCCTTTCACCTGGGTGTCGGGGGAACTCCCACTGCACCCAGGGTCGAGAGCACTCCCCCATTTAGGATGGAGGCCCCTCTCACCTGGGTGTCAGGGAAAGCTTCCACCACACCCATGGTAGAGGGGACTCCCCCCTGTAGGAGGGTGACCCATATCACCTGTGTGTCCGGGGGGAGCTCATATACCATCACATCCAGTGTAGAGGGGACTTTCCCTCTAGAGGGGAGGTTCCACTCACCTGGGTGTCTGGGAGAACTCTCACTGCATGCAGGGTTGAGGGGACTCCCTCCTCTAAGGGGAAGACCTTTCTCATCACAGTTTCAGGGCTAGCTCATATAGCATCACACCCATGGTCAAGTGGACTCTTCCCTCTAAGGGGGGAGACCCCTCTCACCTCGGGATTGGGTGGAGCTCCTATACCATCGCACCCAGTGTAGAGGGAACTTCCCCTCTAGGGGTGTGGCCCCTCTCACCTGGGTGTTGAAGAAAGCTCCCAGCACACCCAGGGTCAAGGGAACTACAGCTTCTAGGAGGGATACCCCCCTCACCTGGGTGTCCGAGATAGTTCCAACCTCACCCAGGGCCGAGGGGCTCCCTCGTCTAGATGGGAGGCTTCTCTCACCTGGGTGTCTGGCAGAGCTCCCACCGCACCCAGGGTCAAGGGGACTCCCACCTCTAGTGGGTAGACCCCTCTCATCTAGTTGTCGGGGGGGGAGCTTGTAAACCATCACACCCAGGGTTGAGCAGACTCCCCCCTCTAGCGAGGAGGTTCCTCTCACCTGGGTGTAGGGGGGGAGCTCATATACCATCGCTCCCAGGGTAGATTGCTTTGATACTGGGCAGGAGGGAGCCTTTCAGCAACCGCACTGTGGTACACCGGTTTGGTTGTCCGAGGTTTATCTGTCCTTTGCAACAAAAGTTGGAATTTTCAGGTTTCACTTCGTTTTGCCTTTTGGGGATGAATGGAGTTTGGCCTGGAAATCAAACTTGGTTTGTACTAGTTGCTTGAAACTTCACAACTCAATGAGTTCCCAGTGAGGGCACTGTGTTTTTTTCCTACTTGAAGTAGCACTCTGACTTTCAGTCCTACCAAAGAAATACCAATTTGCTGTAAAGGTACTGAACAATTTTTCCTCAGATTGTTGTGATACTGGGCAAGAGAGCGCCTTTCACCAAATGCACTGTGCTACCCAGGTTTAGTTGTGCTAGGTTCAACCATTCGTTTGAAGGAAAAGTTGGAAATTTCAGGTTTCACTTCATTTTGCTCTATAGGGATGAATGTAGTTCTGCCTGGAAATCAAACACAATTTGTGCTAGTTGCTTGAAACTTCACACACTGAATGAATTCTCATTGAGAGCACTGTGCTTTATTTTTACTTTATAGTTCCTAAGCACAAGCACAAAGGACACGTTGAGTTTCAGTTCCATCAGAGAAATACCAATTTGCTGAAAAGGTGCTGAAAATTTTTTCCTCAGATTGCTTTGATACTGGGCAAGAGGGAGCCTTTCACCAGCCACACTTTGCTTCCCACGTTGTGTTGGCCTAGGTTCAACCATTCGTTTGCAGGAAAAGTTGGAATTTTCAGGTTTCTCTTCATTTTGCCCTATAGGGATGAATGTATTTTGTCCTGGAAATCAAACACAGTTTGTGCTAATTTCTTGAAACTTCACAAACTCAAAGAGTTCTCAGAGAGGGCATGGTGCTTTGCTCCTACTTGAAGTAGCCCTAAGCACAAGCACGCAGGAACACTTTGACTGTCAGCCCTATCAGAGAAATACCAATTTGCTGAAAAGGCGCTGAACAATTTTTCCTCGTATTGTTTTGATACTGGCCTGGAGGGAGACTTTCACCAACTGCCCTGGACTCCTCAAGGTTGGTTGTCCTAGGTTCAACTTTTGTTTGCAGGAAAAGTTGTAATTCAGGTTTCACTTCGTTTTTCCCTATATGGATGAATGGAGTTTGGCCTGGAAATCAAACATAGTTTGTGCTAGTTGCTTAAAACTTCACACATTCAATGAACTCTCACTGAGGGCATGGGTTTTTGTTCATACTTGAAGTAGCCCTAAGCAAGAGCATGCAAAACCCCTTTGATTTTCAGCCCTATCAAAGGAAATACCAATTTGCTGAAAAGGCACTGAAAAATTTCTCTCGGATTGCTTTGATACTGGGCAGGAGGGATCACCAACCACACTGGGCTGCCAAGTTTGGTTGTCCTAGGTTCAACCATTTATTTGCAGGAACAATTGGAATTTTCAGGTTTCACTTCATTTTACCCTATTGGTATCATTGGAGTTCAGCCTAAAAATCATATACGGTTTGTGCTAGTTGCTTGAAACTTCACAGACTCAATGAGTTCTCAATAAGGGCTCTGTGCTTTGTTCCTACATAAAATAGCCCTAAGTACAAGCATGCAGGAAGACTTTGACTTTCAGCCATGTCAGAGAAATACCAATTGGCTGAAAAGGCTCTGAACAATTTTTCTTGATTGCTTTGATACTGGGCAACAGGGAGCCTTTCACCAACCACTCTGAGCTCCCCTTGGTTGTCCTAGGTTCAACAGTTTGTTTGCAGGAAAAGTTGGAATTTTCAGATTTCCCTTCGTTTTGCCAATTGGGATGAATGAGGTTCTGTCTGGAAATCAAATAGGGTTTGTGCTAGTTTCTTCAAACTTCACATACCCAAAGAGTTCTCAGAGAGGCCACTGTGCTTTATTACTACTTCAAGTAGCCCTAAGCACAAGCACATAGGAACAATTTGACTTTCAGCCTTATCAGAGAAATACCAATTTGCTGAAAAGGTGCTGAACAATTTCTCTGGGATTGCTTAGATACTGGGCAGGAAGGAGCCTTATACCAACTGCACTGGGCTCCCAAGTTTGGTTCTCCTAGGTTCTACCATTCGTTTGCAGGAACACTTGGAATTTTCAGGTTTCACTTCATTTTTCCCTAAAGAGATGAATGTAGTTTGGCCTGGAAATCAAACATGGGTTGTTCTAGTTGCTTAAAACTTCACACACTGAATGAGTTCTCACTGAGGGCACTGTGTTTCATTTTTACTTGAGTAGCCTTAAGCACAAGCATAAAGGACACTTTGACTTTCAGCCCGATCAGAAAAAATATCAATTTACTGAAAAGGCACTGAACATTTTTTTCCAAATTGCTTTGAGAGTTGGCAGTAGGGAACCTTTCACCAACCACACTGGGCTCCCCAGATTTGTTTGTCCTGGGTTTAATCGTTCATTTGCAGGAGAAGTTGGAATTTTCATGTTTCACTTGGTTTTGTCCTACTGGGATGAATGGAGTTAGGCTTGGAATCAAATGGATTGGAATCTCTGATTGCTTTAATACTGGCCAGGAGGGAGCTTATCACCAACCGCACTGGGCTGCCAAGTTTGGTTGTCCTAGGTTCAACCGTTCATTTGCAAGAACAATTGGAATTTTCAGGTTTCACTAGTTCTAGAAACTACGCACACTCAGTGAGTTCTCAGTGAGGGCAGTGTGGTTTGTCCCTACTTGAAGTAGCCCTAAGCACAAGCACGCAGGAACACTTTGACTTTCAGCCCTATCATAGAAATACCAATTTGCTGAAAAGACACTGATCAATTTTTCCTGTTTTCTTTGATATTGAGCAGAAGGGAGCCTTTCACCAACCCCACTTGGCTTGCTGAGTTTCATTTCCTAGAATCAACCATTCGTTTACAGGAGAAGTTGGAATTTTCAGATTTCACTTTGTTTTGTCCTATAAGGATGAATAGAGTTCAGCCTGGAAATCAAAAACGGTTTGTGCTAGTTCTAGAAACTACACACACTCAGTGAGTTCTCAGTGAAGGCAGTGTGATTTTTTCCTACTTAATGTAGCCCTAAGAACAAGCATGCAGAAAACTTTGACTTACAGCCCTATCTTGCTGTGGGAGCTCGCCCCCCCACACCCAGGTGACAGGGGTCTCCCAAAAGAGGGGGAAATGTCCTCGACTGGGGTCCGGTGGGAGCTCCCCATGATACCCAGGTGACAGGGGTCTTCCCCCTAGAGTGTGGAGTACCTCTACCCAGGGTGTGGTGGGATCTCCCCATGACACCTAGGTGAAAGGGGTGTCTCCCCTAGAGGGAAGAGTACAATCGACCCTGGGGTGCAGCAGGAACTTCACCCAACAACCAGGTGACAGGATCTCCCCGCTAAAGGGGGAGTTCCTGTTGAGAGCCACAACCGAAGGGGCTCCAGCAAACTTCCAGCTGCCAGCAAACTTCCAGCTGCCAGCAAACTTCTAGCTGCCAACTGGCTCCTCTGCGGAGATGCTCATTGCGCTGTTTCCCCACCCTTTCAGACCACGGAGCTGCTCATTGGGGGACTTTTTTGGCTCTGCCCACACAACCCAGCCAATTGGCCTCAAGAGCAGGAGGAATTGGGGAGGTTGAGAGGCTTGTGGGAAGCCAGTGGTGGCAGTTGGGCTCTGAAGGTTTTTCCTGAGGAGCTGTGTGGTTTGGTGTGTGTGTTCTAAAAATAAAGTTCATTTCTTTTGACAAGTGGCTCCTGAATTGTGCCCAGCCAGACTGCGGCGTTTGGTGGGCCACATGGGAAATGACTGAGGGTAAGTGATAAGGTAAACTGCTCGTGCCCCTGAGGGCAGGGCGAGAGGATGGGTAGCTATTTTAAGATTCTTCTTTTGGGGCTGGGGATGTGGCTCAAGCAGTAGCGCGCTCACCTGGCATGCGTGCAGCCCGGGTTCGATCCTCAGCACCACATACCAACAAAGATGTTGTGTCCGCCAACTAAAAAATAAATATTAAAAATTCTCTCTCTCTCCTTTCTCACGCTCTCTAAAAAATAAAAAAATTTAAAAAAAAGAAAAAAAAGATTCTTCTTTTGTTATGTTTCACTTTTGTTTTAAGTTGCCTATCCCTGGAGATGAGTGAGATGGAAGAGAAACTGCTCACATCTGAGGAAAAACTTACTTGTGTCTGAGGAACAGATAGGGAGAAAGGACAGATGGACATTTCAGGAGGATAGAAAGGCTATAATGATTTTGTGTTTTTCCATTTTTGTTTCATTCTGTCTCGGTTTTGTTTGGCGTCATCTTGTTGGGTTGTATTATAGTAGAAATATGGGATCAGAAATTAGTAAAAAACAAACCAAAAGAGTGTTAAGTAAATTGTTAGAGGAAGGAGGCATATCAGTAAAATCAAGAACAGTCAGGGCATACGTTGATACAATACAAAAATGTAGCCCATGGCTTTTTAAGGAGGAGTTGTTAAATATATCACAATGGCACCATCATGGTGAAGATTTAAAAAGAATAGAAAATAAAAACCCAGGGACTCTGCCAGTTGGCACATTGCCATTGTGGACATTCGTATCTTATTTGCTTTGTCCAAAGCCTTCAGTTCAGACAATGGTAGAGGAAGGAGAAGACATATTGATTCAAGTAAAAGAGAAGGTCTCTCAAGTTAGTCAGACAGAGGAAAAGATTCAAGTAAAAGAGAAGGTCTCTCAAGAGCTAGTCAGACAGAGGAAAAGATTCAAGTAAAAGAGAAGGTCTCTCGAACTAGTCAGACAGAGGAAGAAAGTTTAGAGCAGAAAAAGCCATCAGCGGAAAAGTTACAACAGGAGACTGCTATTAACACCTTTCTATCACTAGAGGGTGTAAGTGTCCAAGCAACAGCGCCACCTCCATATGCTGGGAGGCTCCCAACCCCCGCAGTTGATAGTTGGGATCCTGAGACAGGATTTCAAATATTAACATGCCCTGTATTTGAGCAGGCAGGAGGGCAGCGAATTCACCATGCTTTAAATTTCAAAAAAGTGAAGCAGCTAAAAGAGGCTGTAACAACCTATGGTCCTCAAGCACCCTTCACTGTAAGCATGGTCGAATCCATTACCAACTTGAACATGACACCAGCAGATTGGGCTAATATGTGTAAAGCTGTGCTAAATGGAGGACAATACCTGTTATGGAAGGTTGCCAATGAGGAATTTTGCAAGGAGTTGGCTAAGCGAAATGCAGCAGCTGGTTATCCTCAGAGAAATCTAGATATGTTGTTAGGAAAGGGATCTTATGAGGATCAGCAGCAACAAATTGCATATGATCCTGGTGTATACATACAAATTGCTGTAGATGCGGTTAAGGCACAGAAGACTTTACAAGGACATGGAGGTTTACAAGGTCAATTATCTAAGGTAATACAAGGAGCTAATTAACCTTATGTTGAATTTGTAGATAGGCTTATTCAAACAGCTACCAGAGTTTTGGAGAATACAGAACAAGCAATACCATTAATAAAACAACTGGCTTATGAGCAGGTGAATTGTTGGTGCAGACAAGTCATTAGACCATGGAAACATGAAGATTTAAACACATATATTAAATTATGTAGAGACATTAATGAACAAGGGCAAGTCGTGGCAGCTGCAGTACAACAGGTTTTAGATGCCAGAGACATTAATAAACAAGGGCAAATCGTGGCAGCTGCAGTAAAGCAGGCTTTAGATGCCAGGCCAAGAACATGCTACAATTGTGAACAAACAGGACATTTTAAAAGGAATTGCCCCATAGGAGGAGGGTTTAACAAAACTAGGTATCAAAGGAGTAGAATACCGGGTATTTGCCCACGATGCCATAGAGGGAGACATTGGGCTAATGAATGCCATTCTCAAACCACCATAGAGGGTACTCCATTATCAAAAAACGAACAAGGACCAGGTGTTTATCCACGATATCATGGAGAAAGGCATCAGGCTCCATTGCCAAAAAATGGACAGGGGGCCCAATGCTCCGGGGCCCAAGACCACAAATATACAGAGCACTGGAGGAACCCAGCAATCCCATCAAGGTAGTGCCCAGGACACATTGTCCAATAGATCCCTCATCAGACAAACCAGAGGGAGCACAGGGTTGGACATCTGTGCCTTCGCCAGAGCAGTACTAACTCCAGAGATGAAAGTTCAAATCATTCCCACAGGGGTAAAAGGACCTCTTCCCAAAGGAACAGTATGCTTATTATTGGGATGCAGTTCTTCTACTCGAAAAGGACTTATGATAAGTCCTGGGGTAATTGATCCCAATTATGAAGGTGAAATAAAAATTATAGCCAGTTCTCCAAAGGGAGTATCAGTAATTTCACCTGGAGATAGAATAGCACAGTTACTAATAATACCCAGCCTACATGATAAATTTTCTAGTCATACTGTAGAAAGAGGTTCCAAGGGATTAGGCTCCACAGGTGTAGATTGGGCTATGTTTTCTTTAAATTTAGATTCTCACCCCATGCTAAAACTAAATATTCAAGGACATGAATTTAATGGGCTACTGGATACAGGTGCAGACCTTAGCATCATATCTCATAAAGAATGGCCAAAACATTGGCCATTACAACAAGCCACTCAAATGCTTCAAGGCCTAGGAGTGGTGACTAATCCCCATAGAAGTGTAATGGTATTAGATTGGAAGGATCCTGAAGGATGTGAAGGAACTATACAACCATATGTATTGGATCATCTCCCTATAAATATATGGGGACGAGATGTCCTAGATCAATTAGGTTTGACATTAACAAATAACATCAACCAAAATGCACCCACTATTATGACTAGACAAGGTTTTAGGAAAGGAAAAAGATTAGAAAAACAATAAAAAGGTATAGCAGCACCAATACAAACAGATCAAGGAACGGACAGACATTGGTTGGATTTTCAGAAAGGGCCACTGAGACAATAAAAATTACTTGGAAATCAGAAAGACCAGTATGGGTTCCTCAGTGGCCCCTGACTAAATAAAAGATACAAGTAGCCCATGACCTGATCAAACAACAATTAGTGGAGGGACATATACAACCTTCTGTATCTCCCCATTATACTCCCATTTTGTCATCAAAAAGAAATCTGGTAAATTGAGATTATTGCAAGATTTAAGAGCCATTAATAATGAGATGGTTATTATGGGACCTGCTTGATCGGGGATTCCTCAATTGTCTGCTTTGCCAAAAACCTGGTATGTTTTAGTTACAGATATTAAAGATTTTTTTTTTCAATTCCAATTCATCCTGAGGATAGTCCACATTTTGCCCTTACTATCCCTGCACTGAATCATGAAGGTCCTGATCAGAGATATGAATGGAAAGTACTCCCTCAAGGGATGGATAACAGCCCAACTATGTGTCAAATTTATGTTAATAAAGTAATACAGCCACTTAGAAATCAAAATCCTGAACTACAAATATTTCACTATATGGATGATGTATTATTAGCACACAAAGATAAAAACACATTGCTAGAATGTTATGCCACACTTACAAACTTATTAAAAAATTATAATCTAGAGATAGCAATAGAGAAAGTACAATTAAATTTTCCAATTAATTATTTAGGAGTTCTATTGTCCTCAACCATGGTCCATCCACCAAAAATTCAAATACGAGTAGATCAACTCAAATCACTTAACGACTTTCAAAAGTTATTAGGAGACATAAATTGGATAAGGCCTTATCTACGTATACCAACAGGAGATTTGGGACCTTTATTTAATATCCTAAGAGGTCCATCAGATCCAAATTCATCCCACATGTTAATGCCTGAAGCAAGAAAGGCATTAAAAATCATTGAAACATATATAGAAAATATTCATTTAGATAGAATTGATATAAGTTTGCCTTTATTATTTATTGTACTACCAACAAAAAATGTCCCTACAGGAGTATTTTGGCAAGAAGGTCCATTATTATGGATACATTTATCTTATTCTCTACATTTATCACTATTCTTACTAGGTATCCTGAGGCTGTAGGACAATTAATACTCAAAGGAATAAAAGCAGCAAAGGGAGTGTTTGGAATTTCTCCCAATAAAATTATTACTTCATATACTATGAATCAAATTGATGACTTAGCTAATGAGTTAAATACATGGGCAATAATCATGTGCAAATCTAATGTTTCATTTGATAAACACTTATCATCTAATCCTTTATTCTCTTTTTGGTCATTGCATCCTGTAATTTTTCCAAAAATGACAAGAAAAACACGTATTATGAATGCCCCAAATATATTCACTAATGGGTCAAATAATGGTACAGCACCAATAGTTACACCTGATCAAACTTTTACATTTTTAGTACTCAAACAATCAGCTCAGAAGGTAGAGTTTAATGCAGTATTACAAGCTTTTGTGATGTTTAAAGATTCTGTATTTAATTTATTTTCCGATAGTCAGTATATAGTTAATGCTATAGTATCCCTTGAAGATGCTGGTAGGATTTCCCCTTCCTCTACTGTTTTCTCTTTGCTTTCCACTATACAAAGTCTAATCTGGGACAGAAAAGATCCATTCTTTATACGACATATCAGGGCACATACAGGATTGCCTGGAGCCCTTAGTTTGGCAATGATTTAGCAGATAAAACTACACATGACATACATGTTTTCTCTACACTAGAAGCTACAAATTTTCATAAAAAGTTCCATGTCAATGCTAAAACTTTACAAAAGTGTTTTAAAATAACTAAAGAACAAGCTAGATAAATAATAAAACAATGTCAAAATTGTGTGACCTTTTTACCACAAGTTAATCTTGGAATCAATCCTAGAGGACTGATACCTAACCATATTTGGCAGATGGATGTCACACATTTGCCAGAATTTGGAAAATTAAAATATTTGCTTGTTACACTTGACACTTCTTCTGGATTTTTGATGGGCTCCCTTCATGCCAGAGAAAAAAACTAAAGATATTATAGCTCATTGCTTACAAAATTTTGCAACTGTGGGCGTTCCAAAACAGTTAAAAACAGATAATGCCCCTGGTTATACTTCTACCTCTTTTAAACAATTTTACTCATCATTTGGCATTACTCATATAACAGGAATCCCATACAATCCACAGGGACAAGGCATAGTTGAAAGAGCTCATCAAACTATTAAAATGTACTTATTAAAGCAAAAAGAGGGAATTGGGAAGGGGTATATATTCCCCAAAGGTAAACTTAAAATAACCCTTTTTACTCTAAACTTTTACAATTTGGAATCATCAGGGCTTAATGCTGCAGAAAGGCATATGTGTCCAAAAAAAATGTACAGAAGCCCAAGGTACTTTGGAAGGATATTCTAACAGGACAATGGAAAGGTCCTGACTCAGTAATTGTCTGGAGTCAGGGGTCTGTTTGTGTGTTTCCACAGGGAGAACAGCAGCTGATTTGAATTCCAGAAAGATTAACTAAAGTGATTTCTACAGACCAAAAAGAAGATGATTTGGCTCAAATCCATAACAGCTGATATCCCAAACTCCAGTTTGGCTATCCTTACATCTGCAACAGAACCAGGATGCTTTTTCAATATCTATTTTATTATTACCCTTTCCCACATCATGAAGTTCTATTTTGTTTATTGAGCTCATACAGACATAGGTTAATGTTTTGATGATCAGTTCTATTTTTTGACTATAGAGTTTTTAAACATTGCAATGGATATTTCACCTGTAAAAAGTTATAAGTATTATGTTATGTGTTGTATGTATTATATTATGTGTGCACACTTGTGTTTTATGTTGTATGTTTGTATGTACGTATGTCCATGTATCTTATATGATGAGTGCTCATGAAAAAATGGATCCTAATTTTTTTTATTCACGTGATTTAAATGGTTTAATTTAAATTGGGTAAACAGCTGTTGAGGATTGTTTTAATATGTGAACAAAAAGGGAGTTTAACAGATCTGTTTGTTTACTTTCACCTTTCCTTTTCATTATATTTAATAATTCTGTTCAAGATAATGTAAATTGTTAAGAAAATTGTTTTCTTTTAGTGCCTTCTGGAATGTTACATAATTTTTTCTCTAGCCATTATTGCCAGAATTTCTATCTTCATCCCAGTGCCGGTGAAGACAAAGATAAAACCAATCTACAGCTTCTGCAATAGCCATCACTGAACTGCTTGCAGAACTTGCCTGGACTATGTATCACTTGTATGCATTGTGAACTCACTTGTATGCATTGTGAACTATCTTCTGGTACAGCAACTTTTGGTAGTGTTGGGGTATTTTTGCTGA
Organism: Urocitellus parryii; assembly: GCF_045843805.1. Taxonomy (NCBI): domain Eukaryota; kingdom Metazoa; phylum Chordata; class Mammalia; order Rodentia; family Sciuridae; genus Urocitellus; species Urocitellus parryii. The sequence goes on from NC_135534.1 coordinate 125,104,462, forward strand.
TGGTGTCATCTGTGGTACAACTTTTCCAAAAGGAGCCGTCAATTGGCTTGGTGTATCTTCCTCCCTTCTGCTTGTCATGGTCCTTCAACTAAAATTTGGGGGCCACCAGAGGTGAGGCAAAGAACCTCACCCCCCCGCGCTGGTACGAAGACCTATCCACAGGTGTGACTGTATGCTGGACCGGTAGTCAATGATGGGAAAGATCCAATTGCAATGGTACCAACCTAAGACAGGAGGCTGACGCCTTGAGGTCAGCTCATCCGATGAATGGTAAGGACCATATGTACTATTGGACAACCTAAGGCAAGCACGTCCCTAAGCCACACGCTTGTTTAAACAGAGAGGGGCAGATGTTGAGAGCCACAGCCGAAGGGGCCCCAGCAAACTTCCAGCTGCCAGCAAATTTCCAGCTGCCAACTGATGATTGGCTCACAGCAGGCCCCAGCAAACTTCTAGCTGCCAACTGATTGGCTCCTCTGCGGTGATGCTCATTGGGCTGTTTCCCCACCCTTTCAGACCACGGAGCTGCTCATTGGGGGACTTTTTTGGCTCTGCCCACACGACCCAGCCAATCAGCCTCAAGAGCAGGAGGAGGTTGAGACGCTTGTGGGAAGCCAGTGGTGGCAGTTGGGCTCTGAAGGTTTTTCCTGAGGAGCTGTGTGGTTTGGTGTGTGTGTTCTAAAAATAAAGTTCATTTCTTTTGACAAGTGGCTCCTGAATTGTGCCCAGCCAGACTGTGGCAAGCTCCCTTGATGTGGGGTGTGGTAGGAACTCCCCAGACACCCATGTGACAGGGGCTTCCCCCCTAGAGGAGGTAGTCCCCTTGACCCTTGGTGCAGAGGGAGCTCCCCCTGACACACAGGTTAAAGGGGTCTTTCCCCAAGAGAGGGGAGTACCCTTGACCCAGGGTGTGGCTGGAGCTAACCCTGACACCCAGGTGACAGAGGTCTCCCCCTATGAAAGGGGAGTCCTGTCAAACCACGGTGCCATGGGAGCTCCCCCCAAACCCAGATGACAGGGGTCTCCTTTCAAGAGGCAGAAGTCCTCTTGACCCAGGGTATGGGGGGAGCTCCCCCTGACACCCAAGTGACAAGGGTCGCTTTCCTAGAAAGGGGAGTCACCTCTACCCGGGTGCCGTGGGAGCTCACCCTGACACCCAAGTGGCAGGGGTCTCTGTTCTAGAGAGTGCAGTCCCCTCAACCCAGGGTGCCATAGGACCTTCCCCTGACACTCAGGTGACAGGGGCCTCCCCACTAGAAAGGGGAATCCCCTTGACCCAAAATGCAGTGGAGATCACCCCGACACACAGGTGGCAGGTGTCTTCCCCAAGAGGGGGGATTCCCCTCGACCCGGGATGTGGTTGGAGCTCCCCCCGACTCCCAGTTGACCGGGGTCTCCCCCGGAGAGGTGGGAATGCTCTCGACCCAGGGTGTGGGGGGAGCACCTCTGACACCCAGGTGACAGGGGTCTCCCCCCTAGAAAGGGGATTCACCTCTACCCGGGTGTGGAGGGAGCTCACCCTGACACCCAGGTGACAGGGGTCTTCCTTCTAGAGGGGCCAGTCCCTCAACAGGGGTGCTGCAAGACCTCCCCTGACACCCAGGTGACAGGCGTCTCTTCCCTAGCGGGGGGATTCTTCTCGACCAAGGGTGCAGCGTGAGCTTCCCCATACACCCAGGTGACAGGGGTCTCCCTCCCCCCGAGATGGGCGAGTCCTGTCAACCAGGGAGGGGAGGGAGCTCTTCCCGACACCCAGGTGACAGGGGCCTCCCTCCGAGAGGTGGGAGTTCCTTCGACCCAAGGTGCAGTGGGAGCTCTCCCTGACACCCAGGTGACAGGGGTCTCCCCCATACACGGGGGAGTCCCCTTGACCTGGTTTTCGTCGGGAGCTCACCCCGACACCCAGTTGACAGGGATCTCCTTCCTAGAGGGAGTAATGTCCTCCACCTGGGTTTCAGCAGGAGCTACCCATGACATCCAGGTGACAGGTGTCTCCCCCCTAGAGGGGGGAATGTCCTCAACCTGGGGTGCAGTGAGAGCTCTGCATGACACCCAGGTGACAGGGTGTCCCCCAGAGAGGGAACAGTCCCTTCAACCCGGAGTACAGTGGGAGCTCCCCACACACACACCCAGGTGGCAGGGGCCTCCCCCGTAGAAACAGGAGTCACCTCAACCCACTGTGTGCGGGAGGTCACCCTTACATCCAGGTGACAGGGTTCTCCACCTAGAGGGGGAGTCCCCTCAACCCGGTGTGCATCAAGAGTTCCCCAGACTCCCAGGTGATAGAGTTCTCCCTCTGGGTGGGGGGGAATGATTTGACCCGGGGTGCAGTGTGAGCTCAGCACAACAACCAGGTTACAGGGGACTCCCCCATAGAAGGGGGAGTCCCCTTGACCTGGTGTGTGGCAGGAGCTCCCCCCGATACCCAGGTGACATGGGTCTCCCCCCTAGAGGGGGGAGTCCCCTCAACCCAGGTTGGGACAGCAGCTCCCTCCGACACCCATGTGACAGGGGCCTCCCACCTAGAGGGTGGAGTCCACTCGACCAGGGGTACATCAGGAGCTTCCCCCAACACCCAGGTGACAGGTCTCTCCCCCTGAGAGGAGGGAGTCCCATCAACCTGGATTTAGTGGGAGCTTCCCCTGATACCCAGGTGACAGGGGTCTTCGCCCTAGAGGGGGGAGTCTCGTAGACCCAGGATGCGGCAAAAGCTCCCCTGGAGACTCAGGTGTCAGGGGTCTCCCCCTGAGAGGTGTGATGGGAGCTTCCTCCGATTCCTAGGTGACACGGGTCTCCCCTCGAGAGGGGGAGTCCTGTCAACCCGGGGTGCAGCGGGAGCTCCCCCGACACTGAGGTGACAGGGACCTCCGCTCTAGAAGGGGGAGTCCTGTTAACCCGGCATGTGTTGGAAGCTCCCCCAGACACCCAGGTGTCACCCGGAGAGGGGAGACACCCATCGACCCTGGGGGTGCAGGAGAAGTTCCCCCGTACATCCAGGTGACAGGAGTATCCCCGCTAGAGGGGAGTCTCCTGACAACTCGTGGTCTGGGGGAGCTCCCCCCTGCACGCACACACACACACACACACGTGACAGGGGTTGAGGGGAAAGTCCCCTTTACCAAGGAGCTGCGGGAGCTCCCCCCAACACCCCGGTGAAAGGGGTCTCCCCCTGAGAGGGGGGAATATCTTGACCAAAGGTGTGGCTGGATCTCCCCACTACACCCAGGTGACAGGGGTCTCCCCCATACAGGAGGGAGTTCCCTCCACCCGAGGTGCTGCAGGAGCTCCCCTTGACACCTGGGTGACAGGGGTCTCCCAGCTAGAAGGGGGAGTCCCCTCGACCTGGGGTGGTGGGATCTGCCCCCAACACCCAGGTGACAGGGATCTCCCCCCGAGAGGGGTAGTACTGTCTACTCCGGGATCCGCCGCAGCTCCCCCCGACACTCAGGTAACAAGGATCTTCCCCAAGAGGGGGGAGTCCAGTCGACCTGGGGTGTGGTGGGAGCTGCCCCCAACACCCAGGTGACAGGAGCCACCCCCCTAGCAGAGGGTGTCCCGTCGACCCAGGGTGGGGCTGTAGCTCCCATGGACACCCAGGTCAAGAGGTCTCCCCCTAAATGGGGGAGTCCCCTCAACCCAGGGTGTGGCAAATGCTCCCCCCGACATCCAGGTGACTGGGATCTCCCGCCTAGAGAAGGGAGTCCCCTCAACCCAGGGTGCGGAAGGAGTTCCCCAGGTGACATGTTCCAGGTGACAGGGGTCTTTCCCATAGAGAAGGAAGTGAGCTCAACCCAGGGTGAGACACGAGGTCCCCCAGACAGGTGACAGGGATTTCACCCTAGAGGAAGGAAGTCCCCTTGATCCGGGGAACGGCGGGAGCTCCCCGCGACACCCAGGTGACAGGGGTCTCCCTGCTAGAGGGGGAAGTCCTCTCGACTTAAAGTGCGATGGGAGCTCCCTAGAAAACCTGGTGACGTGGGTCTCCTTCCTAGAAGGAGGAATCCCCTCGACCTGGGATGCGGGGGGAGATCCCCATGACACCCAGGTGACAAGGGTAGAAAGGAATTTCTCCTTGACCCAGGGTGTGGTGGGAGCTCACCCCAACACCCATGTAACAGGGATCTCCGCCCTAGAGCGGGTAGTCCCCTTGACCTGGGTTGCAGCGGGAGATCTTCACCGAGGTGAAAGGGGTCTTTCTCCTAGAGGGGGGAATGTCCTCGACCAGGGGTGCTGCAGAAGCTCCCCACGCCTCCCAGGTGAGAGGGGTCTCCTTCCTAGATGGAGGAGTGCCCTCAACCCGGAGTTCGGCGGGAGCTCCCCCTATACTCCGGTGACAGGGGTCTCCCCCTAATGAGGGGAGTCCCCTCGCTCTGGGGTGAGGCAGGACCTCCTCCGACACCCAGGTGACAGGGTTCTGCCCCCTAGAGGGGGGAGTGCCCTCTACCCTGGGTGCCGTGGGAGCTCCCCTCGACACTCAGGTGAGAGGGGCCTCACCCCTAGAGGGGGGAGTCCAGTTGACCAGGGGTGTGGTTGGATCTACACCCAACACCCACGTGAGTGGGGTCTACCCCATAGAGGGGATGTCCCCAGGACCCTGGGTGTGATGGTATAGGAGCTTCCACCTGACACCCAGATGAGAGGAGTGTTTCCCCTAGAGAAAGGAGTCCCCTCTACCCTGAGTGTGGTGGGAGCTCCCCTACACCCAGGTTAGAGGGGTTTCCCTACTACATGGGGGAGTACCCTCGATTCTTGGTGCAGCAGGAACTCGCCCTGACACCCTGGTGAGAGGTGTCTACCCGCTAAAGGGGAGTCCCCACGTACCAGGTGCAGCTTGAGCTTCCCCATACACCCTAAAGGGGGGAGTCCACTCAAAGTGGAGGCTTCAGGAGCTCCCACACACACATCCAGGTGAGAGAGGCCTCCCCACTAGAGGGGGAAATTGGCTCCACCCAAGATGATGAGGGAGCTCCCCACAACACCCAGGTGAGAGGGGTCTTTTCCCTAGAGTGGGGAATCCCCTTGACCCGGGGTGTGGTAACAGACTTCCCCACACCCAGGTGAGAGGGGTCTCTCCCTTAGAGTGGGGTGTCCCCTTGACCCGAGGTGTGGCAGAAGGGCCCTTGCCACCTAGGTGAAAGGGGTCTCCCCCTAGAGGGATCTCCCCTCCACCCTGGCTGCGTTGGGGCCTCCTCCCAACACTAAGGTGAGAGATGCCTCCCCCCTATAGGGGGGAGTCCCCTTGACCTAGGGTGCGTCCAGTCCTCCTCCCAACACCTAGGTGAGAGGTGTCGCCCCCATAGAGGGCGAGTCCCCTCGACCCTGGTGTGCGGTGGGCCCTGCCTTTGACACCCAGGTGTGTGGGGCCTCCACCCTAGAGGGGAGAGTTCCCTAGATCGGGGTATGGTGTGCCCACCCCCAACACCTTGGTGAGAGGGACCTCCCCCCTAGACGGGACAGTCCATTTGACCCGGGATGCTGCGGGCCCTCCCCCCAACACACAGGTGAGAGGGGTCTTCCCACTAGATGTGGGAGTCCTTTCAATGCGGAGTGCGGGGGGCCCTCCCCCAACAACCAGGTGAGAGGGGGCTACCCCCAGAGGGTGGAGTCCCCTTGACCCAGAGTGCAGCGAACCCTGACACCCAGGTGAGAGGGGTCTCTTCCCTATGGTGGGGAGTCCCCATGACCCGCGTTGCCAGGGGACCTCCTAGTGACACCCAGGTGAGAGGGTTCTCCCCCCTAGGGGGGGAGTCCCCTTGACCTGGGGTGCATCGGGACCTCACCACAACACCCATGTGAGAGGGATCTCTCCCTTAGAGGGGGAAGTCCCCTTGACCCACAGTGAGGCGAGAACCACCCCGACACCCAGATGAGAGGGGTCTCCCCCTAGAATGGGGAGTCTGCTTGACTCGGGGTGTGGCGGGACCTCCCCGCAAAACATAGGTGAGAGGGGTCTCCCCCTGATGGTATTTGAGCTCTCCCCAACACCCAGGTGAGAGGGATCTTTCCCCTAGATGGGGGGAGTCCCCTTGACCCTGGGTGAGGCGGGACCTTCCCCCGACACCCAGGTGAGAAGGGTATCCCCCATAGAGGGGAAAATCCCCTTCACCCAGGGTGCATTGAAAGCTCGACCCAACACCCAGGTGAGAGGCGTCTCCCCCCTAGAGAAAGAAGTCCTCTACACACGGAGTGCGGTGGGAGCTCCCCCTGACACACAGGTGAGACAGGTCTCCCCCCTAGAGGTGGGAGTCCCCTCGACCAGGGGTGTGGTGGGAGCCCCCACACACACCCAGGTGAGAGAGGTCTCCCCCATAGAGGGGTGAGTCCCCATGTTCCTGGGTGCATTGGGAGCTCCCCCTGACACCCAGGTGAGAGGAGTCTGCCCCCTAGAGGGGGGAGTCCCCTTGATGAAGGGTGAGGTGGGAGCTCCCCCAAACACCCAGGTGGGAGGGGTTTCCTTCCTAGTGTGGGGAGTCCCCTCTACCCTGGGTGTGGTGGGAGTTCCCCACAACACCCTGATGAGTATGGTCTCTCCCCTAGAGGGGGGACTCCCCTCGACCCTGGGTGAAGTGGGAACTCCCACCAACATCCAGGTGAGAGGGGTCTCTCCCTAAGGGGGTTGTCCTCTCCACCCGGGGTGCAGTGGGGGTTCCCCCAACACGCAGGTGAGAGGGATCTTTCCCCTAGAGTGGGGAGTACCCTTGACCGGGGTTGCAGAGGGAGCTCCCCAGGACACCCAGGTGAGTTGGGTCTCCACCTTGAAGGGGGAGTCCCCTCGATCCTGGGTGCAGCAAGAGGCCCCCCCCACATCCAGTTTAGAGCAGTCTCACCTCTAGAGGAAGGAGTCCACTGGACTCGGGGTGTGATGGTATGCGAACATTCCCTACACAGAGGTGAGAGGGGTCTCCCCCAAAGAGGGGGAAGTCCCCTTGACCTGGAGAGTGGTGAGATCTCCCTCCAACACCCATGTGAGAGGAGTCTCCCTCCTAGAGCTGGGGGTCCCCTCGACCCGGGTTGTGATGGGAGCTCCTTCAGACACCCAGGTGAGTAGGGTCTTCCCCCTAGAGGGGGGGTCCCCTGCACCCGGGGTGCAGTGGTAGCTTCCCCCAACTTTCAGGTGAGAAGATTTTCTGCCTTAACGGGGGGAGTCCCCAGGACCCTGCATGCGGTGGGAGCTGCACCCGACGCCCAGGTGAGAGGGGATTCCCCCTAGAGGGTCAGTCCTCTCAAACTGGGATGCAATGGTATACGAGTTCTCTCCGACACCCAGGGGAAAGGGGTCTCCCCCCTAGAGGGTGGAGTCTCTTTGAACCTGGTGTGGTGGGAGCTCCCCCTGACACCCCAGTGAGAGGGGACTCCCCCCTAGAGAGGGGTGTCCCCTCAACCCAGGGTGCGATGGTATATGAGCTCCACCAAAAACCAGTTGAGAGGGGTCTCCCTCCTGGAAGGGGAAGTCTCCTTGACTGGGGGTCCAATGGTATATGAGCTCCCCCCAACATTCAGGTCTTTTTCCTATGGGGGGAGTCCCCTTGTCTGTTGTGCAGGGGGAGCTCTCCCCATCACTTATGTGAGAGGGGTCTCCCCTGTAGAGAAGGGAGTCCCCTAGACCTGGGGTGCAATGGAGACTTCCCCCAACACCCAGGTGAGAGGGGTCTCCCACCTAGAAGGAGGAGTCTCCTCGACCCAGGGTTTGGTGGGAGCCTCCCCCAACACCCAGGTTATAGGGGTCTCCCTCCTAAATGGGGAATCCCCTTTACCCAGGATGCGTTGGAAGCCCCAGACACCCAAGGTGCAGTGAGGATCTCCTTCCGACAGCCAGATGAGAGGGGTCTCCAACCTAGAGGGGGGAGTCCCGTAGACCCAGGATGCAGTGGGAGCTCTCCCCACACTGAGGTGAGACTGGTCTCTCTCCTAGAAGGGGGAGTCCCCTCGACCCATTGTGCGGTGGGAACTCCCACCGACACACGGGTGAGAGGGGACTCCCAGCTAGAGGGCTCAGTCACTTAAACCTGGGGTGCAGTTGGAGCTCCTCCTGACATCTAAATGAGGGGGGGTTCCTCCTAGAGGACGGAGTCCTCTTGACCCAGGTTGCTGTGGGGGCTCCCCCTGACACCCAGATGAGAGTGGTCTCCAACTTAGAAGGGGGAGTCCTGTTGACCCAGGGTGTGCTGGGAGCTCCCCCAGACACCCAGGTGAGAGGGTTCTGCAACCGTAGAGGGGGGAGTCTCGTCGACCCTGTGTGTGGTGTGTGCTTCCCCTGACACCCAGGTGAGAGGGTCTCCCCCCTAGAGTGGTGCGCAATGGTATAGGAGCTCGCCCCAACAATCAGGTGAAAGGGGTCTCCCTCGTAGAGGGGGAATTCTCCTCGAATGGGGGTGTGATGGCCCAGACACCCAGGTGAAAGGGGTCTCTTCTTTGGAGGGGGGGGTCTCCTCGATCCAGGGTGCGATGGATAGGAGCTCCCCCCAACACCCAGGTGAGAGTTGTCTTTTTCCTGGATGGAGGAGTCCGCTAGTCCACAGCTAGTCTCCCCCCAAAGATGGGGGAGTTCCTTCGACCTGAGGTGCCATGGGAGATTCCCCTGACACCCAGGTGAGAGAGGTCTTCCCCATAGAAGGGAAAGTCCCCTCGACTCGGGGTGCAGTGAGAGCCCCGACACCCTGGGTGTGGTGGGAGCTCCCCACTACACCCACATGAGAGGGGTCTCCTCCCTAGAATGGGGGAGTTGCCTCCACCAAGGTTGGGGTGGGAGCTCCCCCCAACACCCAGGTGAGAGGGTTCTTCCCCCTAGAGGGGGGGAGTTTCCTTGACCAGGTGTGTGGCGGGAGCTCCCTCCACTACCTAGGTGAGAGGGGTCTCCCCCTGAGAGGGGTCTCCCCCCTAGAGGGGGGAGTCCCCTCGATCCCCTCAAACAAGGGTGCGGCTATATTTCCACCCGACACCCAGGAGAGAGGGGTCTCCGCCGTAGAGGGTAGAGTCCCCTCTACCAGGGGTGTGGTGGGAGCTCCCCCCAACAACCAGGCGAGAGGGGTTTCCACCCTGGAGTGGGGAGTCCCCTCTGCCCTGATTGCAATGGTATACGAGCTCCTTGTGACACCCAGGTAAGAGAGGTCTACCCCCTAGAGGGGGAGTCCCCTCTGCCGCGGATGCGATGGTATACACCCAGGTTATCTGCCCTGGGTGCCATGGTTTAGGAGGTCCTGGCGACACTCAGTTTAGAGAGGTCTCTTCCCTAGAGGGGGGAGTCCCCTGTGCTCTGGGTGTGATGGTATACAAGCTATCCGTGACTCCCAAAGTAGGGGGGTCTCCCCCCTAGTTGGAGGAGTCCCCTCTGCCCTGGGTGCAGTGGGAGCTCCACTCAACTCCCAGTTTAGAGGAGTATCCTCCTAGAGGGGGGAGTTCCTTCTGCCCAGGTGAGGTGAGAGCTCCCCCCGACTCCCAGGTTAGAGGGGTCTCCCTCCTAGAGAGAGGAATACCCTATGTTCCAGGTGTGGTGGGAGACCCCTCATCCAGGATAGAAGGGTCACCCCCCTGAAGTGGGGAGTCCTCTCTGCCCCAGGTGCGGTGGGAGCTCCTCCAACACTCAGGATAGAGGGGTCTTGCCCCTCAAGGGGGGGAATCTGCTCTTCCCTGGGTGCAGTGGGAGCTCCCCACGACACCCAGGTAAGAGGGATTCCCCCCCTCAAGGCAGGAGTCCCCTCTGCCCCGGATGCAGTGGGTGCTCCTTCCAACACCCAGGTTAGAGTGGTCTCCCCCCTAGACATGGGAGTCCCCTCTGCCCTGTGTGCAGTGGGAGCTCCTTTCGACACCCAGGTCAGAGGGGTCTCCCACCTAGAGGGCAGAGCCACCTGTGCCCTGGGTTTGTTGGGAGCTCCGCCTGACACCCAGGGTAGAGGGTAGAGCCATCTCCCCCCTAGAGGGGGAGTCCCATCTGCCCTGGATGCGATGGTATACAAGCTAACTGCAACACCCAGGTAAGGGGGTCACCCCCTTAGAGAGTGTGTTAGTAGACAAGCTTCATGCGGCCAAGTAAGAGGATTCTTCCCCCTACAGGGGGGAGTCCACTCTTTCCTGGGTGTGATGGTATATGAGCTCCCGCAAAACCCAGGTTAGAGGGGTCTCCCCCCTAGAGGGGGGATTTCTCTCAATCCTGGGTGCCATGGAATAAGAGCTCCCCTGACACCCAGGTGAGAGAGGTCTTCCCCCTCTAGGGGGGAGTCCCCTTGACACTGGTGTGGCGGGAGCTCCACCGGACACCCGGACACCCGGGTGAGAGGGGTCTCCCCCCTCAAGGGTGCGGTGGGAGCTCCAGCAACACCCAGGTGGGAGGGGTGTTCCCCCGCGAGGGGAGAGTTCCATCAACCCTGGGTGTGCTGGGTGCTCCCCAGATACCCAGATTGGAGAAATCTCACTTCTTGAAGGGGTAGTCACCTCTACCATGGGTGCGGTGGGAGCTCCCCCCAACACCCATGTTGGAGGGGTCTCCCCCCTCTAAGGGGGGGAGTCCCCTCTACTGTGGGTTTGGTGGGAGCTCCCCCAATACTCAGATTGAAGGGATTTATTTTCTCTAAGAGGGAGTCTCCTTGACCATGGGTGTGGTGTGAGATCCCCTGACACCCAGGTTGGAGGGGTCTCACCTCTGGATGGGGGAATCTTCTTGACCATGGGTGTGGAGGGAGCTTCCCCCGACACCCAGTTTGGAATGGCCTCCCTCCTCAAGGGGGGAGTCCACTCGACAGTGGGTACGCTGGGAGCTCTCCCCGACACCCAGATTGGAGGGGTATCCCATCTCAAGTGGGGAGTCCCCTCGGCCATAGGTGTGGTGGGAGCTCCCCCCACCATCCAGGTTGGAGGGGCCTCCCCCTTTGAAGGGGGAGTCCCCACAACCCTGGGTGCAAAGGTATACGAGCTCTCCCCGAAACCCAGGTTGGAAGGGTCTCCCCATTGGAGGGTGAAGTCCCCTCGACCCTGGTTGCGGTGGAAGCTCCCCGCAACACCCAGATTGGAATGGTCTCTTTCCATGAGGGGGAAGTCACCTCAACCCTGGATGCGGTGGGAGCTACCGGTGACACCCAGGTTGGAGAGGTCTCACCCTTGAGAAGGCAGTCCCCTTGATCCTGGGTGTGGTGAAAAATCCCCAAGACACCCAGGTTGGAGAAGTCTCCCCCCTAGAGGGGACTTCCCCTTGACGCTGGTGCAGTGGGAGCTCACCTCAACACCAAGGTTAGAGGGGTCTTCCCCCTCTAGCAGGTAGTCCCCTCCACCCTGGGTGCGGTGGGAGCTCCCCCTGACACCCAGGTAGGAGGGGTCTCACCCTCAAAGGGGGAATCTCCTGGACCCTGAGTGCGGTGGGAGATCCACCCAGGTGCAGTTGGAGCTACCCCCGACACCCACATTAGAGGTGTCTCCCCCTAGAGAGGGGAGACCCTTCAACCTGGATGCGATAGTATACGAGCTCCCCCCAACACCCAGGTGAGAGGGGTATCCTCCCTATAGGGGAGAGTCCCCTTGACCCGAGGTGAGATGATATACAAGCTCCCCGGGACACCCAGGTGAGAGGAGCCTCCCCCCTAGAGGTGGGAGCTCTCCCCAGACACCCAGGTGACAGGGGTCTACCCCTTAGAGGAAGGAGTTCCCACGACCTGTGGTGCGATGGTATATGATCTCCCCCAACACCCAGGTGAGGGGGGTCTCCCCCCCTAGAGAGTATAGTCCCCTCAACTCTGGGTGCGATTTTATAGGAGCTCACCCCGTCACCCAGGTGAGGGGGTCTCCCTCCTAAAAGGGGAAGTCCCCTCGACCCGGGATGCAATGGTATAGGAGCTCCTCCGACACCCAGGTGAGAAGGGTCTCCCTCATAGAAGGGGGAGTCCCATCGAACCCTGTGTGTGTTGGGAGCTCCCACTGACACCCAGGTGGGAGAGTTCTCCCCCCTTGAGGGGCGAGTCCCCTCGACCCTGGGTGCAGTGGGAGTTCCCCCGGAACACCCAGGTGGGAGGGGTCTCCTGCCTCGACGGGGGAGTTCCCTCGACCCTGGGTGCGAAGGTATAAGAGCTCCCCGCAACACTCAGGTTGGAAGTGTCTCCCACTTCGAGGGGTGAGTCCCCATGACCCTGGGTGCTGTGGGAGCTCCCCACAGCACCCAGGTTGCAGGCGTCTCCCCTCTCGAGGGGGGAGTCCCCTCAACCCGTGGTGCAATGGTATAGGAGCTCTGCCCAAAACACAGTGAGAGAGGGAAAACCCTCCACCCGGGTTGCAGAGGGATCTTTCCAGACACTCAGGTGAGAGGTGTCTCCCCACTAGAGGTGGGACTCCCCTCCACCCAGGGTGCGGTGGGAGCTCCCTCCGACACCCAGGTGAGAGGGGTCTCAGGGGTCTCCCCCTTAGAGGGGTAGTCCCCTCCACTCCAGGTGTGGTGGGAGCTCCCCCCAACACCCAGGTGAGAGAGGTCTCCCCCCTAGAGGGAGGAGACCCCTCTACCTCAGGTGCGGTGGGAGCTCCCCCGACATACAGATGAGAGGGGTCTCCCCCCTAGAGGGGAAAGTCCCTCCACTCTGGGTGCAGAGGGAGCTCCCTGAACATGGAGGTGAGAGGCGTCTCCCTCCTAGAAGGAGGAGATCCCTCTACCCCAGGTGTGGTGGGAGCTCCCCTCTACACACAGTTGAGAGGGGTCTTTCCAGAAGGGAAAGTCCCCTTCACCTGGGTGGGTGGGAGATTCCCCCGTCACCCAGGTGAGAGGCATCTCCCTCCTAGACAGGGGAGTCCCCTCCACCCAGGGTGCGATGGTATACAAGCTCCCTGCAACACCAAGGTGAGAGGGGACTCCCTCCTAGAGATGGGAATCCCTTCCACCCAGGGTGAGGTGAGAGCACCCCTCACACCTGACACCCAGGTATGAGGGCCCCCCCTCAGAGGTGGGAATTCCCTCCACTCGGGATGGGATATTACGAGCTCCCCCTGACAACCAGGTGAGGGGGTCTCCGCCCTAGATGGGGGAGTTCCCTCGACACTAGGTGCGGTGGGAACACCCCTGACACCTAGTTTCCATGGGTATCCTCCACCCAGTGTGCGATGGTATATGAACTTCCCCCGAAACCCAGGAGAGAAGAATCTCCCCGCTAGAGGGGGGGAGTCCCCTCGACCCTGGGTGCAGTGGGGAATCCCCCAACACCCAGTAGAGAGGAGTTACCCCCCCTAGAAATGGGAGTCCCCTCAACCCTGGGTTCGGTGAAAGCTCTCCCTGACACCCAGGTGAGAGGGGCTTACCCCCCTAGCGGGGGAGTCCCCTCAATCCTAGCTGTGGCGGGAGCTCTCCCCGATACCAAGGTGAGAGGAGTCTCCCCCATAAATTGGGGAGTTTCCTATATCCTGGGTGTGGCAGGAGTTCTCCCCAACACCCAAGTGAGAGGGGTCTCTCCCCTAGGGGGGGAGTCCCCTCGATCCTGGGTGCTTCAGGAGCTCTCCCCAACACCCAGACGAGAGAGGTCTCCCCCCTAGAGCACGGAGTCCCCTCAAAACCGGGGACAGAAGCTTCCTCTGACTCCCGGGTGAGAGGGGTCTCCCGTATAGAGAGAAAAGTCCCCTCGATCTTGGGTGTGGTGGGAGCTCTCCCACCCACCAGAGTGAGAGGAGTCTCCCCCATAGTGGGAGAGTCCCTCGATCCTGGGTCGAGTGGAAGCTCTCCCAGAAACCCAAGTGAGAGCGGTCTCCTTCCTAGAGCGGGGAGTCCCCTGGATCCTGGGTGTGGTGGGAGCTCTCCCAGACACCCAGGTGAGAGGGGTCTCCCACTGAGAGGGGGGAGTCCACTCGATCCTGGGTGCTGTGGGATCTCTCCCCAAAACAAAGGTGAAAGGGGTCTCCCCCCAGAAGGAAGAGTCCCCTTGATTCAGGGTGTGATAGTATATGAATGCCCCCTGACACCCAGGTGAGAGAGTTCACTCCCCTAGAGAGGAAGTCTCCATGACCCTGGGTGCAGTGGGGGCTACCAGGTGAGAGGGGTCTTTCACCTAGAGGGGAAAGTCCCATGGACTCTGTGTAATGTTATAGGAGCTCCTCCCTATACCCAGGTGAGAGGGGTCTCCCCCCTAAAGGGGGGAGTCCCCTCAGCCCTGGGTGCTGTAGGAGCCCCCCCACATACCCAGGTAAGAGGGGTCTTTCCCTAGATGGGGGAGTTCCCTCAACCCTGGGTGCAGTGGGAGCTACCCCTGACACCCAGGTGAGAGGGATCTCCCCCTAGAGGGAAGAGTCTTCTAGACCCTGGGTGAGGTGAGAGTTCCCCCAGACACCCAGGTGAGAGGGGTCTCCCCAAGAGAGGGGAGTCCCCTCGACCCTGGGTGCGGTGGGAGCTCCCCAAGACACCCAGGTTAGAGGGGTCTCCCCACTAGAGGGGGCATTACCCTGGACCGGAGGTGCAGAGGGGGTTCCCCCAACACCCAGGTGAGAGAGGTCTCCTCCCTAAAGGGGGTAGTCCCCTCGACTCTGGGTACAGAGGGAGCTCCCCCAGACACCCCGGTGAGAGGGCTCTCCCCCATAAAGGAGGGAGTCCCCTCAACCCTGGGTGCCGTGGGAGCTCTTCCCGACTCCCAGGTGAGAGGGGTCTCCCACCTAGAAGGGGTGTCCCCTTGACCCTGGGTGCAGTGAGAGTTCTCCCCGACAAGCAGGTGAGAGGAGTCTTCCCCCTAAAGGGGAAAGTCCCCTTGTCACTGGGTGTTGCGGAAGCTCCCCCAGACACCCAGGTGAGAGGGGCCTTCCCCTGAGAGTGGGAAGTCCTCTCAACCCAGGTTGCGGTGAGAGCTCCCCCCAACACCCAGGTGAGAGGTTCATCCCCCCTACAGGGGGGAGTCCCCTCAAACCAGGTTCCAGTGGGAGCTCCCCCGACACCCAAGTGAGAGAGGCCTCCCCCCTAGAGGGGGAGTCCTCTCAAACCAAGATGCCGTGAGAGCTCCCCCTGACACCCAGGTGACAGGGGTCTCCCCACTCTATGGGCGAGTCCACTCTACCCGGGTGCATTGGGAGCTACATCAACAACAATGTAAGAGGGGTCTTCCCTATAGAGTGGGGAGTCATTAGACCAAGGTTGAGGTGGGAGGTCTTCCGGACTCTCCAGTGAGAGGGGCCTCCCACCTAGATGAAGGAGACTCCTAGACTCAGGGCTCTATGGGAGCTCCCTCAGACACCCAGGTGAGAGGGGTCTCCCCGCTAGAGCAGAGGAGACTCCTCGACCCGGACTGCAGTGAGAGCTCCCCCATCATACAGGTAAGAAGGGCCTCACCCCTTGAGGGGAAATCTCCTTGATCCCGGGTGCAGTGGGAGCTCCCCCCAACACCCAGGTGAGAGAGGCCTTTCCCCTTAAGGAGGGTGGTGGGAGCTGCCTCCAACACCAGCTAAGAGGAGTCCCCTTGACCCGGGATGTGGTAAGTGTTCCTCCTGAAACCCAGGTTAGACTGGCCTAGACCTGGGTTGCAGTGAAAGCTTTCCTTGACACCCAGGTGAGAGGGAACTCCCCCCCCTCTAGGGGGGACTCACCTCGACCCGGTGTGAGGTGGGAGCTTTCCCCCACACTCAGATGAGAGAGGCCTACCTCTAGATGGGAGAGTCCCCTCGACCAAGGGTGCGGTGGGAGCTCCCCCCCACAGCCAGGTGAGAGCGGTCTCCCCCCAGACGGGGGAGTCCCCTCGACCTGGGGTGCAGTGGGAGCTTACCCCAACACCCATGTTAGAGCGGTCTCCCTCCCTAGAGGGGGAGTACCCTCGCCCTGGGGTGTGGTGGGGTCTCCAACCTACATCCAGGTGAGACCAGTCTCCCCCCTTAGAGGGGGGAGTCCCCTCAACCCGGTGTGAAGTGGGAGTTCCCCCCTAACCCAGGTGAGAGAGGTCTCCCCCCTTGAGGGGGGAGTTCCCTCAACCCGGGGTGCAGTGGGAGCTCCCCCACACCCAGGTTAGAGGGGTCTTCCCCCTTGAAGGGAGAGTCCCCTCAACTATAGTGCAGTAGGAGCTCTCACAACACACAAATGCAAGGGGCCTCTCCACTCAATGACAAAGTCCCCTCGACCCTGGTGTGCTCCTGGACACCCAGGTGAGTGGGACATTTCCCCTCAAGGGGGGAGTCTCCACGACCGGGATGTGGTGGGAGTTTCCTCTGACACCCACGTGAGAGGGGTCTCTTCCCTAAATGGGGGAGTCCCCAAGTGCGGTGGGAGCTCCCATGGACACCCAGGTGAGAGGGGTCTCCCTCCTAGAGGGAGGAGTCCCATTGATCCTAGGTGCCATTGGAGCTCCCCTTGAAACCCAGGTGAGAGGGGTCTCCCCCTTAGAGGGGGGGAGAACCTTCAACCCGGGGTGCAGTGGGATCTTCCTCAGACACCCAAGTGAGGGGGTCTCCCCATAGAGGAGGGAGTCCCCTTGACCCGGGATGTGGTGGGAGCTCCCCCCGAAACCCAGGTGAGAGGAATCTCCCACCTGGAGGGAAAGTCCCCTTGACCTGGGTTGTGGGAGCTCCCCTGGACACCCAGGTGAGAGGTGTCTCCCCCATAGAGGAGGGAGTCCCCTCGACCTAGGGTGCGAATTTATACAAGCTCCCCTGACATCCAGGTGAGATTGGTCTCCCCCCTAGATGGGTGAGTCCTCTCAACCCAGGGTTCATTGGGAGTTACCCCCACACCCAGGAGAGATGGGTCTCCGCCATAGAGTGGGGAGTCCCCTCGACCGGAGTGCTGGTGGATCTCTCCCTGACACCCAGGTGATAGGGGTCTCCACCCTAGAGGGGGCAGTCACCTCAACCCAGGGTGCAGTGACAGCTCCCCCCAACACTCAGGTGAGAGGGTCTCCCCACTAAAGGTGGGAGTTCCCTCGACTGGGGGTGAGGTGGGAGCACCCCCCAACACACAGGAGAGAGATATCTCTTCCCTAGAGGGGGAAGTCCCCTCAACTCCGGGTGTGGGTGGGAGCTTCTTTCGACTTCCAGGTGAGAGGGGTCTTCCTCAGAGAGGGGGGAGTTTCCTCGAGCTGGGGTTAGGTGGGAACTCCCAGTGACACCCAGGTGAGAGGGGTCATCTTCCTAGAGGGATAGTCTCCATGATCAAGTGTGTGCCGTGGGACCTCCCCAAACACCCAGGTGAGAGGGGTCTTCCCCCTCTGAGGGGTGAGTCACCTCGACCCGGAATGCATTGGCAGCTCCACCGACACCCATGTGTGAGCGGTCTCCGGCATAGAGCCGGGAGTCCCCTCGATAGGGGTGCAGTGGGAGCCCCCACACACACACCCAGGTGTAAGAGGTCTCCCCCATAGAATGGGGAGTCCCCTCGACCGGGAGTGCAGTGGGAGCTCTCCTCAAAACCCAAGTGACAGGGGTCTCCCCCTGAGGGGAGAGAGCATCCTCGACCCAGGGAGCTGTGGCAGCTCCCCAGGACACCCAGGTGATAAGGGTTCCCACTAGAGGGAGGAGTACCCTCGACATGTGGTGGGGTGGGAGCACTCCCCGATACCCAAATGAGAGGGGTCTCTTCTCTAGAGGGGGGAGTCCCCTCAAACCCTGGTTCGATGGGAGCTCCCCCTGACACCCAAGTGAGAGGGGTCTTCCACATAGAGTGGGGAGTCCCCTAGCCCCAGTGTGAGGTGGGAGATCCTCCCCCACACCCAGTTGAGAGGGGTCTCCCCCCATACAGGGAGGAGTCCCCATGACCTGGGGTGTGGTGAGAGCTTGCCCTGACACCCAGGTGAGAGGGGTCTCCCCCCAAAGGGGACCCCCATGAACAGGGTGCTGTGGGAGCTCCTTCAGACACCCAGGTGAGAGGAGTCTCCCCGCCTAAAGGGGGAGGTTTCCTTGACCTGGTGTGCAGTGGCAGCTCCCCCCAACACCCATGTGAGAAGGGTCTCTCCACAGAGGGCGGAATCCCCTTGACCCTGGGTGCTGTGGGAGCTCCCCTCAACACCCAGGTGAGAGAGGTCTCCCCACTAGAGGAGGAGTCCACTAGACTTGCGATGTTTTGGGAGCTCACCCCGAAAGCCAGGTGAGATGGGTCTCGCTCCTAGAGGGGGAGTCCCCTCGACCTGAGGTGCGACGGCATATGAGCTCACCCCCACACCCAGGTGAGAGGGGACTCCCCCATAGAGGGGGAAGTCCCCTTGACCCAGGGTGTGGTGGGAGCTCCCAGATAAGAGGGGTGACCCACCTAGAGGAGAGAGTCCCCTTGACCTGGGGTGTGGTGGGAGCTCACCCTGACACCCAGGTTAGAGGGGTCTCCCCACTAGATGGGGGACTCCCCTCGATGCAGAGTGCAGTGGCAGATCCCCACGACACCAAGGTGAGAGGGTTCTCCCCTCAAGATGAGGGAGTCCCCTTGACCCGGGGTGCAGTGGGAGCTTCCCCTGACACCCAGGTGAGTGGTGTCTCCCTCCTAGAGGTGGGAGTCACTAGGACCCAAGGTGTGGTGGGAGATGCCCCTGACACCCAGGTGAGAGGGGTCTCTCTCCTAGAAGGGGGAGTCCCCTCCACCCGGGGTGCAGTGGGTTCTCCTCCCTACACCCAAGTGAGTGGGGTCTCCCCCCTAGAGAGGGGAGTCCTTTTGACCCAGGGTGTGGTGGTAGCTCCTCCTGACAAAATGGTGAGAGGGGTCCCCCCACTAGAGGGGGAGAGTCCCCTCGACCCAGGGTGCAGTAGGAGCTCCATGGACACCCAGGTTAGAGGGTTCTCTCCCCTAGAGGGGGAAGTGCCTTCAATACAGGGTGCGGTTAGACTCCGACACCCATGTGAGAAGGGACTCCCACCTAGAGGGGGAGTCTCCTTGACCCCGGATACGACGGTATAGGAACTCCTTCCTACACCAAAGTGAGAGGTGTCTCCTCTATAGATGGGGGAGTCCCCTCACGAGGGGTGAGGTGGAAGTTCCTCCCGACATCCAGGTGATAGGTGTCTCCCCCCCTAGTGTGGGGAGTCCTGGCAACGCAGGTTGCAACCAGAGCTCTCCCAGACACCTAAGTGAGAGGGATCTCCCCCCTAGACGGGGAGTCCTTTTGACACAGGGTGCAATGGTATACGAACTACCCTGAAACCCAGGTGTGAGGGGACTCCTTCCTCTAGGTCCCTTCGACCTGAAGTTCGGTGGGAGACTCCCCCAACAACCAGGTGAGAGAGGTCTTTTTCCTAGAGGGGGAGTCTCTCTGCCGCAGTCGGGCTGCAGCAAAATAACCAGGGAGTGACGAACAACTTGTGTAGATTGATACAGCAGGAGTGGGAGCCATTTATTGTAGGACAGGAGGGGTATATATACATTCCACACAGCTTATCTTAATTAACATAAACTAGATACAGCAATCAACCAATAAGGAATCTCCACACTTAATGACTCGCTGGCATTACTTCACAAACCACTCCCTCTGCAAAATGCCAGGAGCCATCTTGACTTGTTTACAGACTCTAACATCTCTCGACCTGGGTGCTATGGTATACGAGCTCCCCCTGGCACCCAGGTGAGAGGGGTTTCCCCCCTAGAAGGGAAAGTTCCCTCCGGGTTGTGGCAGGAGATCCCCCATACCCAGGTGTGTGAGGCCTCCCCCCAAGCGGGAGGTGTCCTGTCCACCAGGGGTGCAATGGGAGCTCCGCCTTACACCCTGGTGAGAGCAGTCTCCCCCCTAGAAGGGGAGTCACTTCTACCCTGGGTGCGGTGGAAGCTCTCCCCTACAGCCAGGTGAGAGCAGTCTCCCCTCTAGAGGGGGGAGTCCCTTTTACCGAGGGTGCAGTGGGAGCTTCCAAGGACACCCATGTGAGAGGGGTCTCCCTCCTAGAAGGGGGATTCCTTCAACCCGGGGTGCAGTGGGAGCTCCCCCCAACACCAGGGGAGAGGCGTCTCCTCCATGGAGGGGGATTCCCTCAACCTGGGGTGCTGTGGGAGCTCCCCTGACACCCAGGTGAGAGGAGTGTCCCCCCAGAGGGTGGAGTCCCCTTAATACGGGGTTTGATGGGAGCTCCCCCCTGACACCCAGGTGATTCTCTCCCCTAGAGAGGGAGACCTATCGACCTGGGGTGTGGTGGGAGCTCCCCAAGACACAAAGTGAGACGGGTCTCCCCACTACAGGGGAAAGTCCTCTCGCCCCAGGTTGCGAAGGGAGCTTCTGCGACACACAGGTGGGATGGGTTTCCCCCCTCGAGGCGGGAGTCCCCTCGACCCAGGGTGCTGTGGCAACTCCCCTGACACACAGGTGAGAGTGGTCTCCCACCTAGAGGGGGGAGTCCCCTTGACCCACCGTTCAGTCAGTGCTCTCCCCGACACCAAGTTGAGAGGGGTCTTCCCCCTAGAGGGGGGAGTCCCCTTGAATGGGGTGTGGTGGGAGTTCCTTCCAACACCCAGGTGAAATGGGTCTTCCCACTAAAAGGGGGAGTCCTCTAAACGTGTTGTGCCTTGGGAGCTCCCAGCGACACCCAGGTGAGTGGAGTCTCCCCCTAGAGGTGGGAGTACCCTAGACCCTGGATGTGGTGGGAGCTCCCCTCAACACCCAGGTGAGAAGGGTCTCCGCCCTAGAGGGGGGGAGTCCTCCTGACTCCGGGTGCAGTGTGAGCTCCCCCTGACACACAGGTGAGAGGTGTCTCCTTCCTAGAGGGAAAGTCCCTCTACCAGTGGTGCAGTGGGAGCTTTCCCTGATAACAGGTGAGAGGGGGTCTCCCCTCTAGAGGTGGGAGTCCCCTCGACCAAGGGTGTGGAGGGAGCTCTCTCCAACACCCAGGTGAGAGGAGTCTTGCCCCTAGATAAAAGAATCCCCTAGACCCGGGGTGCTTTGCAGGCTCCCCGCAACACCCAGAGGGTTCTCTCCCCAAGAGTGGGGAGTCCCTCGACCTGTGATGCGGTGGGAGCTCCCCCTGACACCAGATGAGAGGGGTCTCCCCCCCTAGTGGGGAGAATCCCCTCAATCCAGGGTGCGGTGAGAGCTCTTCTTGACACCCAGGTGAGAGGGGTCTCTGCCCTAGAGGGGGCAGTGGCAGCTCCCCCAAAACCCAGGTGATAGGGGTCTTCCCTCAGAAGAGGAGTCCCCTCAACCCTGGGTATGGTGGCAGCTCCCCCTGACACCCAGTTGAGAGGGGTCTCCCCGCAGAGTAGGGAGGCCTCTCAACCCAGGGTGCAGTAGGAGCTCCCCACCACACCTGGTGAGAGGGGTCTCCCCACTTGATGAGGGAGTCCCCTTGTCCTGGGATGCATTGGGAGCTTTCCCGGACACCCACGTGAGAGGGTTCTCCCCCTTAGAGGGGGGAGTCCTATCGACCCAGGGTGCGATGGTATATGAGCTCCCCTGACACCCAAGTGAGAGGCATCTTCCCCCTAGAGGAGTGAGACCCCTCGACCTGAGATGTGCTGTGAGATCCCCATACACCCAGGTGAGAGGAGTCTCCGCCCTATAGCGGGAGTCCCCTCGACCTGGGGTATGATGGGAGCTCTCCCAGACACCCAGGTGAGAGCGCTCTCCTCTCTAAAGGGGGGAGTTTTCTCGACCCAAGGTGTGTGGGAGCTCCCCTCAACACCCAGGTGAGAGGGGTCTCCACCCTAGAGAGGAGTTCCCTAGACCCACGGTGCTGTGGGAACTCCCCCCGACACCCAGGTGAGAGAGGTCTTTCTTCTAGAGTGGGGAGTCCCTCAACTGGTGGTGCAGTTGGAGCTTCCCGGACACCAGACCAGAGGAGTCTCCTTCCTAGTGTAGAGAGTCCCCTCCACCCCGAGTGTGGCGGGAGCTTCCCCTGACACCCAGGTGAGAGGGGTCTCCACCCTAGAGGGGGGAGTCTCCTCGACCCGGGGTGTGGTGACAGCTCCCCCAGACACCCAGGTGAGAGGGGTCTCCATCCTAAAGAGGGGAGTCCCCTGGACCAGGAGTGTGGTGGCAGCTCCCACCAACTCCCTAGTGAGAGGCGTCTCCCCTCTAGAGAAGGCAGACCCCCCTCGATTCTGGGTGCAGGGGCAGCTCCCCCAGACACCCAGGTAAGAGGGGTCTCTCCCCAAGAGGGGGGAGTCCCCTCTACCCGGGGTGTGGTGAGATCTTCCCCAACACCCACGTGAAAGGGGTCTCACCCAAGGGGAGGGAGTCCCCTCAACTCAGGGTGCGATGGTATATGAGCTCCTCAACACCCAGGTGAGAGTGGTCTCCACCATAGAACAAGTAGTCTTCTCAACCCAAATTGAGGTAGGACCCCACACACACACCCAGGAAAAAGCGGTCTCCAAGCTACAGTGGTGAGTCCCCCGGACCCAGGGTGCAGTGTGAGCTTCCCGCGACAGCCAGGTGAGAGGTCTCCCCCCTAGAGAAGGGAGTCTCCTGACCCGGGGTGTGGTGGGAGCTCACCCCGACATGCAGGTAAGAGGAGTCTTCCCCATAGAGAGGGGACTCTCCTCAATCCGGAGTGCGGTGGGAGCTTCCCCGGACATCCAGGTGAGAGGGGTCTACACCCTAGAGGGGGAGTCCCCTCGACCAGCAGTGCAGTGTGAGCTTCCCCCAACACCCAGGTGAGAGGGATCTCCCCTCTAGAGAGGGGAGTCCCCTCAGCCCGGGGTGTGGTGGCAGCTCCCCCCAACACTATGGTGAGAGGATTCTCCCCACTAGAATGGGGTGTCCCCTCGACCCAGGGTGCGGTGGCAGCTCCCCTCGACACCCTTTAGGAGGGAGACCCCTCTACCCGGGTGCAGTGGGAGCTCACCTGAAGTCCAGGTGAGAGGGGTCTCCCCACTAGATAAAGGAGTCCTCTCGACCTGTGTGCGGTGGGAAGCTCCCACCAACACCCAGGTGAGAGGGATCTCCCCCCTAGAGCAGGGTATCCCCTCATCCAGGGTTGCGGTGAAAGCTCCCCTGAGACCCAGATGAGAGAGGTCTACCTCCAGGAGGAGGGGGAAGTCTCCTCGACCCTGGGTGCAGTGAGAGCTCCCCCTGACACCAGGGTTAGAGGGTTCTCCCCTCTAGACAGGGTAGTCCCCTCGACCCTGGTTGTGGTGGTATACGAGCTCCCCAGGAGCTCCCCCTAACACCCAGGTGAGAGGAGTCTCCCCACTAAAGGGGGGAGCCCCTCGAACTTTGGTGGGGCCAGAGCTCCCCACCCAGGTGAGAGGGGTCTCCCCCCTAAAAGGGGAATCCCCTCGACCCAGGGTGGTGGGCGCTTTCTCGGACACCCAGGTGAGAGAGGTCTACCCACCAGAGGAGGGAGTCCCCTTGTCGCTGGGTGCAGTGGTAGTTTCCCCTGACACCCAGGTGAGTGCTGTCTTCCCCCTAGAGGAGTAAGTCCCCTCCACCCGGGGTGCAGTGTTAGCTTCCCCGACACACATGTGAGAGGGGTCTCCCCCCTAGAAGGGAGAGTCCCTTCGACCTGGAGTGCGGTGGGAGCTAGCCGGGACACCGAGGTGAGAGAGGTCTCCCCCCTAGCGGGGGGAGTTCCTCGACCCAGGGTGTGATGGTATATGAGCTCCCCCCGACACCCAAGTGAGAGGGGTCTCCCCCCTAGAGGGGGCATCCCTTCCAACCAGGGTGCATTGGGAATTATCCCCTAGTGGTCTCTCCACCTATAGGGTGGAGTCCACTCCACCCAGGGTGAGGTGAGAGCTCCCCTGACACCCAGGTCAGAGGGGTCTTTCCCCTAAAGGAGGGAGTTTCCTCGACCTGGGGTGCAATGGGAGTCCCCACAACCCAGTGTGCGGTAAAATCTCTCCCTGACACCCAGGTGAGAGGGGTCTCCCTCCTAGAGGGGGTAGTCCCCTAGACCCAGGGAGCGGTGGGAGCTCCCCCAGACACCCAGATAAGAGGGGTCTCCCCATAAAGGGGGAAGTCCACTAGACCCTGGGTGCAATTGTATATGAGCTTCCCCGACACCCAGGTGAGAGGGGTCTCCCCCCTAGAGGGGGCATCCCTTCCAACCAGGGTGCATTGGGAATTACCCCCTAGTGGTCTCTCCACCTATAGGGTGGAGTCCACTCCACCCAGGGTGAGGTGAGAGCTCCCCCGACACCCAGGTGAGAGGAGTCTCCACCCTAGAGCAGGGAGTCTTCTCAAAATGGGGTGCGGTGGAAGCTTCCCCTGACACCCAGGTGAGAGGGGTCTCCGCCCTAGAGCAGGAAGTCCTCTCAACCCAGGGTGCGGTGGGAGCTCCCCCAGACACCAGGTCAGAGTTCCCTCGACCTGGGGTGCTGTGGGACCTCCCCTCGACACCCAGGTGACAGAGGTCTTCCCCATACAGGGGGAATGCCCTCGACCAGGGGAGGGTGGGAGCTCCCCCAACACCCAGGTAAGAGAGGTCTCCTCCCTAGAAGGAGAGAGTCCTCTCCAAATGGAGAGGGGTGGGAGCTCGCCCTGACACTCAGGTGATAGGGGTCTCCCCCTAGAGATGGTAGTCCCCTCATCCTGGGGTGCTGTGGGAGCTTGCCCCGACCCCCAGGTGAGATGTGTCACCCCCTAGAGGGAGGAGTCCTCTCGACCAGGGGTGCAGTGGGAGCTTCCACCGACACCGAGTTGAGAGGGATCTCCTCCCTAGAGGGAAGAGTCCCCTCAACCCAGGGAGTGGTGGGAGCTCTCTTGACACCCAGGTGAGAGGATCTCCTCTCTAGAGGGGGAAGCATTCTCTACCCAGGGTGCAGTGAAAGCTCCCCCCCACACCTAGGTGAGAGGGGTCTCCCCACAAGAGGGGGGTTCCCCCAACCCTGGGTGCGTTGGAGGCTCCCCCAGACACCCAGGTCAGAGGAAGGAGTTCTCTTGACCCGGGGTGTGGTGGGAGATCCACCCAACACCCAGGTGAGAGGAGTCTTCCCCCATACAAGGGGAATCCCCTCCACCCGGGGTAGTGGGAGCTCCCTCAACACCCAGGTAAGAGGGGTCTCCCCTCTAGTGGGGGGAGTCCCCTCGTCCTGGGGTGTGGTGGGAGCTTGCCCCGACACCCAAGTGAGAGGGGTCTCCCCTATAGAGGGATGAGTCCCCTCGACTGGGGGTGCAGTGGCACCCCAACACCCAGATGAGAGGGGTCTCCCCACTAAAGGGAGGAGTTCCCTCCACCCTGGGCGCAGTGGGAGCACACCAGGACACCCAAGTAAGAGTGGTCTCCCCCCTAGAGGGGGGCTTCCCCTCTAGAGGGGGGCATCCCTTCCAACTGGGGTGCATTGGGAATTACCTACGACACCAAGGTGAGAGCGGTCTCCACCCTAGAAGATGGAGTCCACTCCACCCCAGGGTGAGGTGGGAGCTCCCAGCAACACCCAGCTGAGAGAGGTCTCTTCTGTAGATGGGGGAGTCCCCTCGACCCAGGGTGTGGTGAGATCTCCCCATGAAACCCAGGTGAGAGAGGCTCCCCCATAGAGAGGGGAGTCACTCGACCCAGGTGCGGTGGGAGCTCCCCTGACACCCAGATGAGAGGGGTCTCCCCCCTAGAAGGGGGGGGTCCCTGTGACCCGGGTGTGGTGGAGCTTGCCCCCACACCCAAGTGAGAGGGGCTTCCCCTCTAAGAAGGGCGAGTCCTCTCCACCTGGGATACGGTGGGGGCTCTCCATTGACACCCAGGTGACAGGGGTCTCTCCCCTAGAGGGGGAGTCCCCTCGACCAGGGTCCAGTGGGAGCTCCCCCAACACCCAGGTGAAAGGGGTCTCCCCCCTAGAGAGGTTAGTCCCCTTGACCCATGGTGCGATGGTATATGAGCTTTCCTGACACCCAGATGAGAGGGGTCTCAGCCCTAGAGCGAGGAGTCCTCTCAATCCAGGGTGCGGTGGAGGCTACCCCCAACAACCAGGTGAGAGGGGTCTTCCCAATAGAGGGGGAGTTCCCTTGACCCAGGGTGGGGTAGGAGCTCCCTCCAACACCCAGATGAGAGGGGTCTTCCCCATACATGGGGAGTCCCCTCGACCCGGGTGTGGTGAGAGCTCCCCTGTCACCCAGGTAAGAGGGGTCTCCTCCCTAGAAGGGGGAGACCCCTTGACACAGGGTGCGGTGGCAGCTTCCCCCAACACACAGGTGTGAGGTGTCTCCACCCTAGCGGGGGAGTCCCTTCAACTTACTGTGCAGTGGGAGATTTTCCTGACAAACAGGTGAGAGGGAACTCGCCCTGACCCGGGGTGCAGTGGGAGCTCACCCCAACACCCAGGTGAAAGGGATCTCTCCCCTAGAGGGGGGAGTCCTCTTGACCCAGAAAGGGGTGAGAGCTCACCCTGACACCCAGGTGATAGGGGTCTCCCCCATGGAGGCGGTAGTCCCCTCATCCTGGGGTGCTGTGGGGGTTCCACCCGACAGCCAGGTGAGATGTCATCCCCTAGAGGGAGGAGTCCCCTTGACCTGGGGTGCAGTGGGAGCTCTTCATGACACCCAGGTAAGAGTGTCTCCTCCCTAGAGAGAAGAGTACCCTCAACCTTAGGTGCAGTGAAAGCTCCCCCGGACACCTAGGTGAGAGGGGTCTCCGCACTATAGGGGGAGTTCCCTCAACACTGGGTGCGTTGGGAGCTCCCCCAGACACCCAGGTCAGAGGGTTCTTTCCCCTAGAGGAGTGAGTTCCCTCGACCTGGGGTGCGGTGGGAGATCCCTCCGACACCCAGGTGACAGGGGTCTCCCCTGTAGAGGGGTGATTCCCCTCAACCCAGAGTGCGGTGGGAGCTTGCCCCAACATCCAGGTGAGAGGGATCTCCCTCCTAGATGGGGAAGTCCCCTCGACCCATGGAGCAGTGGGAGCTCACCCAGACACCCAGGTGATAGGGGTCTCCTCCCTAGAGGTGGGAGTCCTCTCAACCCAGAGTTTTGTGGGAACTCGCCCCGACACCCAGGTGAGAGGGGTCTCCCCGCAGAGGGGAGAGTCATCTCAACCCAGGGTGCAATGGGAGCTCTTCTTGACACCCAAGTGAGAGGGTCTCCTCCCCAGAAGGAGGAATACCCTTGACCCGGGGTGCAGTGAAAGCTCATCCGGACACCCAGGTGAGAGGAGTCTCCCACCTAGAGGGGGGTGTCTTCTCAACCTGGGGTGGGGTTGCAGCTCTCCCCGACACCCAGATGAGAGAGGTCTCCTCCATAGAGGGGTGAGTACCCTCAACACAGGGTGCTGTA
Organism: Urocitellus parryii; assembly: GCF_045843805.1. Classification (NCBI taxonomy): domain Eukaryota; kingdom Metazoa; phylum Chordata; class Mammalia; order Rodentia; family Sciuridae; genus Urocitellus; species Urocitellus parryii. Next base: position 125,131,488 of record NC_135534.1, read on the forward strand.
GGAGTTCACCCCACACTCAAATGAGAGGGGTCTCCCCCCTAAATGGGGGAGACCATTCCACCCCGGGTGCAGTGGGAGCTCACTTTCTCCCTAGAGGGGGGAGTCACCTCGACCCCGACCCCGGATGTGGTGGGAGCACACCACGACACCCAGGTGAGGGTGGTCTCCCCCCTAGAGTTGGGAGTCCCCTCTACACAGGGTGCATTGGCAGCCCCCTATGACACCCAGGTGAGACGGCTCTCCCCCATAGAAGGTGAAGTAACCTCGAACCAGGGTGCAGTGGCAGCTCCCCCCAACTCCCAGGTGAGAGGGTCTCCCCCCAGAGGAGGCAGTCCACTCTACCCGGGTTCAATGGTATACGACTTTCCCTGACACCAAGGTGAGAGGGATCTCCACCTAGTGTGGGCAGTCACCTCGCGTAGTGGGGTGCAGTGGGAGCTCCCCCCAACACCCAGGTGAGAGGGGTCTCCTCCTCAAAGCAGGGAGTCCTCTCGACCTGGGGTGCAGTGGAGGCTCCCCCAGACACCCAGGTCAGAGGGTTCTCCCCACTAGAGAAAGAGTTCCCTCAACCCAGGGTGCAGTGGGAGCTCCCCCAGATACCTAGGTCACAGGGGTCTTTCCCTTAGAAGGGGGAGTTCTCTCCACCCGGGGTGCAGTGGGAGCTCACCCGACACCCAGGATAGAGGGGTCTCTCCCCTAGAGGGGGGGAATGCCCTCGACCCAAGGTGCAGCCGGAGGTCTCCCCGACACCCAAGTGAGAGGGTTCTCCTCCCTAGAGGGGTGAGTCTATTTGACCGGGCTTATGATGGTGTACTAGCTCCCCCTCACACACAGGTGAGAGGGGTCTACCCTGTAGAGAGGTGAGAACCCTTGACCTGGGGTGCAATGGGAGCTCCTGGCAAAACCCAGGTGAGAGAGGTCTCTTTTCTAGAGCAGGAGTCTACTCGACCCAGGGTGTGGTGGGAGCTCCCCCTGATTCCCAGGTGAGAGGTGCCTCCTCCCTCCATGAGGGAGTCTCCCTGACCTGGGGTGTGGTGGGAGCTCTCCCCGACACACAGGTGAGTGTGGTCTCCCCCCTAGAGGGGTAAGTCCCCTCTACCCGGGTTGCAGTGGAAGCTCCCCGACACCCAGGTCAGAGGGCTCTCCTACGTAGAGAAAGGACTTCCCTAGACGCGGGGTGCGGTAGGAGCTCCCGCCATCACCCAGGTGAGAGAGGGCTGCCTCCTAGAGGGGAAGTCCTCTCGACCTGGGGTGAGGCGGGAGCTCCTTCCGACTCAGAGGTGAGGGGGTCTCCCCCCTAGAGAGGGGAGGCCCCTCTACCTGGGGTGCGGCAGGAGCTCCCTCCAACACCCAGGTGAGAGGGATCTCCCCCATAGAGGGAGGAGTCACCTTGACCCGGGGTGCAGCGGGAGCTCCCCGCGACACCAAGGTGAGAGGGATCTCCCCTCTAGAGGGGGGAAGTCCCCTCGACCCTGGGTGAGGTGGGAGCTCCTTCCTCACTCATGTGAGAGGGGTCTACCCCCTAGAGGTAGGAGTATGCTCAACCTGGGGTGCAGCGGGAGCTCCCCACAACACCCAGTTGAGAGGGGTCTCCCCCCTAGTGGGGAGAGTCCCCTCAACCTGGTATGCGATGCTATAGGAGCTCCCCCGAGACCCAGGTGAGAGAGGTCTCCCCCCTAAAGGAGGGAGTTCCCTCAACCTGGTGTGCGGTGGTAGCTTCCCCCTCACCCAGTTGAGAGTGGAGGGGGGAGACACCTCGACCCGGGGTGCAGTGGGAGCTCCCACAACACCCAGGTGAGAGGGATCTGTCCTCTAGAGCGGGGAGGCCTTTGGACCCGGGATGCCATGGTATACAAGCTCCCCCGACACACAGGTGAGAGGTGTCTCCCCGCCCCTAGAGGGGACTCACATCACTCCCAGTGGGGACTCACGTCGATTCTGGGTGCAGCGGGAGCTTGCCCAGACACCCAGGTGAGGTGTCCCCTCCCTAGAGGGGGGACTCCCCTTGAACCTGGGTGCCGTGAGAGCTCGCCCGACACCCAGGTGACAGGGAGACCCCTCTCACCTGGGTGAGTGGAAGCTCGTGCCAATACACAGGTGATAGGGGTCTCCAACTTAAATCAGGGAGTCCACTCAACCCTGGATGCGGCGGGAGCTCGCCCAACACCCAAGTGAGAATGGTCTCCTTCATAGAGAGGGGATTCCCCTCGACCCTGGGTGCGAAGGTATACGAGCTCCCCCCAACACCCAGGTGAGAGGTGTTTTCCTCCTAGAGGGGGCAGTCCCCTCGACTCTGAGTGTGGCGAGAGTTCTCCTGACACCCAGGTGAGTGGGGTCTCCTCCATAGAGGGGGGACTCCCCTCGACCCTGGGTGCAGCGGGAGTTCGCCCCGACACCCAGGAGAGAAGAGTCTCCCCCCTAGAGGAGGGAGTCCTCCTGACCCTGTGTGCGGCAGGAGCTCACCCCTACACCTAGGTGAGAGAAGTCTCTCTCCTAGAGGGTGTAGTCACCCCTACCCAGGGTGCAGCGGGAGCTCGCTACAACACCCAGGTGACAGGGGTCTCCCGCTAGAGGGAGGACTCCCTTCCACCTGGTTGCTGCGGGAGCTCACCTCAACACCCAGGTGACAGGGGTCTCCTCCCCAGAGGGGGGAGTCCCCCCCACCCTGGGTGCAGCGTAAGCTTGCCCTGACACCCAGATGAGGGGTCTTGCCCCTAGAGAGATGAGTCCCTCTGACCCTGGGCCTAACACCCAGATTAAGGGTCTCTCTCTCTCCCCTAGAGAGAGGAGTCCCTCTGATTCTGGGCCTGAGAACCAGATGAGGGGTCTCCCCCATAGAGGGAGAAATCTTTCTGACCCTGGGTGCCGCAGAAGCTCACCTCACTACCCAAAAGAAAGTGGTCTACCCCCTAGAGGGGGAAGTCCCCTCGAACCTGGGTGCGGTGGGAGCTTACCCCACACCCAGGTGAAAGGGGTCTCTTCCATAGAGGGGGGAGTCCCTTTGACCTGGGTGCGGTGGGAGTTCCCCCCGGCAATCAGGTGAGAGGGGTCTCCCCCCTAGATGGGGGAATCCCTTCGACCCAGGGAGAGATGGGATACAAGCTCCCCCAACACCCACATGAGAGGGGTCCCCCCTAGAGAAGAGAGTCTCCTTAAAGTGGGGTGCAATGGTATACGAGCTCCTCACGATATCCAGATGAGAGTGGTCTCCTCCCTGGAGTGTATAGTGCCCCGACCCTGTGTGTGGCGGGAGCTCGCCCTGACGCCGAGGTGAGAGGGATCTCCCCTCTAGAAGGGTGAGTCACCTCCACCCGCGGTGCGATGGAATATGAGCTCCCCCTGACACCCAATTGAGAAGGGTCTCCCCTCTAGAGGAGGGAGTCCCCTCGACCTTGGGTGCGGAGGGAGCTTGCCCCAACACCCTGCTGAGAGGGGTCTCCCCCCTAGAGGGGGAAGTCTCCTCGACTCTGGGTGCGGTGGGAACTCTCCCACTCAATTGAGAGGTGTACCCTAACCTGGGGTGCCGTGGGAGCTCACCCCTAGAGGGGGGACTCCCATCGACCCTGGGTGCAGCGTGAGTTTGCCCCTACACCCAGGAGAGAGGAGTCTCCCCCCTAGAGGAGGGAGTCCCCCAGAACCAGTGTGCAGAGGGAGTTTGCCCCAATACGCAGGTGACAGGGGTCTCCCCTCTAGAGGGGAGAGTCCCCTCAATCCAGGGTGCTGTGGGCCCTTCCTCCAACACCGAGGTTAGAGGGGTCTCTTCCCTAGAGGGCGTAGTCCTTTTGACCCAGGGTGCCACAGGCCCTCCCCCGACACCCTGGTTAGAGGGGTCTCCCCCATAGAGGGGGGAGTACCTTTGACCAGGGATGCAGCGGGACCTCCTTCCGACACCCAAGTGAGCGGGTTCTCTCCCATAGAAGAGGGAGTCCCCTTGACCCGGGATGTGGCATTACCTCCACCCACACACACCCAGGTGAGAGGAGTCTACCTGCTATGGTATAGGAGCTCTCCCAGATACCGAGGTGAAGGGATCTCCCCCTAGAGGGGGGAGTCCCTTCGACGCTTGTGCAGCGGGAGCTCTTCCCAACACCCAATGAAAGGGTTCCTCCCCTAGAGGGGGAAGTCCCCTTGACCCTGGGTATGGTAGTGGCTCCCCCTGATACCCAAGTGAGAGGGGTCTCCACCCTAGAGGGGGGAGTCCACTCTACCTGGGTGCCGGGAAAGCTCCCCCTGACACCAGGTGAGAGGGGTCTACCCCTAAAAGGGGGAATCCCCTCAATGTGGGGTGCCAGCAGGAGCTCCCTGCGACAACCAGGTGAAAGCGGTCTCCCCCCTAGAAGGGGGAGTCGACTGGATCGGTGATGCAGCGGGAGCTCTTTCCAACACTCAGGAGAGAGGGGTCTCACCCCGAGAGGGGATTGTCCCCTGGACCCTGGGTGAGGTGGGACCCACCCCGACACCCAAGTGAGAGGGGTCTCCTCCCTAGAAAGGGGAGTCCCCTCAACCCTCGGTGCATCAGAACTTCCCCCTGACACCCAGGTGAGAGGGGTCTCTCCCCTAGAGGGGGGACTCCCCTCAACCCATGGTGCAGCGGGACCTCTCCCCAACACCCAGGTGAGAAAGGTCTCCCCCCTAGAGGAGAGATTCCCCTTGACCCGGAGTTCGGTGAAATCCCCCACACACACCCAGGTGAGAGGTGTCTCCCCCCTAGAGGGAGGAGTTCCCTCGACCCAGGGTGCTGTGGGATCATGCCCAGACACCCAGGTGAAAGGGGTCTACCCCCAATGGTATATATGAGCTCCCCCCGACATCCGGGTGAGAGGGAACTTTCCCCTAGAGAGGGGAATCCCCTCGACCCTGAGTGCGGTGGGAGCTCCCACCAACATCCAGGTGAGAGGGTTCTCCTCCCTCAAGGGGGAGTACCCTCTCGACACTGGGTGTGGTGGAAGCTTTCCCTGACACCCAGGTGAGAGGGTCTTCCCCCAAGAGGGGGGAGGCCCATTGACGTCCGGTGTGGCGGGAGCTCCCCCCACCACCCAGTTGTAAGGGGTCGCCCCCTAAAAGGGGGAGTCACCTCGACACGTGATGCAGCAGGAGCTCCCCCTGATACCCAGGTGAGAGGGGTCTCCTCCCTAAAGGAGGGATTCCATCCTACCCGGGGTGCAGCAGGACCTCCACCCGACACCCAAGTGAGAGGGGTCTACCCCTGATGGTATACGAGCTCTCCCCGACACCCAGGTGACAGGGGTCTCCCCCCCAGAAGGAGGAGTCTCAACGACCCTGGGTGTGGCGGGAGCTCCCCCCACACCCAGGTGAGAGGGGTCTCACACCTCCATAGAAGGGGGAGTTGCCTCGATCTGGGAGGCGGCGGGAACTCTTCTCAACACCCAGGTGAGAGGCATCTTCTCCTTAGAGTGGGGAGTTGCCTCCATCCAGGATGTGGCAGGTCCTCCTGGACACACTGGTGAGAGGGACCTGTTCCCTAGAGTTGGAAGTTACTTCGACCCTGGTTGCAGCAGGCCTTCCCACCAACACCCAGAAGAGAAGGACCTCCCCCCTAGAGGGGGGAGTTCCCTCGACATGGGGTGAGGCGGGCCCTACCCCAACACCCAGGTGAGAGGGGCCTCCTCCTGTGGGAGGCCAACCTTATGGGTGACTGAGTTACACTCCCCAGCTGGGTGCTGAGACACTCAGTCACAGAAATGGGTGTGCCTTGCTACAGCCCCATGGGTGAAGCTATGCTCACCTGTTCCTTTATAATATAACCCCTTGCCCTGTTTAGGATAGAATCTTCCATGGAAGTGCCTTGTGTGTGTCCCCTCCTCTTACTGTGCCCTTGGGTGTGGCCTACCCAGGTGTCAGTCAACCTGCTGACTGTGGACATCATGAAGACAGACTCAGCCCCCTGAAACCTCACCCCTTGCCTCATTTGAATAGCTTCTCCTCAATAAAAGGGGTCAGTGCGTCCTCTTGCTCTCTCCCTCTTTCTGCGGACCCTTAAGGTGAGAGGAGCCATCACAGCAACCCCAAAGAAAAAGGTATTTGTGTCTCTTGTGTGGTTATTTCGTGCAGCCCAGTTAGCCCAGTTTAACTAGAGTGACCCCTGAGCCTTTTAGTCTTGAGAACAGAAACCCGGCATCCCCCCTAGACGGTAGAATCCCCTAGACCCAGGGTACCGCGGCAGTCCCCCGACATTCAGGTGAGACGGGTCTCCCCCCTTGGGGGGAGTCCCTTTGACCCTAGAGGGAGTAGTCCCCTCTACCCGGGGTGCAGAGGGCCCTTCCCCTGACACCGAGTTGAGAGGGGTCTCTTCCCTAGAGGGGGGAGTCCTTTAGACCCAGGTTGTTGCAGGCCCTCCTGACAACACCCTGGTGAGAGGGGTCTCCTCCCTAGAGGACAAAGTCCCAGCACCCCGGGGTGCAACGGGACCTCCCCCTGACACTCAGGTGAGAGGGTTCTCTCCCCTAGAGGAGAAAGTCCCTTTGACCTGGGGTGTGGTGGGACCTCCCCCAGACACCCAGGTGAGAGGGGTCTACCCCCAATGGTATACAGCTCTCCCCGACGTCCAGGTGGGAAGGATCTCCCCCTAGAAGGAGGAGTCCCCTCAACATGGGTGCCTTGGGAGCTCTCCCAGACAACCAAGTGAGACGGTCTCCCCCCTAGAGGGGGGAGTCCCATTGACCCTGAGTTTGGCGGGGGCTCCCCCTGATATCCAAGTGAGAGGGGTCTCCACTCTAGAGGTGGAGCCCACTCGATTTGGGGTGCGGGGGGAGCTCCCCTCAACACCAGGTGAGAGGGGTCTTCTCCCTAGTGGGTGGAGCCGCCTCCACCCGTGATAAAACGGGAGCTCCTCCCGACACCCACGTGAGAGGGGTCTATCCTTAGAGAAAGGAGTCCCCTCAATGCGGGGTGCCGCGTGAGCTCCTGGCTACACTCAGGTGAGAGGGGTCTATCCTTGTTGGTGTATGATCTCCCCCTGACACCCAGGTGACAGGGGTCTCCCCCCTAAATGGGGGAGTCCTCTCGACCTGGAGTGCGGAGGGAGCCTCCCACACACCCAGGTGAGAAGGGTCTCCCCCTGATGATATAGGAGCTCCCACTGACACCTAGGTGAGAGGGGTCTCCCCCCAGAAGGGGGTGTCACCTCAACCTGGGGTGCAGCGGGAGATTCCCCAATACCCAGTTGTGAGGGATCTTTCCCCTAGAGGAGGGAATTGCCTTGAAGCGGGGTGCAATGCGAGCTCCCGCCGACAGACACCCAGGTGTGAGGGGTCTCCCCCACTAGAGGGGGAATAGCCTTGACGCTGGGTGCCTGAAGAACTCCTGCTGACACCTAGAAAAGGGAGTTTCCTCCCAGAGGTGTGCGGCAGGAGCTCCTCCCGACACCCAAGTGAGAGGGGTCTCCTTCCTTGAGGGAAGAGTCACCTGGACGCTAGGTGCAGCAGGAGCTCCACCCAACACCCTAGTGAGAGATTTCTCCCACCTCAAGGGGAGAGTCGCTTGGATCGGTGGTGCGGCTAGAGCTCCTCATGACACCCTAGAGGGGGGAGTCTCCTTGACAAGAGGTGTGGCATGAGCTCCCCCAGACACCCAGGGGAGCGGAGTCTCCCCCCCTAGAGGAGAGAGTTCCCTTGACCCGGGGTGCAACAGGACCTCCCGGAGACACCCCTTGAAAGGGGCCGCCCCCCTAGAGGGGGGAGTCCCCTCAACCCGGGTGCGGTGATCCTCCGCACAACACCAAGGTGAGAGGGGCCTCCCCCCTAGAGAGGGGAGTCCCCTCCATCATGGGTGTGGTGGGACCTCCCCCTGACACCCAGGTGAAAGGTGTCTACCCCTAAAGGTATAGGAGCTCCCCCGGACACCTAGGCGAGAGATGTCTCCCTCACAGAGGGGGGAGTCTCCTCACCGCTGGATGCGCAGGAGTTCCCCCCCCCCCGCCACCCAGGTGAGAAGGGTCTCCCCCTTAGAGGGGGAATACCCTCGACCAGGGGTGCTGCGGACCTCCCCCAGAGTCCCAGGTGAGTGGGGTCTCCCCCCTAGAGGGGGAAGTCCCCTTGACCAGGGCTATGTGGGACCTCTCTTAGACACCCAGATTTGAAGGGTCTCCCTCCTAGAGGAGAGAGTCCCTTCCACCCGGGTGCGGTGGGACCTCCTACCCACACCCAGTTGAGAAGAGTCTATCCCAGATGGTATAAGAGCTCCCCCTGATACACAAGTGAGAGGAGTTTACTCCCTATAGGGGGAGTCCTCCAGACCCTGGGTGCGGAGGGAGCTCCCCCTGACACCCAGGTGAGAGGGGTCTCCCCCTAGAGGAGGGAGTCCCTTCAAACCTGGGGTGTGGCAGGATCTCCCCCTGACACCCAGGTGAGAGGGGTCTATCGCCGATGGTATACGAGCTCCCCCACACGCACACACAGGTGAGAGGGGTCTCCCTCCTAAAGAGGGGAGTCCCCTTGACACTGGGTGCAGCGGCAGTTCCCCTGATACCCAGATGAGAGGGGTCTCCCCCCCATGATATACGAGCTCTACCTGACACCTAGGTGAGAAGAGTGTCCACCCTAGAGGGAGGAGTCACCTCGACCTGGGATGTGGCTGGAGCATTCCCCAAAACCCAGGTAAGAGGGGTCTCAAACCTAGAGGAAGGAGTCGCCTCCACCCGGGTGCGAAGGAAGCTCCAGCCGACACCCGGATCAAGAGGGGGAGACCTCTTGATCCGAAGTGCAATGGTATAAGAGCTCCCCCCACCACCCTGGTAAGAAGGGTCTCCCCCCTAGTGGGGGGGAGTCCTCTAAACCCAGGGTGTGGTGGGAGTCCCTCCCACACCCTGGTGAGAGGGGTCTTCCCCAGGGGGGAGTCCTCTGGACCCAGGGTGTGGTGGGAGTACCCCCCACACCCAGGTGAGAGGGGTCTCCCCCCTAGAGAGGAAGTCACCTTGACCCTGGGTGCGGAAGGACTTCCCCCTGATACCCGGGTGAGAGCAGTCTCCTCACTAGAGGGGAATTCCCCTCAACCCGGGGTGCAGCGGGACCTCGCCCCAATACCAAGGTGAGAGGTATCTCCCCCCTAGTGTGAGAAGTCCTCTTGAATCAGGGTGCAGTGGGGCTCCCACCAACACCCAGGTGAGAGGGAACCTCTCCCCTAGAGGGGTAAGTCCCCTCGACCAGGAGTGTGGGGGGACCTCCCCCCCGGAAACCCACGTCAGATAGGTCTTTCCCCTAGAAGAGGGAGTCTCCTCCACCCAGGATGCAGAGGGACTTCCCCAGGACACCCAGATGAGAGGGGTTTCACCCTAGAGGAGAAAGTCCCTTTGACCCAGGGTGAGGCAAGACCTACCCAACACCCAGGTGAGATGGTCTACACCTGGTATATGAACTCCCCCGACACCCAGTTGAGAGGAGTCTCCCTCCTAGAGGGGAGAGTCCCCTTGACCCTGAGTGTGGAAAGACCTCCCCCCGACACTCAGGAGAGGAGGGTCTTCCCCCCAGTGAAGTGAGTCCCCTGGACCCTGGGTGAGGCAGGACCTCCCCACAACACCCAGGTGAGAGGGGTCTCCCTTCTAGAAGGCAGAGTCCCCTTGACCCTGGGTATGGCAGGACCTTCCCCCAACATCCAGGTGAGAGGGCTCTCCCCCATAATGGGGGGCAGTCACATTGACTCTGGGTGAGGCGGAAGCCCCCCACCCACACCCAGGTTAGAGGAGTCTCCCCCCAAAGGGGGGAGTCCCCTCAACCCTGAGTGCCGTGGGACCTCTCCCCAACACCCTAGAGGGGGGAGTCACCTCGACCTGGGGTGTGGCGAGAGCTCCCTCTGACACCCAGGTGAGAGGGGTCTCCCCCCTTGAGGTGGGAGTCTTCTTGACCTGGGGTGCACGGGTCAAGAAGACTCTCACCGACACCCAGGTGAGTGGGGCGTTTTTCCTAGAGGGGAGAGTCCCTTCCACCCAGGGTGTGGCAGAAGATCCCCCCAACACCCAGGTGAGTGGGGTGTCCCCCCAGAGGACGGAGTCTCCGCGACTCGGTGTGCAGTAGGAGCTCCCCACGACACCCAGGTGAAAGGACTTTCCCCCCTAGAAGGGAGCTCCCCCCGACACCCAGGTGAGAGTGGTTTCCTCTTTGTGGGGGGATTCCTCTCTACCCAGGGTTCGGTGAGAGCTTTCCCCAACACCCAGGTGACAGGGGTCTCCCTTCTAGACTGGGGAGAACACGCGACCCTGGGTGCGGTGGTAGCTCATTCCGAAATCCAGGTGAGAGGGTTATCCCCCATCTAGCAGGGAGTCCCTCAACCCAGAGTGTGGTGGGAGCTCCCCTCGACAACCAAGTGAGAGTGGTCTCCCCCTAGATGGTGAGTCCCCTCGACCCGCAGTGTGGTGGGAGGTTCCCCTGACACCCAAGTGAGAGGAGACTCCCCTTTCCCCTCGACTTGGGGTGTTGTGGGAGCTCCCACCAACACCCAGGTGAGAGTGGTCTCCCAACTAGAGGAGGGAGTCCCCTTGACCCGGGTGCAGTGGGAAGTTCCTCCGACACCCAGATAAGAGGGGACTACCCCCTAGTATGGGGAGTCCACTCAAGCCGGAGTGCTGGCTGTGGGCTCCCTCCCACACAGGAAAGAGGGGTCTCCCCACTAGAGAGGGGAGTCCTTTCAACTTGATGTGCGGTGGGAGCTCCCCTTGACACCCAGGTGAGAGCAGTCTCGCCCCTAGAGGGAGGAGCTGCTCGACTTGAGGTTTGGTGGGATCTCCCCACAGACACACAGGTGAAAGAGGTCACCCCCCTAGAAGGGGGAGTCCCCTCGACACTGGGTGCTGCGGAAGCTGTCCCTAACACCCAGGTAAGAGGGGTCTCCCCACTAGAGGGGAAAGTCCCCTCGACCAGGGGTGCAGCGGGAGCTCCCCCGACATCATGTAACAGGGGTCCTCCCCCTATGGGGGGAGTCCCCTCGTCCTGGGATGCGGCAGTAACTTCACCCGACACCCAGGTGAGAAGGGTCTCCGCCGTCACGGGGCAGTCCCCTCATCCCGGGTGCGGCGGGATCTCCCCCTGTAAACCCAAATGACATGGATCTCCCCTTGGAAGGTGGGGGACCCCCTGATCCAGGGTGCAACGGGAACTTACCCTGACACCCAGGTGAGAGGGGTCTCCCCACTAGAGGGGGGAGTCCCTTAGACCCAGGTGCAGCGGGAGCTCTTCACAACATCCACGAGACTGGGGTCTCCCCCCTAGAAGGGGGATTCTTCTCTACCCGGGGTGCAGCAGGAGCTTTCTCTGACACCCAGGTGAGAGGTGTTTCCCCCCTAGAAGGGGGAGTCCCTTCGACCCTGGGTGTAGGGGGAGCTCCACCCGACACCCATGTGAGAGGATTCTTCCCCCTAGAGGGGGGAGTCTCCTCTGGCCAGGTGTGTGGCGGGAGCTCCCTCAGATACCTAGGTGAGAGGGGTCTCCCCCCTAGATGGGGGGGTACCATCGAACAAGGGTGCAGCTGTAGCTCCCCTTGACACCCAGGTGAGAGGGGTCTCCTCCCTAGAGGGTAGAGTCCCCTCGACCAGGGGTGTGTTGGGACCTCCCTCCGACTCCTAGGTGAGAGAGGTCTCCCCCCTAGAGTAGGAAGTCCCCTCTGCCCCTGGTGCCATGGTATATGAGCTCTTTTTGACACCCAGGTAAGATAGGTCTCCCCCCTATGCTCTGTGTGCGGTGGGAGCACCCCTGATACCCAGGATAGAAGAGTCACCACCCTTGAGCGGGGAGTGCCCTCTGCCCCCGTGCTGTGGGAGCTCCCCCCAACATCCAGGATAGAGGGGTCTTGCCCTCGAGGGGGGAATCCACTCTGCCTTAGGTGCGGTGGGAATTCCCTCTGACACCCGGTTAGAGGGGTTCCTCCCCTCTAGGCGCAAATCCCCTCTGCACCAGGTGCGTTGGGACACCTTCTGACACCCAGGTTAGAGCGGTCTCCCCCCTAGAGGGGGGAATCCCCTCTGCCCCGGGTGCTGTGGGAGCTCCTCCCAACACCCAGATTAAAGGGGTCTCCCACCTAGAGGAGGGAGTCACCTGTGCCCTGGGTTCTGTGGAAGCTCTGCCCAACACCCAGGTTAGGGCGGTCTCCCCCCTAGAGAGGCGAGTCCCCTCTACCTTGGGTGTGATGGTATATGAGCTTCCCGCCACACCCAGGTAAGAGAGGTCCCCCCGCACAGGGAGGGTCCGCTGTGCCCTGGGTGCGATAGTATACGAGCTCCCCGCGAAACCCAGGTTAGAGGGGTCTTCCTCCTAGAGCGGGGAGTCCTGGGTGCTGTGGGAGCTCCACAGGACACCCAGATTATAGAGGTCAACTCCCTAGAGGGGGAGACCATCTCTGCCATGGGTGCAGTGGAGGCTCCCCCTGACACCCAGGTTACAGGGGTCTCCACCCTAAAAGGGGGAGTCCCCTATGCCCTGGGTGCAACCATATAGGAGCTCCCTGCTTCACCCAGGTAAGAGGGGTCTTCCTACTAGATGAGAAAGTCCCCTCTGCCCTGGGTGAGATAATACAAGTTCTCGACGACCTGGGGTGCAGTGGCATTTCCCTTGACACCCGGTTGAGTGGGGACTCCCCTCTGCCATGGGTGTGATGGTATACCAGCTCCCTGCGACACCCAGTTAAAGGGGTATCCCCCATAGAGGGGGGGAGTCCCCTCTGCCCTGGGTGCAATGGTATACGAACTCCCCTCGACATCCAGGTTACAGACTTCTCCCCCCTAGAGGGGGAATCCCCTGTGCCCTGGGTGCGATGTTATAGGAGCTCCCAGCGACACCCAGGTCACAGGGGTCTCCCCCCTACAGGGGGGATTCTCCTCAACCCTGGGTGCCCTGGAATACGAGCTCCCCCGACACCGGGGTAAGAGAGGTCTCGCACCTTGAGGGGGGAGTCCCCTTGACCCTGGGTGCGGTGGGAGCTCCCCAAGAAACCCAGGGGGGAATGGTATCCTCCCTGGAGGGGAGAGTCCCATTACCCTGGGTGCTCCCCCGACACCAAATTGGAGGGGTCGCCTCCCTTGAGGGGGAAGTCCCCTCACCACTGGGTGCAGTGGGAGCTCCCCCTGACACCCAGATAGAAAGGGTCTCCATCCTCAAGGGGGGAATCCCCTAGACCGTGGGTGCGGTGGGAGCTCCCCCCAACACCCACATGGGAGGGTTGTCCCCTCGATCCTTGGTGCAGTGGGAGCTTTCCCCAACACCCAAGTTGGAGGGTTCTCCACCTTCGAGGGGGCAGTCCCCTCGACCCTGGGTGGGGTGGGTGTTCCCAAAAAAACCCAAGTTGGAGGGGTCTCCCCCCTCGAGGGGGGAGTCCCCTCGACCGTGGATACGATGGGAGCTCCCCCTGACATCCAAGTAGGAGGGGTCTCCTCTCTCAAAGGGGGAGTCCCCTCAACCCTTGGTGCAATGGTATATGAGCTCCCCGCAACACTCATGATGAAGGGGTGTCCCTCCTCGAGTGGGGAGTCCTCTTGATCATGGGTGTGGTGGAAGCTCCCTGCAACACCCAGGTTGGAGGGGTCTCACCCCTCAAGAAGGGAGTCCCTTCCACCCTCTGTTTGGTGAAAGCTCCCTGACACCCAGGTTGGAGGGGTATCCCCCCTCAAAGGGGGAATCCCCTAACCGTGGTGAGGTGGGAGCTCACCCGGACACTCAGGTTGGAGGGGTCTTCCCCCTCTAGTGCGGAGTCCTCTCGGCCCTGGGTGCCGTGGGAGCTTCCCCCCCCAACCAGGTGGGAGGGGTTCCCCCCCTCGACACTGGGTGCAGTGGGAGATCCACCTGGGTGCAGTGGGAGCTCCCCTGACACCCACATTAGAGGGGTCTCCCCCCTAGATGGGGGAGTCCTTTTCACCCGGGGTGCAATGGTAAACTAGCTCCCTGACACCCAGGCGATGGGGTCTCCCCACTAGAGGGGAGAGTCCCCTCGAACCTGGGTGCAATGATACACGATTCCCCCCAATACCCAGGTGAGAGGGGTCTACTTCCTAGAGGGGGGAGTCCCCTTGACACTGGGTGCAGTGGGAGCTTGCCCCCACACCCAGGTGAGAGGAGTCACAGTCAACCCAGGTTGCCGTGGGAACTCCCCCCAAACCCAGGTGAGAGGGGTCTCCCGCCTCGAGGGGGGAGTCCCAACTACCCGGGGTTCAGTGGGAGCTGCCCTGACACCCAGGTGAAAGGGGTCTAGCCCCTAGAGGGGGGAGTCCCCTCGACCCCAGGTGCGGGGAAGCTCCCCAAGACACCCATGTGAGAGTGGCCTCCCCCCTCCAGGGGAGAGACCGCTCGACCTGGGATGTGGGACGAACTCCCCCCACACCAGGTGAGGGATGCCTCCCCCCTCGAGGTAAGAATCCCCTTGACCCAGAGTGTGATGGGAGCTTTCCCCCAACAGTCAGGTGAGAGGGGCCTCCCCACTTGAGGGGGTGTCCCCTCTACCCGGGTGCTGTGGGACCTCCCCTCAACACCCAGGTGAGAGGCATTTCCCCCCTAGAGCGAGGACTCCCCTCGACCCGGGGTGCGGTGAGAACTCCCCCAACACGCAGGAGAGAGGGCCCTCCCTCCTAGAGGGAAAATTCCCCTGACCCGGGGTGCGGAGGGAACGCACTGAAACCCAAAGGTGAGAGGAGTCTACCCCTGGAAGCGGGAGTCCCCTCGACCCAGGGTGTGGTGGGAGCTCCCTCTGACATCCAGATGAGAGGAGTCTTCATGCTAGAGATGGGACAAAGATGAGAGAGAGAGAGAGAGAGAGAGAGAGAGAGAGTGTTAGTTCACTGCACAAACTTAGGACCTAACACAGGAGACATTCCAGGTGTTGGAATAACTACAGCCATTTTCCTTTCCCCATCCCCACTTTATGAATACAGTCCTTATTCTTTTTTTAAATATTTTTGTAGTTGTTGATAGACCTTTATTTTATTTATTCTTATATGGTGCTGAGAATCAAACCTAGTGCCTCACACATGCCTGGCAAGTGTGCTACTGCTGAACCCCAGCCTCAGCCCCACAGTCCTTATTCTTAATAAATAATTTGCCCATCCTTGAGTAGTAAAACCTTGCCTGTCTCTACACTTAAGAAATAAAAACTTGTCTTTCGTAAAATCAGGTGATGGTTGCTATGCCAACTGCAAGGGTTAACCCCTCCCCTAACCTATAGCCATAATTTTGCATATAAAAGTAACTTTTGAGAGACAGGCAAGAGTTTCTCTCTCTCTCTCTCTCTCTCTCTCTCTCTCTCTCTCTCTCTCTCTCTCTCTCTCTCTCTCTCTCATCTTTGTCCTTGATGTATTTGTGTGATCAGTTCTGGACCAATTTCCTTTCAATACCAGGAATTCTGATCTTCTTGAAACTATCTGTCAAACTCTCACAATGTAGTGCCAGCTAGACCCTCTGCAGAGGATGAAAGCAGACTATGACCATGCCTCCTAAGGGCATAGTCAGCGCAAATGCTTAAGGACAAGAAAGAAAAGCCAACAGCCTGCCAATCCCATGGAGATCAGGCAGGCCCAGGATAGCCCCACTTACCCCCACAGAGTCCAGGCCCAGGACCACACTGCCAACCTGCAAGTAGCCCAGGCCCAGGCCAAGCACAAGACTGCCCACCATGCTGAAGACCACGCCTGCACACCACAGTGTGGCATCTCCATATAGGCTGCTCAAGCCATTGTTGGGCCTGCTCTTTCAACCCCATCTCAAAAAATAGTTGCTGCCTTCTTGGGACACCTCCAACACCACTTCAGGCTACCTCAACTGCTGCCACCACAATTTTTAGCTGTGACAGCTTAGATCTTGGGACACTGGTGGGGACTGGAGGTCCATCACCAAGGCACTTACAGGTTTGACACTACTTCACCACCAACTAGAAACATGGGCACTTCCATCTAGAGACAACAGCCAGGACCTGGAAGGCCATCACCAAGGTCCCCGCAGGCTTGGTTAGAGCAGAGGTATCCCTGCTAGGTGTGCTAATAGCCAACATCTTGTTACAGAGGCAGGAAAGAGCCTTGCATGGGGTCGCTCTTTCTCTTTTCTCTTGTTAGCAGACAACACCTTTCAATTCATCTTTCACTCTTCCTGTGATCTAACACTTCCATATTCTTACCTCCTACCTAATAAACATCACAACACCCCCCCCCATTTCTCTATTTGTGCAGCATTAAAATTTGTAGACCCTTTTGCAAACCTACTATTTATATTGCAGATTATAATTGAACACATCATTTCTGTTTATTGTGACAAAACTGCAATCATCTCAACAGGAACATTTTATTTTAAGGCTGTATATCATTAGCATTAGGTGCTGTTATTATTGATCTTCCCCTTAAAGTTAAGACATCAGTAACCTGCAGGGACACTCTAAGATGTGTAGAAACTGTAATACCATGGATCTGCACTGCTAGAGGGAAAGACACATGGAAAACATGAAAAGACAAGGGAAGAAAATGCCCCAAACAAACCAATAAGATACAATAACAGAATCTATTGACAGCACAGTAGATGAAATGTCAAAGAAGGAGTTCTTAATGTATATAATAAAAATGATTTACAAATCCAACAATGACATAAGAGAGCAAAATTAGGCAATAATTGCTCACTCCAACAAGGAGATAAGAGAACAAATATAGCCAACAACTGATAACTCCAACAAAGAGACAAAAGAGAAAATACACGCATAAAGAGATAGAGATACTTAAAAATAAAAACAGAAACCCTTGAAACGAAGGAAACAATAAACCAAATTAACAAATGGAATAGAAAGCATCACCAACAGACTAGATCACTTGGAACAAAAACTCAAACAATGAAGACAAATATACAATCTTAAAAATAAAGTTGACCACACAGTGAATATGGTAAGAAACCATGAACAGAACATCCAAGAATTATGTGATAACATCAAAATATCAAATCTAAGATTTATTGGGCTAGAGGAAACCAGAGAGATACAAACCAAAGGAATGCACAATTTCTTCAATAAAACAATATCAGAAAATTTCCCAAACATGAATAATGAATTGGAAAAACAAATACAAGAGGTTTACAGGGCACAAAATATACAAAATTACAACAGATCTACACCAAGTCACATTATAAAGACAATGCCTAGCATACAGAAAAAAGGATAGAATTTTTAAAGCTACAAGAGAAAAGTTTCAGATGACATATGGGGAAAACCAATTCAGATCTCAGCAGATTTCTCTATCAAGACCCTCAAAGATCCTCCTAGAACATCACATACTTAACTCTGAAAGAAAATGGATGACAACCAAGAATCTTATATCCAGCAAAATTAAGCTAGAGATTTGATGATGAAATAAAAACCTTCCATGATAAACAAAAGTTAAAGAATTTATAGTAAGAAAGCCTGCACTACATAACATTCTCAGCAAAATATTCCACGAGGAGGGCATAAAAAACAATAATAAAAATCAGTAAAAGGAGGAATTACACTAAAGGGAAAAACCAATCAAAGGAGAAACCAAGTCAAGTAAAAAAACAGAAACCAAGCAAAATGACTGGGAATACAAACCATTTTTTCAATAATAACCCTTAATGTTAATGGCTTAAACTCATCAATTAAAAGACATAGACTGATAAATTGAATTTTTTTTAAAAGACCCCACAATATGCTGCTTTCAAGAGAATCATAGTATTGAAAAGACATCCACAGACTGAAGGTGAAAAGATGGGAATAAACATACCACTCACTTGGACCACATAAACAAGTAGGGATTTCCATCTTCATATTAGATAAAGTAGACTTCAAAGCAAAGTCAGTCAGAAGGAATAAAGAAGGACATTTTACACTGCTTAAGGGAATCATATGTCAACAATAAATAAAAATCATGAACATTTATGCCACAAACAATGGAGCATCAATGTATATCAAACAAATCCTTCTCAATTTCAAGAATCAAATAGATCACAACACAATAATACTAGATGACTTTAACACATCTCTCTCACCACTGGATAGATCTTCCAAACAAAAACTAAATGAAGAAAATATAGAATTCAATAATACAATCAGAAATTTAGACTTAATAGACATATATAGACTATTTCAGCCATCAATGAGCGAATACACTTTTTTCTCAACAGCACATCTAAAATAGACTATATCTTATGCCATAAAGCAATTCTTAACAAATACCAAAAAAGGGAGATACTACCCTACGTTCTGTCAGATCATAATGGAGTGAAATTAGAAATAAATGATAAAGTAAAAAAGAGAAGTTACTCATATACTTGGAGACTACATAATATACTATTGAATGATGCATGGATAGCCAAAGAAATCAGGGAGGAGATAAAAAAAAATCTTAGAGGTAAATGATAATTCCGATACAACATAAAAAATCTCTGAGATGTTATGAATGCAGTGCTAAGTGGAAAGTTCATTGCATTAAGCTCCCTCATTGAAATGATGAAAAGTCAATAAATAAACAACTGACATTACATCTCAAAGCTATAAAAAAAGAAGAATAAATCAACACCAAAAGCAATCAAAGACAGGATATAATTAAAATTAAGTGTGAAATCAATGAAATTGAAACAAAAGAAACAATTGAAAAAAATGACCAAACAGCTAGTTCTTTGAAAAAACAAAAATGTTGATAATCCCTTTGCCACCCTAACCAAAAAAAAAGGAGACAGAAAATTTAAATTACTAAAATTTGTGATGAAAAAGAAAATATCACAACAGATACTACTGAAATACAGAAGATAATTAGGAACTATTTTGAAAATTTATATTCCAATAAAATAGAAAATCTTAATGTCACCAACAAATTTCTAAAGAAATATGATTTGCTCAAACTAAATCAGGAGGACATACACAATTTAAACAGATAAATTTTGAGCAAAGAAATAGAAGACACCATCAAAAGTCTACTAACCAAGAAAAGCCCAGGACCAGACAAATTCTCAGCCAAGTTCTACAAGACCCTCAATAAAGAATAAGTACCAATACTACTCAAATTAGTCCATGAAATAAAAGAAGGGAACCCTATGAAACTCATTCTATGAGACTAGTATCACCCTTATATCAAAACCAGACAAAGACACATCAAGGAAAGTAAACTTCAGACCAATATCCCTGATGAATATAGGTGCAAAAATACTCAATAAAATTCTGGAAAATTGCATACAAAAACATATCAAAAGATATTGCATTGAATTAATATTGTCAAAATGACAAAACTACCAAAAGCACTATACAGATTCAATGCAATTCCAATCAAAATCCCAATGACATTCCTCATAGAAATAGAAAAAGCAATCATGAAATTCATCTGAAAAAAAAGAGAGCCAGAATAGCCAAATAAATGCTTAGTGAGATGAGAGAACCTGGTGGCATTACTATCCCAGGCCTAAAACTATACTACAGAGTAATAGTAACAAAAACAGCATGGTATTGGCACCAAAATAGACCTGTAGACAAATGATACATAATAGAGGACACAGAGTCTAACCCACATAACTTCAGTTATCTTATATTAGATAAAGCTGCCAAAAATGTACTTTGGAGAAAAGATAGCCTCTTCAACAAATGGTGCTGGAAAAAATGGAAATTCACATGTAACAAAATAAAATTAAACCTCTATCTCTCACCATGCACAAAACTCAACTCAAAGTGGATCAAGGACCTAGCAATTAAACCAGAGACCATGCACCTAATGGAAGAAAAAGTAGGCCAAATCTCCATAATGTCAGATTAGGCCCCAACTTTCTTAATAAAACTCCTGTAGCACAAGAATTAAAACCAAGAGTCAATAATTGGAATGTGCCGCAGTCTGGCTGGGCACAAATTACAAGCCACTGAAGCAGGAACACACATTATTTCTGAACTCCACCAGCACATTCCACACATGCTCCCCAGGAACTCTCCCCAACGCCACGCACACAGCTCCTCCAGGAACCACCAACTGGAAATCCATCCCCCAGCACTTCCCCAACCAATGCAAACTCTCCAGGAATCCCCACAGGAACTCCAAAGTAGCAGGCTGAGGGGGACAGTAAAGGTGTAATATACAATTGAATCAATCCAGCATCATCTTAATGGCTCACCTCTCAACCAATACTATTGGCAAAATGCCAGGGGCCATTAAGATTCGGCTGTGGCTCTCAGCAGGAATGGATTCAAACTAAAAAGCTGCTTCTCAGCAAAAGAAACAATCAATGAGGTAAACAGAGAGCCTACAGAATGGGAGCAAATATTTACCACAAGAACATCAGATAGAGCATTAATCTCTAGGATATATAAAGCACTCAAAAACTTTAACACCAAATAAATAAATAAATAACCCAATCAATAAATGAGCCAAGAAACTCAACAAACTCTTCTTGGAAGAGGATATATAATCAATCAACAAACATAAAAAAAATATTAAACATCTCTAGCAATTAGATAAATGCAAATCAAAACTACTCTAAGATTTCACTCACCCCAGTCAGAATAGCAGCTATTATGAAGATATTTCATACTGCTTAAGAGAATCATACATCAACAGTAAGTGTTGGCAAGAATGTGGGGGGAAAGGCACACTCATACATTGCTGGTGGGACTGTAAATTGGTGCAGCCAATCTGGAAAGCAGTATGGAGATTCCTTGGAACGGTTGGAATGGAACCACCATTTGACCCAGCTATCCCTTCCTCAGCTTATACCCAAAGGACTTAAAAACAGCATACTACGAGGACATGGACATATCAATGTTTATAGTAGCATAATTCACAATAGCTAAATTAAGGAAGCAACCTAGATGTCATTCAGTAGATGAATGGATAAGGAAACTTTGGTATATATACACAATGGAACATTACTCAGCTTTAAAAGAGAATAAAATCATGGCATTTGCAGGTAAATGAATGAAGTTGGATAATATAATGCTAAGTGAAGCAAGCCAATCCCAAAAAACAAAGGCCAAATACTTTCTTTGATATGAGGATTCTAACACATAATGGCAATTTGGAGAGGGGGAGCATGGGAGGAATAAAGGAACTTTAGATAGGGCAAAGGGGAGGGAGGGTAAAGGAGGGGGCAAAGAGGTAGGAATGATGGTGGAATGAGTTAGACATCATTACCCTAAGTATAAGTGTTAGACACGAATGGTGTAAAAATACTTTGTGTACAATCAATGTCTTAAAAAATTGTGCTGTATATGTATAATATGAATTAAATCACACTCTGCCATCATGTATAACAAATTAGAATTAAAAAATTAAAAAGTGAACATGTATAATAAAGTCTATATATGTATAAAGTGAATAAACTTTTGTAATTTCAAGAAAGAAAAAAAAAGAAAAAGAGAGAGAAAGAAAAGATAGCGCATCATGATCAAGTGGGGTTCATCCCAGTGATGAAAGGTTGGTTCAACACACGGAAATCAATAAACATAATTCCTCACATCAATGACCTTAAAGATAAAAATTATATAATTATTTTAATATATGCAGAAAAAGCATTTGACAAAATACAGCACTTTCATTTTCAGACTCCAGAAAAACTAGGGACAGTAACAACATACTTCAACATTGTAAAAGCTATCTATGATAAGCCTAAGGCCAACATCATTCTAAATGGAAAATAATTGGAAGCATTCCCTCTAAAAACTGGAACAAGTCAGGGACACCCTCTGTCACACTTCTATTCAACATAATCCTAGAAAATATAGACAGTATTAATTCTGCCTATCCAAGAAATTTTTTTAAATTTCTTTCCAAAAAATTAAATTAAAAGAAATTAAAGTGATATTAATACAAAAAGAAGAGCTCAAACTATCACTATTTGCAGATGACATGATTCTATACTTACAGGATTCAAAAAATTCCACCAGAAAATTTCGAGAATTAAATGAATTCATCAAAATAACAGGATATAAAATTAACACCTATGAATCAAATGCATTTCTATACATCAGTGTGAACCCTCAGAAAGAGAAATTAGAAAAACTCTCTCATTCACAATAACTTCAAAAGAAATAAAATATTTGGGAATCAATCTAACAAAAGAGATGAAAGACTATACAATGAAAACTATAGAACACTAAAGAAAGATATTGAAGAAGACCTTAGAAGGTAGAAAAACCTCCCATTTTCTTGGATAGGCAGAATTAATACTGTCAAAATGGCCATACTACAGTTTTGAGTTCAGTTTTGTGTATGGTGAGAGATAGTGGTTTAATTTCATTTTGCTACATATTGATTTCCTGTTGTTCCAGCACCATTTGTTAAAGAGGTTATCTTTTTGTCAATGTATGGTTTTGGCGCCTTTGTCTATTATGAGATAACTGTATTTACGTGGTACCAAAAGAAACAAGAGAGAAATAAAACATGTAATATTATGTACCCAGATGTAGTTATTCCACAATATAGATATATTTTAAAACATCATGTTGTTCATGGTAAATGCATACAATTTTATCTTTCAATTTAATATAAAGAAAAAGATGTTAAGCCACAAACTAAAAATAAAAATACTATCTGCAAAAGAAATTGTATCCAAAACAAATTTTAAAAATTTTAAATAAGATCAGCAAGTTGAGGAGACATCTGTACCCACATGTTTTTTGCAATACTCTTCACAATAGCCAAGGTATATTTCAACCTGCCCATCAATAAATGAATAGGTATATCTACATAAAAATACTACTTAACCTGTAAAAAGAATATGATCATTCATGTCAAAGTAAATAAAGCTGGAGGACATTATCCTAATTAAAATAATCCAGGAATATAAAGATAAATACCACAGATTATCACCTACGTGTAGAATCGAAGAAAATTGAATTTATGGAAGCAGACAGTACAATCATGGTTACCAGGAACTGTTGGGGGTGGGGTAGGATACTCAGCATGTTGGTCATATCATATAAAACCTCAGATGGACAGAAAGAATAATGCATGTACCAAATATTATTGAAATATGATATGAAAATTATAAAATATAAAAGAAACACTCATGACAATTATAATTCTCATTTCTGTAAGTGGATACATGAGTATATTTGGAATTTATAAGTACCTTCTTTTACTACCCATTCTGTATTCTCTCTGTTGTTAGGAAGCACTATTGCAGGTCTTAGTTCCTTACCTAGAGGGATGACCCACACATTCTTCTTGAAGGGTCTGAGACATTTGTCTTCCTGCCTGAATCGAGTCATTATACTTTTCCATTTACCTTATAAACAGAACACAGTAATACCAAGAGACGCCCTAAGGGTCTCCAGCACTCCAGGCATACTCTTCCTTACCCACATTATGGACTAAAAATCCAATTTCCTCTTGGTAATCTGGATCAGCCACTCCCATAATATCATACTCTCTGCTTAGCCTGAGGACTCAAAGGCATGAGGGGCCCAAAGTAGCCAGGGAGAAGTCCTAACTTCTAGTTTAATAATATAATTGCTGTATCTTCTAGGAGAAGCAGTTTCCTCTCTGTAACTAAGACTTCTAGGCCAGAAGAACATAAGGTTACAGGAACAGGGTACTAGTAGTTCACCAGGGTAAATGATGAGAGATATGTACCATTCTTATTCTCACCCCTTGATTCTTGGACCCATGAATCCTCACTATAAGAGAGGCAGTACCATCTACTGGACACTGATTTAGAACATACATATCCTTCTGGAGAACCTTGCTCCAACCCTACAAAGTATTGTCAACTAAATGGTGGTGTAACTGCATCTTCAGAAGACCATTCCATTGTTTTTTCAAACAAGCTTCTACAGAATGGCTGGGAACATGGTAAGATCAGCAAATCCTATGAGCATGAGCCCAGTGCTACATTTTTTTTTAATTGTAAAATGAGTTCCTTGGCCAGAAGCAAAGCTGGGTGAAATAACATGACAGTGGGTTAGGCATTCAGTAAGTCCAAGGATAGTGATTTTGGCTAAAGCATTACATGCAGAAAAGGCAAATCCATATACAGAATAAGTATCTATGCCAATAAGAACAAACCAGTTGCCCCTTACATCATGGAAGTGATTCAGTATAATCAACCTGCCACCAGGTTGCTGGGGAATGGTTCCACCTTGGGAAATGAGTTCATATCAGGGACTTAGTATTGGTCTCAGCTGCTGGCAAATTGAACCCTCAGCAGTGGCTATAGATAGATCAAATTTGGTGAGTGGAAGTTCATGTTACTGAGCCCATGCAAAACCACCATCCTTGCCAACATGACTACTTTGTTCATGAACCCATTGGCAATGACAGGGTTTGTGATATGGCCTTTTTCATCCTGTATGTTAGTAATTTGACTTCTCTCTCTTCTTCTCTTCATTAGCATGGCTAAAGGTCTGTCGATCATTTATTTTTTTGAAGAACCAACTTTTAGTTTTGTCAATTTTTTTTAATAGTTTGTTTCAATTTCATTGATTTCTGCTCTGATTTTAATTATTTCTTTCCTTATGCTACATTTGATGTTGTTTTGCTCATCCTTTTCTAGGGCTTTGAGATGAAGTATGAGCTCATTTATATGTTGTTTTTTTTTTTTTTCTTTTTTTGAGGAATGACCTCCAGCTAATGAATTTGCCTCTTAAAACTGCTTTCATTGTGTCCCATAGATTCCAATATGTTGTGTCTGTATTTTCATTTATCTCTAAGAATTTTTTGATTTCCTCCTTTATGTCTTCTGTAACCCATTGATCATTCAGTAACATATTGTTTATATTCCATGAGATGTAGGATTTTTTCTTCCTTCTTTTATCATTGATTTCCAGTTTCATTCCATTATGATCAGATAAAATGCATGGTATTATCTCCACCCCTTTATATTTACTGAGGGTTGCCCTATGGCATAATATATGGTCTATTTTTGAGAAGGATCCATGTGCTGCTGAGAAAAAAATATATCCACTTGATGATGGTTGATATATTCTATATATGTCAGTTAAGTCTAGGTTATTGATTGTGTTATTGAGTTCTATAGTTTCTTTATTCAACTTTTGTATGGAGGATCTGTCCAATGGTGAGAGAGGTGTGTTGAAGTCACTCATAATTACTGTGTTGTGGTCTATTTGATTCTTGAACTTGAGGAGAGTTTGTTTTATGAAAGTCGCAGCACCATTATTTGGTGCATAAATATTGATAATTGTTATGTCTTGTTGGTTAATGGTTCCTTTTAACAGTATATAATGTCCTTCCTTAACCCTGTTGATTAACTTTGTCTTGAAGTCGATTTTATTCGATATGAGGATGGCCACCCCTGCTTGCTTACTAGGACCGTGTGCGTGGTATGTTTTTTCCCAACCTTTCACCTTCAGCCTGTGTATGTCTTTTCCAATCAGATGTGTCTCCTGGAGGCAGCATATTGTTGGATTTGTTTTTTTAATCCATGTTACCAGCCTATGTCGCTTTATTGGTGAGTTTAAGCCATTAATGTTTAGAGTTACTATTGATATATGGTTTGTACTTCCAGCCATGTTTGATTATTTATCTTTTTTTAATTTAATTTGGTTTGTTTCTCCATGATTAGCTTTCCCCCCACCCTCTCGCTTTACTGAGGTACTTCCCACTGTTGGTTTTGGTTGTTGTTTTTCATGTCTTCCTCGTGTAGTGTTTTGCTCAAGATTCTTTGCAATGCTGGTTTTCTGGCTGCAAATTCTTTTAACTTTTGTTTATCATGAAAGATTTTTATTTCATTGTAGTATCTGAAGCTTAATTTTGCTGGATACAAAATTCTTGGTTGGCATCCATTGTCTTTCAGTGTTTGAAATACGTTGTTCCAGGATCTTCTCACTTTCAGCGTCTGTGATGAAAACTCCATTGTTAACCTTATTGGTTTACCCCTGAAAGTAATCTGCCTCCTTTCTCTTGTAGCTTTTAATATTTTCTCTTTGTTCTGTATATTGGATATCTTCATAACAATGTGTCTTGGTGTTGGTCTACTATGATTCTGTATGCTCGGTGTCCTGTATGCATCTACAATTTGTACATCCATTTCATTTTTTATATCTGGAAAGTTTTCTATACTTATTTCATTCAACAGGTTGCTCATTCCCTTGGTTTGAACCTCTATACCTTCCTCTATCCCGATGACTCTTAAGTTTGGTTTTTATGTTATCCCATATCTCTTGGATGTTTTTCTCGTGATTTTTTACCAGCCTTTCTGAGTTGGCTAGACTCTTTTCAAGATGATATATTTTGTCTTCATTATCTGACGTTCTGGCTTCTACTTGCTCCACTCTGTTAGTGATACTCTCATTTGAGTTTTTAATTTGGTTTATAGTTTCCTTAATTTCTAAAATTATTGATTGATTTTTTTAAATAATCTCTATCTCCAGATAAAGATGCTTATTTGCTTCTTTTATCTGTTTATGTAATTCATTTTCAATGTGTTCTTTCATTGTTTGAATTTGCTGTCTCATGTCCTATTTAAGATTCCATTCCATCTGTCTAAGGTATTCCTTGAGTTCTTCATTTGACCATTTTTTCTGATGCCTCTAGGTCCTCCTGTATATTTAGGCTGTCCTGCATTGTTTGTACTCCTTTTCTTCCTTGCTTTTTCATGCTGCTCATGTTACTTCTTGTTCTGTTTGACTGCTGAGTTACTATTTACTCTTATAAATTTATTTGGTTTTGTGTGTCTCTGGAGTCTCTCTTTTGTGATGGGAGACTATGAATAGAGATGATGAGTTTTTTTTGCACTTTAATGCAGATTCATTCATTTCCTAAACTGTGTACGGATTCTGATGGCATATAGTGGTCTGCGATTTGGTCTTGGGACTTATATTTAGGTCGAATGATGTGATGGTATTGTGGTTGGTATCTCTTGGCAACCTTGGAAGGTTGCTCTACTGACGAGGGATATTAACAGAAGAATGGTCTGGAGTATTTGGGGGTAGCTAGGGACTTGGTAGCACTATATAATGCCTCGGAACATTTAGCTATATATATTTAGTAAATTACACATAAACAGCGTCATGATGCTTGGGAGGAAAGGTATTAGAAGTGAAGGAAAGAAGTCACTAAAGAGAATGATTGTAAACAGGTTGAATTCAAGGAAAGAGGAATACAGAAATTGAAAAGAAATGAAAAGACAAAATAAAAAATAGAAAAGAAAAAAGAAAAAAATTTTAAAAATAATCAAAAAAATAAAAATAAAAAATAAAAAATAATAAAAAAATAAAATAAAAATAAAAAACAATTAAAAAAAAACAAATAATTTTTTAAAAAATTAAAAAGTGCAGTCTTAGAGTTCAAATAATTTCTCTTCCAGTAGGTGGCGCTGTGCCCACCGGGCCAAACTTCTCCTCTCAATATGTAGGAACCAATCATTGTGCAGCAGCTCCTCCCCCACCCACTGGGCGGGTCTCCAATCCTGAATGCCTGGGTCTTATCTTATGTCTAGTCACTTCCCTACTTTTCCTCCAGCCAGGCCCCGCTCACTGGTGATGCTCACCACAATACTGGCTACATGCCAGGTCTGCTGCTCCCAGGAGCCCTATTTTCTTGAATGACTGGGCACACTCTCCCTGTTTGCCATTCCCTCAGACCCTAAGGTTGTGGAGCTTGGGGCTGAGAACCCTCAGCGTATATTGCTTGCCCTCCGCTAACCATGCTCCCGGGCTCCTGGTAGCTGGTGCAAGAGACCTCAGTTGTCAGCGCTGGTGGGAGCGGTAGCCGGGGGTCCTGCACTGTGGGTCCAGCGCCGCTGTTCCCTTGGTTTGACTATCGAGCTCATGGGAGAACTGGGAGGGACCCTTGAGGTTTTCCCAGATGTGTGGAGGGGGAAGCTAGGGGGTTACACCTGCTGCTGCTGGTTTCAATGAAGTTATCTCCTCCGCCGCATTCTGGTGATGTCAGTTCTCTGCCATGGTGGTATCCCATGGGAATGGCAACAGTTTGTTCTCTTTGCCGGGTGACCAATGCAATGGATGGGTCCTGACTGGCTCTCCCAAGCCCTGTCTCAATCCTGTGGCCACTGCCTATAGAGGCTCGGTTGGTATTACCCTCCGCAGGATCAGGAAAAGCCCACAAGTTGTTTCAGCAGGATTGGGATCGTTTAGTGCTGAGTCACAGCGGTTTGTCTGCAAAACAAAGGTGAGCTGGAGCCTGAATTCAGCTGCTCTAGGCTCAGTTTGTGTTCTGAGAGGCGTAGATTGTTCGCCCCCGATCCACATCAGCTCAGCATTGCCTAGTGCTCCTGAGCAAACAGCATTTTATCGGTTTAAGACTCCCTATGCCCGTGCAGCTGAAGAGGTCAGAGACTTGATCTCTCCATGCCCACCACCATGTTGGATCTCCCTGATCTTGATTATATACATACCACTTCCTCTTGATGATGGAGTACAGCTGTGTATGTCCAACTTTATAACTTGTTGGGTCAGATAAAACCCAATTCATGTGGGCATCTCAGGTTACATAGTAATTTAGTGGCCCATAGTTAAGTATTCAATTTACACTAAGGCCTGGTTACAGGCAGAAGCTATTTTTCAAAGGGAGAGTACCTGTCTGCAGATGATGGCAGGATCTTGCTCCAAAGTTCCAATGGCCTCCTCTGTGATTCACCTATGGGGGCCAAAGACTTAAAATAACACCTGCTACTGACACCTTAAGTACTATCTGGATCATATGGCCCAAGGGGCAGAACAGCCTGTTCCTGTTGCAGAGCCATCTCCAATTCTTGGGCCTGCTCAAAATGAGCAGATTTTCAAGTCACTCAGTAGATGGGCCAGAGTAACACACCCGAGTGAAGAATGTGCTGTCTCCAGAATCCAAATAGTTCCACCAGGCATGTTCTCCTTCCTTGTTTATTACAAGGACTAGATGCAACAACTTATTCATCACCTTAGAAGAACTATCTCAGAGAGCCCCCATACCACTGGACTCCTTCACTTTTACCCTTGATGATAGGCCTTAGGTCCTTTTGATGAGGGATGGAGAAAGATTAATGGTAAAACTTTCTGATACTATTTCAGGGTCCTTCCTCAAGGAGAACTTCCCCTCCCCATTTAAGGGGTTCTGGGTCCATAAACTGACTCAAATTGAGAATTGGTTGAAAGACCATGATTCTTTGCTGTTATGATCTAAGGCAAACTTTTGTACATTTGTCCTGGAATTTTTCTGCTTATATAAATCAAGTAAGAATTTTGTGGATTTCCCATTCTTTTGGCTTCTGGAAATACCATGATTGATTAACTAATTCCACAAATATGCTAAAGAATACATCTCTGGACCCTTCCAGTGTGGAGAGAAGGTCATACATGGCAGATAAATTCCAGCATTCCAAAGCCAAGGGATGTCAGGCATTTTCAACTTATTCACAGTTGGCCATCTTTTGATTCATATGTCAACCATCCAAAGTATTAGTATTTTTTAGCACTTCAAGCTGCTATATTAAATTCAGAACCTCTGCTTAATGGCCTCATATCAATAAATTCATTCTATGCTCCTTGTACCTTTCTCAAAACCTTTCAAATCCATTCCCATACATATTCCCCAGACCTCTACTTGTAAGAATTAGAAAACTCAAGATGTTCCCATGGAGTTTAATGCAATTTTTTGTGGGTCACACTGTGTGCCTTACCTTTCAAGACCTACTTAAACTCAGTTCTATTTATATGCCTAGAGACAAAAGTGGGTGGTGAGATTCCATCCCAAATAGTATCAGCATTTTCAGGCTCATCAAATGCATCACCAAAGGTCATTATTGTTTTCAAAAGCAATGAGGATTAATTACTTCTGGAGGAGGTGATTTTGAAGGGTGGGGATGGGGATGCTGCCTCAACCACTAAGGGTGGGGAAGCAACTACTTCTGTCAAATAGATTCATCAAAATGGAAGAGTTTGATGTCTCCATCCTCTTTGGGGTCCTCCCATACATCTCCATCCCAATTTACTAGACCTCATTCTTTTCCAAGTCGTACCTTTGCATTAACTGCAGACTCCCTTCGAGACTGAGAGTTAAACTTGCATCTCAATTCAGCCAATTACAGGATGAGAGTATGTGTTTGGTTTTAGTCAACCTGAGCCCTGTGATTACAAAGAGATGATTCTCCAGAATACTGAGCAGTTTTAAATTGGTTATGCTCATCTGCAGCTCTTCATTCTCCTTTGTCACTTTGTCCGGTGAAGCCAGAGGCAACAGCAATATCATTATATTCCTTAATTTTCCAGAAGTGTTCAAAGTAAAAGTCACTAAGCTACTTGCTTCTTACACGTGGTAAATTAGGGATTTTTTTAGATTGGCTTATAGGACCAGAAGCTGGATAGTTCCACAATGGTTATCTACGGCTGGAGAAATGAAGGAACCAGTAGCTGCTCAATCCAAGAAGCCATAGCCTCAGAATAATCAGGACCAATGATGCAGCCCAGTCCAGGACTCAAGACCTGAAAACTCCTTTGAGAGTCATGGTCACAGTCCTCTTTGTAAGAGTGAAAGAGCTGGATTCTGATGTCCTCAGGCAATTCAGCAGCAATCTAAGCACCCAGTCAAAAAGAATAGAGCTTGCACAATAGCTAAACTATGGAAGCAACCTAGGTGTTCTTCAACAGATGAATGAATAAAGAATAGTGGTATATGTACACAATGGAATATTACTCAGCCTTAAAGAAGAATGAAATTATGGCATATGCCAGTAAATGAATCATGTTAAGCAAAATAAGCCAATCCTAAAGAACCAAAGGCCAAATGTTTTCTCTCATATGCAGATGCTAATTCACATTAAGGGAGGTGTTGGCTAGGGAAGAACAGAAGTACTTTGGATTAGACAAAGGGGAGTGAAGGGAGGGGAGCAGGTATAGGGGTGGGAAGGTAGTAGAATGAATAAGTCATTAGTAACCTCTGTGCATATATTATTACACAACTGATGTGATTCTTCATCATGTACAACCTGAAGAATGAGAAGTTATACTCCATATATGTATGATATGTCAAGATGCATTCTTCTGTCCTGTATAAATAATTATGATGACGACGATGACAACAACAACGAAGAAGAAAAAGAAGAGGAGGAGGAGGAGGAGGAGGAGGAGGAGGAGGAGAGAGCTAGCTTCTGCTTTCTTATTTGTTCCATCCAGGTGCCCAACCTATTGTTCTGTGCAGCCCATATTTAAGATGGGCCTCCCCCTGAGTTTGCTGTAGGATGATTGACACACTCTTATTGCTCTTAATATTAGGCATATTTGACTTTGATTAAGTTGATGATTCAGATTAACCGTCACATCATGTAAAATTTGTTTAAACAATGAAAATGTATTAAGTATATTTTTTAATGGGAGAAAGTAAAGTAGTAAGCAGGATATAATGTGCTACTATTTGTGGATAATCAGAGAATAAGAATATATTTGTTCTTAAATGCATGAACAGTTCTAGAAGGATACATGAGAAACTGACAATAGACATTAAATGGGATAAAATGAGGAGGAAAGGTTTTGCTGTGCAACTTTCTGTTTGGGGGGCAGTGGTGTGACTTTGTTTCTTATTATAAAATTTTCCATTAAACTATTTTAAATTAAACAATACTAAAAAGCAAAATGTAGCATAAAATAAAATATTAGTGTCTTTGATGCATCCTTCACTCATACCAATGCCAAATATAACTGCTAACACTTTGATACATATTCTTGTAGGCTTTCTTTTTAAATAAAACTTTGTTTATAAAAACACACAGATGTGCTAGCATCTACATATCAGAGAGAACATTCACACTTTGGTTTTTTGGTGGGATTGGCTTATTTTGTTTAGTATAATAGTCTCCAGATCCATCCACTTTTTTGAAAATGTCATAAAGTCATTCTTTTTTATGGCTGAGTAATATTCCATTATGTATATGTAGATGTTAACACAAAACAAAAGAGGAGGGGAAGAGTAGACGTTCAGTAGATTAGACAAAGGAGAATGAAAGGAAGGGAGGGGGACAGAAACAGGAAAGACAGTGGAATGATTCTGACATAACTTTCCTATGTATATATATGAACACAACACAGTGAATTTTTACATGATGTACAATCACGAGACTGAGATCCTAATTAGAATAAGATGTACTCCATGTTTGTATAAATACATCATATTATACTGTACTGTCATATATAATTAAAAAGAACAATAAAAGAAAACATAATAAAAATAATAAAGTAAAAAAACACACAGATGTAACTTCTAAATTTATTTTTGACCTTTAATGAGATCATACTATGACACTGTTCTGGAATTTACTTTTTGCACTCACTGGAATGTTCTGGACCCATAGACATGTTTGTACACATGAAATCATATTTAAATGTACCCCTATTGAAAAACATTTAGACTTAAAGTTTTTTTTAATATAGTGGGCATATAATATTCATGTTTATGAGACTATTTTTATAGAATAAAAGTGAATTTACTTGGACCAAGAATATGAACATTCAAAAAGTGTTGAACATTTCCCAGTTACTAGACCAAAAATTTGCATTAATTTCAAGAGCAGTCATGGGGCCTCACATCACCCTCTCATCAGGCATAAATATTATCAGACTTTTTTAACTTGACCATCTTAGACTATGGGAGGGGCTACATATCTTCTGGGTTTTGTCTCCTGCTCACAGTCTGAGAACAGAAAAAATCATGAGAGAAAATGTAAAGAGGGAGTAGGCTTCCTCTCTCACCCCTTGACCAGAATGTTGTCTCCACTTGGAAGAGGAGCCATGAAGTATTCAGATCCAAGACAGAGTTGGGAACTGAAATTCTTTGGAGGGTCCTGCAAGAAAGTGCAAATAAATGCTGAATGGAAGCTATATAGAGTGGCAAGGACTCTGAACTGGTGATTGAACACATTACACAAAGGCATTTACGTTTTATAAAGTATTCAACATTATGCAGATTGTCACTGGATTAAAGTTGACCAAAAGTTGCCATTACTAATCTACTAGAGTCTCCTTTTTTCAATTTCCTTTTTAACATATATATTATTTTACTTGATACATAATGCTTGTATATATTTGTGGGATATATACTGACATTTCTATATATGAGTACAATATGAAATTATTAAATCCCAAACATATAGCTCCAATAACAGTCTTATTGTCCAGAAAAATACATTGAAATATTAAATCTAGGCTTCTGTTGGGGAAAAAATACCTTATGTTCAATATTCTAATTTTGAACAAAATTTTAAAGTTTCTTAATTTAAAAAATTTTAAAGGTAAAAATCTAATTTTTTAGAAAACATTTAAAGTGGGTTGTTTTTCTCTTCACCTAAACCTAAAACAGAAGATCAAGTAAAAGTAATCATGAATTTGCCAGGGAGCAAGCATTAGGAATTTCCCTCTTTACCATATCATTTGTTGTCATTATAATTATTTTAAATTTTTTATTCAGTTCAACACCCGAAAATTGTCATTTTGAAGGCCAAAAAAAAAAAAAATCAAGTGTAAATAGTCTCGTATGTGTCTATTCCACAGTCAATGTATTTTAACATGTCTGGACCTTTCCACAGGGAAAGGAACTTGGAAACAATACCACTAACATGTTAAGTCTCTTATCAGTGAGTTTGTCTGATTTTATTTGAATGTCAGTTGCAATGGTAAATCGATAGTGATGTTCATGGCATGAACCAAAGATATACCTGTGTCTCACATGGAGGATCTGTCTGCAGGATCAGTGGTTTGCAGATCTCTCATTGAAGAAGACTTTTTTGTTCTGACCAGAAATAGTAACAAAGCACTGACAAGCAGAATGTTCTACATCACTCTAAGGTATGAAATGTTACTGGTTTGGTGAAGCAACATCCATAACTGCTATATCTGGGCCTCTTCAATTGAATGATTCATCACTATCCTTGTCACTACCAATTACAGGTTTCAAGAGAATATGCAGGAGATGACACTATACTCCATGGTTGACATAATACAATAAAAATAAAGAGAACAACTGTTGGAAATAAATATTTTAAAATAAAACATATAATAAATATGCCTGTAAACCCATGCCTACCCAAGTCACGTGTGGTACTGAAACTCAACATGGGCCTTCACAATGGTCATTTATGTTGAAATAAATATAGGATGAAGCAGATGGTTTTTCCACATAACAGATGTGGAGAAAGGCTCACAGTTTCACTAGGGACCTCAGAGCCAGACTAAGGATTTGGAAGGGCCACTGAGTAAATTCTCCAGAACTGTTTATAATGTTTCTGACCAGTATAAAGTCTATAACGATTTGGGGGATTTTTAGATTCCAAAGAGAAGAATTTTGGAGAGTTCTATAAAGAAATTCTGGGACAAATTAACAAATTTAAAATTATTAAAGGAAGACTATTATGCAATCATTTTCCAGTTCATAACTCTTGATGAAGAAGACTTTATGCAGGCTTTAGAGATGAACAAAGACCATTTTCTTCCATTGTTATCATCCTAACTTCAAATTGTTCATTGCTGATTTATATATTTTTCAATTTCATCCACACAGAAAGAGGGAAAATAGAACTAAACAAGAGAACCCATTTGTGCACACTTGAAAGGCCAACACTTGTCTTAAATAATTTAATTTAATTTACTCCTCTACCAACCATATGAACTAGGAGCTCCTGATTCATTGCATAATAGAAAAAGAAAACAAAATGCTTGAGTCTCCTTGGCAAGTAATTTGGGTACTCTGTGCTTCCAGTCTTCTAGTATAAAACTTTAAATAATAATATTTTATTTATGTGCTAGCTAAGTAGATGATCCCAATTCTAAGAGTTCATCTGTATATTATTTGGAATGACACATGAGGGGGTAGTTTATCTTTGTGTTACATTATTGCTAGAGCTATGAATTTCTGAATATGATAGCTCATTAAGATAATAAAAGTTCATTACTTAAAAGTCAAAATAATATAGCACAGGATAAACTACCCCTTTATATCTCATCCCAGATAATATACACATGAATTCTTGAAATTGAGATCAGATGTCACTTGCTCAGGATTTACTTGAACCCTAGAGGGCAGCTTGTCACAGACACATGTTCTGATTGTGCTCTGTCCCAAGAGCCCAGGCTACATGCACTTGCACATGGATTCCTGCCATGGTATGGTATACTGGTTCTCCTGTAGAATGTAGACTTCAGAGAGAGGAACAG
Organism: Urocitellus parryii; assembly: GCF_045843805.1. NCBI lineage: Eukaryota > Metazoa > Chordata > Mammalia > Rodentia > Sciuridae > Urocitellus > Urocitellus parryii. Next base: position 125,166,531 of record NC_135534.1, read on the forward strand.
GGATTATTTGCTTCACTTTTGTGTCCCCTAGTCCAACACACCACTACCTTCTAAAAGGTGGCCAGTAAATAATTGTTGAAAGCATAAATATTTTAAAAAACAGCACTGAAATACATAAATTATGAAACTTTTAAACGTAGTACTAAAGAGACCATGTCTTTTTTGTTGTTGTTTTAATTAGTTATACATGACAGTAGAATGCATCTTGACATATCATACATAGATGGAGTATAACTTCTCATTCTTCTGGTTGTACATGATGTAGAATCACACCAGTTGTGTAATCATAGGCTATTAATGTCTGATTCCTTCTACTATCCTTCCTACCCCTACACCTCCTCCCCTCCCTTCATTCCCCTCTAATCTAAAGTTCCTCCATTTTTCCCTAGCGCCCACTTATTGTGAATTATCATCCACATATCAGAGAAAATATTCAGCCTTTGTTTTTTTGTTGTTGTTGTTGTTTTTTGTTTTGTTTTGTTTTTTTGGAATTGGCTTATTTCGCGTAGCTCCATCTATATACCAGCAAACACCATGATTTCTCCAGATGGAGCTTAGCTCCATCTATATACCAGAAAATGCCATAATTTCGTTCTTCCTTAAGGTTGAGTAATATTCTATTGTGTGTGTGTGTGTGTGTGTGTGTGTGTGTGTGTATGTGTATATCACATTTTCTTTATCCGTTCATCTGTTGAGGGGCACCTAGGTTGGTTCCATAGTTTAGCTCTTGTGAGTTGAGCTGCTATAAACATTGATGTGTCAGGGTTGGTGGCATGTACCTATAGTCCTGTGACATAAGGATCACTTGAGCACCAAGGAATTCAATTCAGGTTATCCTGGGTAACATAACAAGTCCCTGAAAAAAGAAAGAAAAGAAATGAAAAATTAAAAGAATACAGAGGAAAAAAAACTATCCTGGTCATCTCTTATTGTAAAAATAAAACATCAGGAAACCCAGAAGCTTGAGACAAAACTTTCACATTTCCTGGCTGGACTCAGCTTGTCATTTGAAATTGTTTCCCGGCTGTGAATATGTATAGGTTTGTCTGGGCTGGACATCCACAGGGCTCTCTCAGTGACTGGTTATAGATGCTGGTTCTGGCTAGACAGTTACCTTGGACTGAGGACCAGAGCGCATATACAGGGTTTCTCCATGGCTTGGGGCTCCCAAAGCAAGAAATTTTGGGAACCATATTTACATGGTTAAACTTTGACCAGTAAATTTTACAAACATTCACAATCACTCCAAAGTAAGTTAATAAAGTACTATTAAAAGACATGGCTTTCGGGGCATAAACTGAGGATTGGAATAGCTGGGTCGAATGGTGCCTCCATTCCAAGTTTTCTGAGGAATCTCTATACTGCTCTCCTTAATGTTTTAACCAATTTAGAGTTCCATCAGCAATGTTTGAGTGTACTTTTTTTCAAAACCCACACCCTCATCAGCATTTATTGTCACTTTTAGTCTCACAGTGGTGATGACTGGCACAGAGTGAGTGCTACATAAAGTCTAGTGGGTGCTACATAAAGTCTTGGGTCCCAACCTGCAGAAGGGATTTGGCTTCAGAATCTCACAAATATTTCCCTCTCTCTCTTTCTGCATTTACATAAAACCAGAGGAATTTTACTCTGATGTAACACCTACCAATTTAAATCAAAAAGTTAGAAATTTTGTCAAATATTAAGGAAGACCAGAGGAGACATCATGACACCTGGTTCAATCCAGATAGACTTGGGCACAGATTACTAGAGGCTCTGTGGACTAAGACCCTGGCTAAGCATCCCATTCCCTTCTCAAGGAAGATAGATACTATCACTAAATACTTCCATCACCATCCCTCCTTTCTATTTTCTTGAAGGGGAACATGAGACATTTGAAAACCACAGTTGATGGAACTCTGTGCTCTCTATTAACACAATATTGTAAGAAGTTTATTTCTATTTTTTTTCTTTTTAATAGTTCATATATCATGTAGCTTTGTCTATATGACACCTTAGGCCCTCACTTCTGATCCTTTTACCTGTCTTTTATCTTCCAAGACCATGTTACCATTCTTAAAGACCAGTTTCAAACCTGGGAATTTATCCCTTATCCCTTGTGGACCCAAAGATTAAATGGTATGGGCAATCCCCTGGGGTCCTATCCTTCCTCAACTGCAACATGATCATATAAATCTTCAAGGAATCATGCTCAGCATTTCTGAAATGACAAATTTCATCACCAGCAGTTCTGAAAGATGCTGACTCTGAGACATTTGTTCCATAATTCAACTGGATTGCAATAATCTTGGGTGACATGAATATCATCTCTCAGGCCCTTTCCTAGCAGTGAAATCATATATATGTCAGCTCACTTTTCAAAACAGTTATTTTTTATCAAGCGATTATTTTTGTCCTTTTAGATCATTTCTCAAATTTTGTTCCAATCAAGGACTAGGTAAGACACAGTCACTGGCATAAGATCTGCATATGTGTAACTGGAAAATCCATCAGGCTACTTATCTTAGTGTATCATTGGCACATTCAGTTATATATTTAGGCCCTAATCACAGGTTTTGACTACAGACACACACAAAAAAGAAAATCAGAAAAATCAGTGTAATAAAAACAGAAAGATGGTCAACCTTTGCAAAAAAATTAAATTTATTAATCAAATAAATTGATAAATTATTTAGATGACTCAATAATAAAAATCTATCTATGGCAGTAGAGTAGTGATAAAATTTTATCAATATAAAGTGTCACAGAATTCATAGCAATACTGAGTTTTTAATGACTCAAATGTTGGATCCAAGATAATAGTGGCTGATCGGTTTGAAATGGAAATCCCTCTTGTATACATGTTGCCACCAGTATAGGCATTTATTATCACTGTCCATGACTTCACACCAGGGGGTAGCTGGCATCTGAGGCAATTCCACAGTGGTTGTTCTTATTTCTGGCAATCTTCATATAACCATTCATGCCCCATTTTTCACCCCAGCTGAAAGAAGAGCAAGTTTTCCATCTTAGAGAATAAAGCTCATTGGATTTGTTAACAGTGACAGTAGATTTAAGCACTGTGCCAGAGGCCACAGACTTCACAGAAGGAATCAGGAGAGACAAATGTTCTTGTTCACACAGTATAAACTTTTGAGTCTAAATCTGCACATAACCTCTATTCTTGACTCCAAAATAATTGCAATACCAATGACACAAGATTGAGAAATCAAGAGTAAAATATTTTTTTCCAGTAAGATGTATTATAGATATATAAAAAATTCAGAATTTAGAAATACAGTGTTACATACCATGTTAATAATACCCCAATATCCCCAGGAAGCTTGTGATCACATCTTAATGTTATAATCACACATTAGTAGTTTTATGTCCAACCAGATTAAATAAAGATTTCTGGGACCTGTATCCAAATACTGAGTGGAAACCAGAATACCCTTTTGAATTTCAAATATAAATATGTTTGCATATTTATATCTCACTGGCAACTTATACCTGTTCTTGATCAGCCAGTATTTTTTGTTGTCCGATTCTGCTCCTTCAAAGCCATAGCCAACCACCAGAACAGCATGAGACAGCGAAGTGTTGCTGCAGTGTGGATTATAATAAATTCCTGGAGAATAAAATCAATGCTGGGGTGAGAGACTCCAGCAATCTGATACAGACCCACCCTGTCACCCATCTCAATCCTCTGAAATGACAAATTCCAGATCAGATTAAAAATAGGATATATTGTTTTTAAGTCTAAGAATCTCATATAAAACTGACAGAAATACAAATTGGCTTCTATCCCTTAGTAAAAGGTATATCTAGAGACATGAAAAGTCACTCTTGAAAATAATTCTACTGCTAGGATGTCAATCTTAGGGAATAGCATAGAATGCAAAAACACTTGAATTGAGATACTCTTTTCAGATTTAATAAAAGAAATAAAAATATTGGAAAATTTTTTATTTCCCAATAATTAGAAAAATCAATTTAAGTAAACATTTAATGACATAGCTATTTAAAAATGTTGTGAGGCACTAATATTCATGGGGATATACTTCAAGTAATGTCAAAGGGGAACATCAGACACAAATTTGTCATGTATAGAATGAACATGAATATGTAAAATTCATGCACCAAAAATTTTACATTAACTTTTGCATGCCAAAGGGTCAATCATATTTGTGTGTCGTGGTGCTTTTATAATTTTTATGCATCAATTTCTATAAAAAATACTTACCTCCTTTATAAAACTTGAAGGAATCATGCTCAGCATCAATAGCAACTGAAATAGGCCCCACAGTTGCCACAGCCTTCATAAGGGCCTCCTCATCCTCTGGGATGTCAATAAAGCCTTTGTCATTAGCAACGGAGTTCTGAGGATTGTACCTGCAGGGCCGGTTCTTTTAATGATAACAGGGAAGAGAGTTGATTATTGCCATCACCTCCTGGGGAACATGAGTTAGAACCACAACCCTTAACAGTATGCAGCAGGATTTCTAAGTCAACACTTATAAATCATCTGAAGAAGTAAAATCCTATCAGTTGATGTAAAACTGAAAATTAGCTCATATATTTTTAATGGGACCCCCTAGGTCTACCTGTTCATAAAAAGTTTTTCACATTAGAACTCTATTCACATGCTCCATGTTACATGCAAGTAAGATATGTTAACCATCTCATCAGAGAATTATGCAAAGGCTAACAATATATTGTGATAACACTAAGAGTTTGCAGAGATTGATTCTAACGTATGGCAAGTAAATTCTGAAAAGGCATCTTATCTCTGAAAGTGTTTCATTTTCCAAAACCCAAGCTGAAATGACAACACAAGATGATCCATTTACTTGTGCTTCATATGGATAGGATGCCTCTGAGTCCAGGCCTCCATTGTCCTTAATATACTGGAAGGCATGATCCATTCGGCCACCATAACATCCATAATTGCCTTGAGGCAGAGAACAGTCGATAAGGTTCTGCACGCTCAATGGGACTAGTTTTTTAGTTTTCTGGAACATCTGTCCTTCAAGGGCACCAGTTGCACTAAAAGCCCAACATGAATTACAATTACCCTGAAAGGAGAATACAAAAAGCAAATAGCAAGACTTTGACAACAGCTTATCTATTTGAATATTCTCTTCTTAAGGAAAAAAATATTAACTGAATGTCCCTCCAAAATCTACCAAAGTAAAGATGTCAATTACTCTTTGTTTTCCAGTAGGAAGAAGGTCTGAATTAAACAGTATCATACCTGATGTTTCACAGCAGTCACATAGCCTTTCTTTCTCCAATCCACAGATTTGGGTACATCACCAAAGAGAGGTTTCTGAAACACTTTCCCTTTCTTGTGTTTCTGGTTTTGAAAGCCACTCACCATATTACTGAATTCTGCTCTGGTCTTCAAGGAAAAGTAAATAAAATGTTGGAAAGGAAGATATGTTTTTTAAAGAACTGAGTAGAGGAAGCACAGAGTTAACCAATCCCCGCTCCGCTCACCATGTCACCAAAGACATTCATTGCCATGATGAAGCTGTGTTTCCCTTGGTTATATTCTCCATTGTGCAGTTCAATCATTTTCATATTCTTCTCCCACTCTGCTTTCCTTTTTCCTTCTTCATTCTAGAAGTACATGTCATTAATGCTCTTTCTTTATACTTACAACCCAATCTATGCTCACCCAGTGGATTTGTTGCCAGATATGAAAAGAAACCATGACCAAGCATGACTCTACATTTATGGAAGTATTTCTCCAAGCTCAGACACAATAAGGGAGTGTTTTCTCTCACTGGGCTCACAATAAGTGCCATTAGGTGAATGCCTCATAAGAGGTATTTTCTAGAAGCTACTGTGGCTATACTCCTACAACAACAGACACCATTCTCTCCCAGGTCCCTCTGGACAGTTTTAGTGCTACCAACCATGTCATATGTTTTCCTGTGCTTTGCCTTCCACTCTTGCCACTGTGCTTCTAAACTGTGATCAAGTTTTGGAGCAGGTGAAGCCATTCCAAAACAAAGGATGGCCAGGAAGAGAGAGGGATTCATGTTTCAACAACCTAGAAAGGGAAAAGAAATGAGGGTCTGATTATATTTATCCTTCTAAAAAGTCATCTTACTTTCACCTGAAAAATAAAGGCTGCCATGGTAGAATAAAAATATTTCAATTATTCTCCCCAAAATTTATCCAAAGACTGTGAAAGAAGCTCACAGTACTGTTTGTCAATTAACTTTTGTCACTGTGACAAATACCTGAGTAAATTTCACTAAGAAGAAAAAATTTATTTGGGCTTACATTGAAACCCTATTGCTCTGGGCCTGAGTTGAGGCATAACATCATAGCAGAAGGGTATGGTGAAGGAAAACTGTTCAGCTCATGGTAGCCATGGAGAGAGGAGGGTGTGGGAAGAAACAAGTTAAACACTTCTAGAGCATGCGCCTAGTGACCCACTTCCTCCAACAAAGTCCTATCTCTCCTTCAGTTTTCACAACCTCCCCTTAGTTCATTCAGCCATGGTGGGTTAATCCTTTGATAAAGTCAGAACCCTCATGATCTAATCACCTCTTAAAAACCCACCTATGAGCACTGCTGTACTGGGGACCAAGCCCTTAACACATGAATCTTTGGGAGACACTTCATATCCAAACCATGACAGTTTTGGTTGGATTAAAGCAACCAAGCCAGATTCCATCAAACTACCAAAATTAAAATCAGCATTCCCAGAGCTTGAGGAATTGTGTCAGTGTATGAAATGGTAATTAAGCATATAAGGGTGTGAAGATTGCTATTCAGTCAAAAGTTTAAGTCAACAACTAGAAAGCCATTGGTCCAGGTCTTGTATCAATTAATGAGATCACCTGGGAAAAACTGTATTAATGAGGCAGCTGAGGCCACGTAGAGGTAAAGGTCCCCAAAATTTTCCAGGCTATCTCACATTTTATTCTTGACTAATATAGAGAGGAGACGATACACATCTTGGAACCTCCCCTTCCTGAATGACAGCTTTATGTAATGCCCTTCCTCGGGAAACTGAGAAGGACAGCACCCAACACTCCAGCAGTTCCACACTTGAGAGTGTGCCTTCCACACCCATACTCACTACCCAACTAAGGACTGGAAAAGTGGCCAAGTAACCACAAGCCAGAACTACAGGTGAATACCTGGGCAGGGGTGGGTAAGTCCTAGGGCTGTGGGGTATGGTATCGGGTCAGGCCTCCCAGGCTCACTTCTATAATTCCTGGCCAAGGGCTGTCATCTGCTTCAGCCCTTGCACATGCTCACTGAGGCCAGAGTATATTACATCACTGCAGGCTGTGACAAGATGGAACTGCACTGTCCTACCTGACCAGACCTGCTTGACTTGCACTACTTGGGGCTCCCTGAGTGGTCTCAGTGCCTCCTTGCATTTCGCAAACACCTTATTCTGCTTCCCCACCTCAAGCCTGACTGTGCAAATGCTCTTGTTCCTGGGGGTTGCACTTGTCTTCTAGACCTTGTCCTTACAGAGTTCCCCTCTTCTGAGTCCTTGTTCCTGCCATACCTCAGTGAGGCTGGTGGCACTCACCTGGTGTGGCCAAACCTTCTGCAGGTGCTCTCTGAAGACTTCTTGGATCCTCAAAGGTCACTAAGCTTCAAGCATCTGGTTTTGCAACACCTGGACTCAAGCTTTAAAGCCATCAGTCTGCTAGAGGCCGCCCCCACCTCCACTATCTCCCACACTGCAATTGGCTGTCCCAGCTGCTGGGAGGACCTTGTGTGAGCTCTGTCTCCCATGGAAGTGATGAAAATCTCTTCAACCTGTAACAGATAGTGGATTTCTTATCAGAGGAGTAGTTCTTAATGAGGGCAAGTTTGGCCGTCTTTTTGCCTCTGGTGACTGCCCTTTTTGCCCTCCCATCATGTGATACTCTCTACCATGTTATGAGTCAGCAGGAAGGCCATTTCCACATGTGATAGATTGATATTAGACTTTTCAGCCTCTATAACTGTGGTCTCTGGTTTTAAGGTGCTGTTACAGCAGTACAAAACAGACCATGATACCTTCTCTAGGTACTTCATATGAGTGGAATCACACACAATATTTGTGCTTTGTCTAGACATTTTATTTAGTTTCATTCATCATGTAGCATGTGTCATAATTTCCTTCCTTTTTAAGTTTAGATAATATTTCATTGTATTGTAGATTTTGTAGTACTGACTTTTATTTTTCTAATTGCTATGTAGAAATTTTTGCATGCTTATTTGCCACTGGTATATATTCTTTGGAAGAATATCTAGTCAAGTCCTTACCCATTATTTAATTGGTATTTATTGTTGTTGTTTTAGGAAGAATATCTAGTCAAATCCTTACCCATTATTTAATTGGCATTTATTGTTGTTGTTTTAGTAGTTCTTTACATTTTCTTATACTAATTTCTCAATAGATATATGATTTGTAGACATTTTCTCCCATTCTGTGGACTGTGTTTTCATTATGTTTATAGAGCTATTTTATGATGAAAAGTTTTTACTTTTGACAAAATCCTATTAATTCATTTTCTTTTACTGCCTGTTTTTCCATGTTATTTTGAAAACTTTTACCAAATCCCATGTCACAAAAGGTTTTCTCCTGTTGCCTTCTAAGTGTTTTTATAGTTTCAGCACTTATATTCAGGTATTTTATCTACTTAAGCTAATTTTTGTATACAATGTAAGGGAGAGGTCCAACTTCTTTCTTTTGCATATGGATTTCCAGTTTAACTACAACCATTTGTTGAAAATGTTCTTTCCCTTTTGAATAATCTTGGCATTCACATGAATTTTTAAAATATTTTTAGATGTTGATGAACCTTTATTTTATTCATTTATTTATATGCAGTCATGAGAATTGAATCCAGTGCCTCACATATGCTAAGCAAGTGTTCTACCACTGAACCACAACCCCAGCCTTCCACATGAAATTTTTAAAAGCAATTTATTAAAAATTTTATTTTAAGGCCTTTAAGGAATAGAATAAATATATCAATGAATTTGACACAATAAATGGGTCAGTGGTACCAACTAGTTTGGGGGAGGTATTGGGGATTGAACCTAGGGGCCCTTAAACACTGACCCACATCCCCACTTCTTTCTGTTTTGAGACAGAGTCTCACTAAGTTACTTAGGGACATTCTAGGTTACTGAGACTGACTTTGAACTTGTGATTCTCCTGTCTCATCCTCCCAAGATGCTGGGATTACAGGCATGTGACACTGTGCCCAGCCCAACTAATTTTAATGAATAGGTTTTACAGTCACATTTAGGATACAACACCATAAGATGCATAGGGTGGAAATATCTACAACTGCACTAGGACCTGCCCTTAGAATCTGTCAGAGGCTATGGATCAGGTTCTTCTGTGAACAACAGCTTCCTTTTTCGTATCTTGGGGTGTGATATAAATGCCTGGAAAAAAAAACATGGATTTTTAATACCAAACATGGCTGAATCTACAATTAATCAAAAAATATTTAACTACAAGATAAATAGGGGAGAAGTCTATTTAAACAACAACAACCAAAAGATATAATTATTTCAAGTCATTGAAGTGCCTATTTTTAAAAAATCTCTAAAATAATTCATAATAGAAAGGTGCTGTTGCTAACCATTTGCTTCTTCTTTCTACTTCTCTAAACTTGTCATAACAAAAAAACTTCAATGACTTCTAATTACTGAAATAGTCACATTTTGGACCAAGCTTTAGTTGGACTTTAATAAAATGCAATTGGCAGAGCTTCCTGAGTCTTATTTAAAATGCAGTACTATGAAACATGTTCTCTTGTGTATCTGTATAGATTTCTTTTTCTCATAAAACCAGATATAGTTCTTTACATAGAATCACCAAGTTTTAAGCTGCTGGGAAACCAAAATTAGAGTGGTAGTATGCAGGACACTGACATCGCCTCTCCCCACCGTATCAACATCTCCAATTTGTTTAAGTTGCCTAAATTACTTTTAAAAGGCACTATCCAGCAGACTGCAACTGAAAAAAAAATAGTTTATTTTTTATATACTGTATAGAAAACAGTTTGCTGATGAACACATGTTTATATAAAACCATTTGTGAAATAAATCTCTGGGGTCTTTGTTTTTCCTGAAGAGTTAAACCATCGGCCACTTCATTGAGAAGGTAAATGAATCAATCACCAAAATTTTATGAGCATAAAAGCTTTCACTTTATGCTCATTGTCCTTTGCATGGTACACTTGCACTCTGCTTAGAACTCACCTACATGTCCCTTCTATAATGGCTTCTCTAAGGCTCAGCCTTTCCACTAGAAATCTGAGATTAACCACAGTAATCTTGCTTTGACGGAAAACTGGCAAAGAATGTGATAGATATGTTTCAGTGAAATAATGGTCAAGACTTCTGGTGCAGGACGTAACAGGGAGCTGACCTTGGAGAGCTCATCTCCTTATCCTCATCCCCAGATCTATAGTCTGTAACTCTCTGGAGGCCAGAGATTCTCTTCCATAGATATGACTGTGCCTCTGCCATCACCTGATTCTTCCTCCTACCATCCCAGCAGATGGGACCCCATGCATAGAAAAATGCACTTAAAGAATCAATTCTTGCTTCCTCATGTTAGAACAAATGTACTCCATATTTAACTGTCAAGTGTTATTTTGACAACCTCACAATGACCTTGTGAGGACAAGCTTCCTTACCCAAGAATGTGGGTTAATTCTCCAGAGTAGAAGCTGAGTTTCTCAGTGGATGGACCATTTGGCTTTGAGGATAATGCTTGGGATCACAGCTAGAGGTCCAGTTGGAGGATAATTTCACCAAGATATGGAGGCAGCAACCATGGAGAAGAGGAGGGTGAAGTGGAGACAAGACCCAAGAAAACAAACTTCAACCATAGAGTGGAGTCAGTGATTTAGCAGAATGTTCAAAGTATATTTTGAGATTTCTTTTTTTTTTTTTTGAGGGCTTGGAGGAATTGTTAAGTCTTGATTATCTGCTCCTGTTTCCTTTCTGTGTTTTGTTTTGTTTTGTTTTTTAAGATTGTTTTCTGTGTGTTTTTAGAATTGTTGAATAAATGAATCTCATTATTTTAATACCTGAGATTGTCCCTGTAGCATTTTCACTGATTTAAGCTTCAAAGTCTGACAGTGAATTGATTCATGGGGAATACAAAGGGCTTTTGTCTACTAGAAATGATCAAGGAGGACAGGCTCATGAGGCATAGGGAAAATTACCTTCCTGGATGCTGATGGGGCAGGAAGATGAGGAGCCCCAGTCAGGTGCAGGCAGCACATATTCTTCATGGTCAAAAAGATTCCCTGCTTGACCAAACTTGGGTCAGGTTCTGAAACTTCTGCAAACCATACATGTACACTTTTTAAAATAAAATCTAATTTTAGTAAAGAATAATGCTAAGTTTATCAAGAACACCAATGTTTGATATTTGATCATTCTCTATATCTTAGTTTTCTCTTTATCTTTCTTCTCCCAGATGCCATCTGATCTCCCTGTACTGTGTTCATCAAGGATCCTGTTAGGTCCATTCAGGTGGATCCCCCTTATCCTTGATGTTTCTTGTTAATTATCTGTCCATTGGCCCTAATCCTGCTCATTGGCCATCAATTTCCATTTCATATTTGAATTTTAACCCAATATGTCTCCTTCACATAATACCCATTGCTGTGGTTTCTATACCTATCTTAATGACCCTGAATAAAGTCTTCATAACTGTGCTTAAACAAGTGTCATATAATAATTTTTCTTTTACAATGGCTCCCCTGTCTTCCTCCTACCAGCATAACACAAAGTGAGTCAGCACATATATCCTATACAGACAATGGCCTCAGGAATCACCTTCCACTTCTCTTGATGCCCTCTGGCTCCAGAGTTGAGTGTGCTAAACAAATGATAAGGAACAAGCCCCAAAGCTCAGCTTCCTTTTCTAAGCCCTGCTGGCCTGACTTGCAATGAAGTTATTTCTTTTCTTTAGAAAAGACCCTTTACTTGTCACTTATGATTCTGCATTCCCCACCACTGTGATGACCCTCACTTATAAAATGGGGTATAAAGGAGTAGTGTGGAGAGCAGGCTGTGCTCTATACTCCATGAAGTATAGAACAAGAGTTTTCAGGGTATTCCTAACCTGGAGTTACTCCATTTTATAAAGCAATAGTTTGCCATAAACTATTTTATTTTGAGTATAAGTGCAAAAGTAGAATGTCTCTAAACCTTGTTTACATAGGCAAACAACCACCATCTGCCTGGTACCATAAGGTAGAAATTGATCAATAACTCATATATGCCAACATATCAAATTAAATTGGATTTTCTGGACATGTGGCCATCCCAAATCATATCATGAACACCAGACACAGACATTTATCAACCTCACCAGACATAATGCCCTTACCTAAGACCCATAAAGGAAGAGCCCCACCGATATCAGGCGTGATAGTACTGCACCCTGATCTTGTCACCTATTCATTTGATGAAACTGATTTCCTGTTCCATCAGACTTCATTATAGCACAGTTTCTCCTGCCCATGACAATGACACACAGCCCACTCCAAGCTGGTACCTCCAACTGACACTTCAAGCTGACACTCTGAAACTGATGGAAAGGAAGATAATTGGAGATTTTCCTGGATCTTTATTTCTATTGTATCTTTTTTGATTTTCCTTCTGTGTTGTAGAAGTAGTGAAAATTATCTGTATGTTGTCTCCTTTCTGTTTATTATTTTGATTGAGTGAAGAAAATTCCATAAATAAGAATATTTGTCTAAAAATACTAAACTTTGATAACTAAGGAGGTGAAAGTCTCTTCAGTGGAATTTACAAAACATTGAAGAAAAAATGAAGAAGCCAGAAGATTGAAAGACCTCCCATGTTCTTGGACTGGGAGAATCAATATTGTTAAACTGGCCATATCAGGTAAGTGTCAATGCAATCCCCATCAAAACACAGAAAATATACTTAACAGAACCAAAAAAAAATCCTAAAATTATATAGAAACATGAAAGATCCTGAAGAGCCAAAGCAGTCTTGAGCAAAAAGAACAATTCTGAAACATCACAATATTTGATTTCAAAACACATTACATTATACTATGCATTGAACCTATAGATTGCTTTCAGTGGTACAGTCATTTAGTCTCTCAATCCAAGAACATGGGAGTTCTTTCCATCTTCTAGTGTCTGATTTCTTTCTTCATAACAAAACAGTATGGTATTAGCATAAAAATAATCACACAGATTAATGAGATCAAATAGGCCAAAAATAAACTCATGCATCCACGGCCATCTGATTCTTGACAAATCACCAAAAGCATATGTTAAAGAAAAAAGAGGCTCTTCAACAAGTACAGCTGGGAAAACTGGACATCTACTAATAGAAAATTAAAACTAGATGCCTATCTCTCCCCCTATACAAAATGAATTCAAAATAGATCAAAAACCTTAATGTAAAATCTGAAATTTTGAAAATAGAGGGAAAAACATAAAGAAACACTCCAAGACATATATATAGACAACAACTCCTGACTAGGACTTTAGTAGCTCAGGAAATAATAGCAAGAATTACAAATTATCAAATTAAAAATCTTCTGCACAGCAAAGGAAATGATCAACAGAGTGAAGAGACAGTCTACAGAGTGGAAAAAAAAACTTTACCAACTATTTATCTGACAGATTATTAACATTCAAAATATATAAATAAAAAGAACAAATAATTCAATCAATAAATGAACAAATGAGCTAATTAGACACCACTCAAATGAATAAGTAGAGAAGACAAATAGTTATATGAAAAATGCTCCATGTCTTTAACCATCAGGGGAATGCAAATCAAAACTATATTGAGATTCCATCTCACCTCAGTCAGAATGATTATTATCAAGAAAACAAAAAATAACAAATAAAGGCAATGATGGGTTGGGGGAGGAACATTTATACACTGTTGGTGGGAATGTATATTACTACAGCCATTATGGAAAACATCATAGAGGTTCCTCAAACAAATGAAAAATAGCTCTATTATATGATATAATTAAACAACTCCTGGGTATATACCCAAGGAAATCAAATCATACAATAGAGATACCTGCATACTCTTATTTTATGGTGGCATTACTCATGGTAGCCAAGTTATGGAATCATTCTAGATGCTCATCAATGGATTAATAAAGAAAGAAATTGTAATATATATATATATATATATATATATATATATACACACACACACACACACACACACACACACACACACACAATGGGGTATTATTATTCACTCATAAAGAAAAATGAAACTGTCATTTGCAAGAAAACGAATGGAATTAAATATCATCATGTTAAATGAAACAAGCTAGACTCAGAAAGACAATTATTATGTGTTTTCTTTCATATGTGGAATCTAGGGGTGGGGACAGATAACATGAAGTAGAAGGGGGCTATTAGGAAAGGCAAAGTGTGCCAAGGGGACAGGAGATAAGATAGGGTAATAGAGAAGGTGGATGTGATCCATCAGTATATTATGAAAATGTCACCAGGTACCTGTTGAGAGCCACAGCCAAATTGGAATGGCCCCTGGCATTTTGCCAGAAGTAATGGTTGAGAGGTGAGCCATTAAGATGATGATAATTAAGTTCAACTGTGTATAATTGCTGTGACTGGGTGATCCTGGATTGAAACAAGCTGTGTATTCAATTGTATATAGACCCCTGCTGTCCGCCTCAGGCACCCGCTACTTTGGAGTTCTCCTGGGATTCCTGGGGAGTTCGAATTGGTTGGTGAAGTTCCAGTGGAGGGAGTTCCAGTTGGTGTGTGGTGTTCCTGGAAGGGCCGCATGGGTGCATTCAGGGGAGTTCAGAAATAAAGTTTGTTCCTGCTTGAGTGGCTCATGATTTGTGCCCAGCCAGACTGCGGCAGATACCCACTGTTTTTATACAATGTGGGCTACTAAATATAATAAATATTTTTTTAAAAAATCAATGATTGTACTCAGAATATGTCTAAATGCTAAAGTAAAGATAAACAAATTCCTAATATTTGCTTCCTGGAAGATTCATGATTGCTCTTACTTGAACTTTCTTTTTAGGTCTAGTTAAGAACAAAAGCACTTTACATGTTTTCTAAAAATTAAATTTTGTATTAAGTCTTAAAAGTAAAGGAAAAGACAAAACAAAAGTTGAAAATTAGAAATTTGAACATAAGGCTTTTTTCCCTAAATCAGCAAAAATGTGATACCTTGATGTATAATTTGGGCAATAAGTCTCTATTATTTTAGATCAGGGGTAGCAACTTTGTGCCACCTCTCATGCACCAAAAAGTCCTTTTCAGTCTGCATAGGTTAAATACTTTATAGAATGTGAATTTCTTTTCATACTTTACTACTCTCTACAAATCTCCTTGTGCATGCATTTTTACTTCCCTGCAAAGCATTTCAGCTCTCAACCTCTATCTCAGTGGTTACTGATGTCTCTTGTATCTCCTTCTCCTTCAACCTGTAAACACTTGTGAATCAAACAGCCAACAAGGAAGCTAACCTCTCTCCACAGATTCCCCCTCATGAATTTGTTCCCCTCATGACTTTGTCCTAAGAATGTGAGCAGAAGGAGCGCATACTCAGTTCATCCATAATCCAGTAGAGGCAAGTTAAATAAGATACATTTTTTTTTCATTTTAACTATGTCATTTGTCAAAGTGTGAAGAATTGATGATATTTATGGCTGGTGAGAATTGAGAAATGGGCCTTTTGTTTGCCTTGAATTTTATACAATTTTTTTGGTCTAGTATTTGGGAAATGTTCATTGTTTTTTAGAATGATGATATTCTTGATCCCAGCAAATCTACTTTCGTGCTACAAAAGTAGTAACATAAGCCTTAATAGTATATGCTTCACATATTTAAAAGTTTTTAAATAATCCTAAATATTTATTAGTAGGGAAAGATTTAAACAGGTTACCTATGTAAACATTGAGAGGGGCCCAGTGTATACCATTCTTATTACAAAAAGTAAATTCTAGATCAAGGAGCATAGCATAATCCTATTAAAAATCAAGTATGGGCTGAGGCTTCAGATCAGCAGTAGAGTACTTGCCTAGCATGCATGTGACCCTGGGTTCACTCCACAGTAGTGAAAAAAAAAGAGGGACAGAATAAATTAGCTATGTCCATGTATTTTGACAAATAAACATATGTTTTATATAGAGAAAGATTAGGAGAACTTGAAGCCAACTCTTAATAGCTTCATTTGACAATGGAAAGGAAAGACAGTTTTGTTGGAGGAACTCACTTTTTACTTTTACTTTATGTTATTTTTGTTATTCAGTATTTTTTATTTAAAAAAATTTTTATAATAGTAAATGAATTTCATCCACAAATACAGGAAGATCCACACAACTAAACACTTTTTTTTATCCTAGTCCTCAGTCTATTCATACATCTATTGTTAGTTTCTTACTCATCCTAGAATTTATGCATGCATCTAAGAACAAATTTATAGAAATATTCTTATTTTTTACTTTTCCATAAAGGCACTACATTATATCCTTATTTGCACCTTATTTTCCTACCTTTCGGCAATATATTCCACACTTTTTTACTATTTGAAAAAAGCATTTTACAATGATATAGACTCCTTATGAATTTCATTCAGTGAGTAACTGTTGGATCTCAGGTGGGTTGTTGCAACTGCAGAAGGATTATTCAACTGTCACAGAATTGGTGGCACTTAATGTTTGGCAGGTAGGGAGCTAAGCAATAGTTACAACTTAAGGCAAAAATAGCTACTTAAGCAACAAATTTTATCTCAATAGATAATGAATTTTTCCTTTGCTTCCTGATTTTGTTCCACTTAGAAACATAATTCAGCACCTCTAGACAGTTACTTATCTCCTTGTCCTGAAATATCTTTGTTAAAATATGCCAGCATTCTTTCCTCAGGTGTGCCCCTAAGCACTTGCTCCACACTTAGAAAGCAGTGAACAGGGAAGTTTAGAACGTGCTGGGAGAGTGAAGCCCTTCTGTGACTTTCCAGCAGTGGAACTTGGGAGGGTAGTAGGACCTCCTGGGTTTCAGTTTCATCATTTCAGAATTGGGAATAAAATTATCCTTTCCTTATAGATTGTTGAGAGTGATTAAGCATAAGTTTATCATAAAGCTAATTTAAAATTGCTTTATTGTGGGGTCAAAGATAAAATCCTTCCAGAAGTCTTGATTAATTAAGAAAATATTTATTAAAGAATTTGATGCACATGTAATCCTTACTTCTTTCCTTACTCTCTGAGCCAGGTTATAAAATTAATCATGAAATCATTATGGTTAGTAAGCAGATATATAGAAAACAAAGATAGAGTTAACATGAGTAAATTATGTTCCCAAATTGATCAAATTGGCTATATGTATGCCAGGAATATACTCATACAACTTCAAATAAATTCAGATAAATCTTCTTGCCTTGTTAGGATTTAGGAGGCCCTGGTTTCACTTCTCATCATTTGAAGGATGTTCAAGTTTTTTTAAAAACTGTTCAAGATTGCAATGAGACAACATTCTATTTCCAACAGAGTAGATAAAATTTAAAACCAAAGGTTGAATGTTTTCACTGATATGTGGAAGTTTAACCCACAATATGTGGGGCAAGGGGAAGAATACAAGTTCAATCAATTCAACATAGGGGAATGGAGGGAAGAGAAAGAGGATAAGAAAAGGAAAGACAGTAAAATAAATTTGACATAATCTTCCTATGTTCATATATGAAAACACCACAGTGAATTCCACCATCGTGTGCAACCACAAGAATGGATTTTAATTAGAATAAGACATAAGATTTTAATTAGAATAAGATATAATTGTATAATTATACCAAAATGGATTTTACCATCATATATAACTAAAAAGAACAAAAAACAAAACAAACAAAAAAAGAAAACCTGTGGCAAAACTAAGCATTGACCAGGTTGCTGAGAACAACTAAAACTCACACACTACTGGTCAAAGTGTTAAATATAAGGCCACCCTGGAGAGACATTTGCCAATTTCTTATAAACTAAATCAGATGTCTACCCAGTGCCTCACAATACTAATCTTAGATATATACCCAATGGTGGAGGTTCATTGCAGTCTTATTCACAACAATTTCAATGAAAATAGATGGACAGGTGTCCATCCACAGGAGAATGGATGAGCACACTGCAATGTATTCCTATTCAGCAATTTTTTAAAAACCAACTATTTCTATTGACAATAATATTAATGAATCTCAAAAACTTTGTGAAACAAAAGCAGGTAAATTATGATAATTATTAGATTTGAATATAATTATCAGATAATTATATTCAAGAATAGACAAATCCTATAATACACATTATTTAGCTTGATTTGGTCATTTTACAATGTAGATATAATACAGAACATTCCCGTACAAGCCAGGTTTGGTGGTGCATGACTGCAAGCAGCTCAGGAGGCTGAGACAAGAGGATCACAAGTTTGAGGGCAAGCTCAACAACTTAGGAAGGCCCTAAGCAACTTAGTGTATCAAACAAAATAATAATAATAAGAAGTTGGGTAAAGCACACCTGGGTTCAATTCCCAGTACCCACCTCCCCAAAACAAACATGTATGCAATAGATACATAAAATTTTATCTGTAAATCTAAAATAAATAAAAGAAAGTAGAAAAATATCCATCCATTAACAAGCAGAGAATTGCCTATTTGATAAAGGAATTTTATCCAGAATATGTAATGGCTATGTCAAAGAAATATCTGCACCACAATTTCAAAATTGCATTATTATAATAGGCAAAATGTTGACTGATTCTAAATGTCCATCAGTGGATAAATGGACAAAGAAAATGTGACATATCTACATACTGGAATATGTAACCTTTTTAAGTGTATGTGTGGTACTGGGGATTGAACCCAGGTGCACTCTCCACTGAGCTGTATCCCAGTCTCTTTATTTTCAATTTTAAGACAAGATTTTACTAAGTTACCAGGCTAGCCTTGTAGTTGCCATTCTCCTGTCTAGGCCTCACAAGTCAGTGGTATTATAGACATGCACCACTGCACTTAGCTGAATACTGTCTTAATAAAGAAGTAAATCTGGTCATCTGACACAGCATAGATTAACATGGAGAACATTATGCTAAGTGAAATAAGCTGGACCCACAAAGATAAACACTACAAGATCTCAATTATGAGTGGATTCCAAGAAAGTTGAATTCATAGAAGTAGAAAGTAGAATGGTGTAACCAAGCACTGATAGAGGGTGGGGTAGATTCCAGAGATGTTGGTCAAAGAGTACAAAATCTCAGACAGAGAGAATGAGGAAGAAGGAGGTAGAGAATTTGTTTGCAGACCCTTTCTTCAATGGATGGCATATGGAGATCATTTTGTTAAAAGGTCCTTGGAATTAGAGATATGTAACTTTTATCTCTAGAAGAAGCAATATATCCAGGAACAATAAAGTACATTTCTGTTGAAGTTGCTCTTAGCAGTTTTGTTTTTGGAGCTGCAGTATCTGCTTGGACTCCTGGTGGTAGTGGGTTCCATTTAGGATCCTCAAAAAATTATTTCCTCCAAGAGAAATTATACTATCCAGAGTCCAAATCATTCCTTGAACACTGGAATATGTACTAGTAACTAAATGAGAAAATGTCTTTCTGGAAACCACTGACTCACTGGGTACCATGTAGTGGTCAGAGTGTCCTGTAGGTCAGCACAGAATCCACCTGTACTGCACACATTTATTCCCAAGAAGGTGAGAGTGTCTGACCTTCTTGGGAATAAGGTTCTAGGGAACCTTATTCTAAATGTCTGATTCTAAATGTCCATTAGTGGATAAATGGACAAAGAAAATGTGGCATATCTACATACTAGAATAGTAACCTTTTAACAGGTTCTAGGGAAGACAGACTCCTTGTCAGTGTGTGGAGCTAGGGCATGCCTTTGACCTCTCTAAGTTCCAGTTTTCTTAGTCTGTAAAGCAAGAATGAGAAGAAATCAAAGCATCAGTGCTGGCATTGGTGAGGTCTCAACAAATTCACACTAACATGAAAAGGGGTAGTGACTGATACTGCTTTGTGTTGGATGAAGAGCAGGAAATCACCTGGGACCCATGTCTGGTTAACCACTGACTATAATATCCCCCATTGATGCAAATTTCTGCAAGATGCAGGACAAAGAACACATCTTTCATAGTTCCATTTTTTAGCCCAGAGAGGATTAGAGGATTATTTTGTGAAGGAGTGAGGATAACTGCTATCCTCCATCTAACAAGGATAGAAGCTGAGGGTGGTTGAAATGATTCCAAAATGTGAAAACTTCATTTGGAGTAACAGAGAAATCATTAAGACCAAAAATGAATGCACTTCACAATGTTACCCAGATTTCTTATAGTATACCTTGTTGTCTAAAGAAAGAATAAGTTCATCTGTGTGATTTTTGTCTTTTTCTCATTTATGTTAGATAGAATTTTCTGTGGCACCTATTTTCACTGAATCATAGATCACATTAATCCTTTTATAATAGATCACATAGATCTATGCTTTTTTATTAAAATTTTATATGCCTATTTATCTAACACAAAAATTATACATATTTATGATACACAACATGATGCTTCCAGATACACACACACACACACACACACACACACAGATATCTATTTGGAATGGCCAAATCAAGCTATTTAATACATGCATTACCTCATATGCTTATAATTTTGTTGTGATAACACTTAAAATCAATTATCTTAACAAATTTCAAATATATATGATTTTTAATGACTATAATCACCATGATTTACAGTAAACCTCTTGAACTTCTTTCTCCCCTCTGTAATGACTACATAGATTTGCACCATGTGGATACACCTATTGGTAAAAAACACTTGGCTGTCTCCATATTGTTTTATTTTTGTTTTTGTTTTTTACTTTTGTTTTTTGAAGGGGTGCTGATACTGACAACCTAGCACAGGAACCCTTCCTGGATCCTGGCTGACTGGAATTCAATTACTCACCCTTATAAGAAATAGACAAAAGATGGGAAAAGTAATATTGAACTTGATGCAGTTTGACCCAACTGGGGAGAAATATATTGCTTCTTACCACCAGCCCAACATAAGCATTTATAATTTATAGAAACAAAATCAGGAGATGTGTGTGTGTGTGTATGTGTGTGTGTGTGTGTGTATGTGTGTGTGTGTGTGTGTGTATGTGTGTGTGTGTGTGTGTGTGTGTTGTTAGTTAGCCAGCCTGTGTTAGACCTGAGTGATCAATTTTCACTCCCATCTTCTTCAACACTTATCCAGGTCAGGGGTCTCAGACCCTCCAGCTTCTTTTTCTCAGTAGAAATGAGTTCTCAATTCAGAGAAGGGGTAGCCTCCAAATTCAGTCTGTTTGGGAGAGTTGTTTTTGTAGTTTTGTTATTATAAATGTAGACAATGTTGTACGTATATTCTTCCACATCACCCTTATTCATGGAAGATTAGCCTGTCTGTACAGATATTACTTCAGATTCTTGGGAGACTTACTACATAAATTTGTTTTCCTGTCAAGACTTTTGTAGATATTTCCAAATTGCACCCCCCCCAAAAAAAAGGCTGAACTCATTTACACTCTCATGGACTCTACCTATCAGGACCACCCTGGATGAACATGTTGAATATTTGTAGATTCACATTCTAGTGTGAAATTATATAAAGTAGGAGTTCAATTCATGAGAAGAGTTGTTGTTTTTGTCTTTAATGTGAAAAATAGTTTAGCATCTTGGGCTGTGTGTCCAATTTATAAAAATAAAACCATGTGGCACTATTTTTTTTTCTTGTGGGTAGTCACATACACATCAAATATTATGAATTAAAGCAAATTTTTCTCCCCATCCCTTTTTTCTCTTTTATTCTATATGCAAATTCAATGAGAACATTCTCGAACTATGTCAAGAAAATATTTAATTGTTCTCCTGCACATCCCAATGACATTATTTTTTAAACACCAATTTAATAAGTTAGTTATTTCTTTTTATATTTCAAGATTTCAAATTTTTTTGTTTTTTGTTTTATTTGGCAGTTCTTGGAATTGAACCTAGGGCCTTGTCTATGCTAGGCAGCTGCTAACTCAAGTTTGGGAAAAGACTGTAGTTTACTGAAAAGAATTGGTGAGGGTGCGGTGGGGGGTGAGTTGGGTCAATAGGGAGGTTGCCATGGCTGCAGCATAAGGTAAAGTGGTCACCAAAGCCAGTCTTTTGCAGGTTTATAGCATTGTAAGAATATATTCGCTCAGCATGAGACCCTATGAGGCCATGTAACCCTGAGTCAAAACTATGCACTGGGGCAAGAGGAGGATAATGCAAGAGGGTTAAAAATGCAAAGACTATAAGTATTTTGCAGCTAAACAAAGTAAAGCAAAATAAAATTGAATCCCTGAAGACTTGAGACCAGATTTGTCCCATATATTCCCTGTTTTGTGGGTGAATCTTGAGCACTAAAATATTTCTAGGGCTGATTCTTCTGATGCCTCCAGATCTCATGGGTCTATGGATTGATTACAAGGAGCTTGTATTAAGCAAGTTTTCTAAAGAAAGAGAACCAATAAGATGTAGATAAAGAGATGGTAGATGGTAGGTAGAATCAAAAGACTTGTTAAAAGGAATTGGCTTATGTGATGATGGAAGTGGAGACATCCAAGATCTACAGTTGGCCAGCTGGTGACAAGGAGAGCTGATGTATAGCTGTAGTCTGAGTCTAAAATTATAAGAATCAGAATAGTAATAGTGTTAACTTCCATTCTGATAACTTTGTGGCTCAAGATGCAAGAACAGATGATGTTTCAGTTTAGTTTGAAGAGAGGGGAAAAAAAAAACAATGACCCAGCTTATTCACTAAGAAAATGAGGAGCTCACCCTTATTCATGGAAGATTAGCCTGTCTCGTCTATTGAGGCCTTCAAATACAGATTGAATGACTGCTTTTCTCAGCCTACAGATCCAATGTTAATCTCATCCCAAAACATACACCCCAGAGTGAAGTTCAACCAAATATCTTGATTTCCAATGGTCCAGTCAAATTAGTGTATAAAATACACCATCACAAGCCACCCCTTCTTGTCCCCCTGGCTCCAATATGCTTCTTCTTAAACCATCCTTAATTTCTAAATAAGAGATCATAATTCTGCCTAACTTTATACAACTATTTATCTTCCCTGAAAGAGAAAATGAATCCCTGAGTAATATTTACTTTTATAAAAACTTTTTATTTTATAAAAGCTTTATGTTAAAATAATAATACTTAAATGCCTTGAAATACTCAGTAATCTTATGCTTCATGGTAAGGAAATGAAACAGGAGAAAAATGAAAATATTACACATACACATACACATACAAACAAATCATCATTCAGTGCCTGTGAGGGATTGATTCCAGGACTCACATTCCCCATGGATACAAAGTTTGTCACTGCTCAATTTCTTATATAAAATTGTAGAGTACTTGTCTGCAATCAAAACACCTCTCCCCACATACTTTAAAGCATCTCTAGATTACTTACAATATCTAATACAGTCATGCCTTATTGCATTGTACTTTGCTTTATTGTGCTTTACAGATATTATAGATTTTACAAATGGGATGCACGTGGCAACCCATTATGCAGCAAGTATATTGGCACCGTTTTTCCAAAAGTGTGTGCTCACTCCAAATCTTTGTGTCACATTTTGGTAATTCTTAAAATATATCATATTTTCATCACCAGTGTCAGATCTGTAATCAGTGAAATTTGATGTTAATATTGTAATTGTTTTGGGGTCCCATGAACAGGATCCCTAGCATAGCAATACAACAAACCTACGAAAGTGTTTGTTTGGCTGTTGAACCACTCTGTCATTCCCCCATCAGTCTCTCCATCCTGGGGCCTCCCTATTCCCTGAGACACAACAATATTGAAGTTAGGATAATTAATGACCCTACAGTATCCTCAAAATATTCAAATGAAAGGGAGAGTTGCAACAGCTAGAAATGATTAGCTTACTGAGGAAAGCATGTTGAAAATTAAAGTAGGCTGAAAGTTAGCACTCAATACCAAACAGTTCATGAAGCTATGAATGAACAGAAAAAAAATTAAGGAAATTGAAAGGTGAGTGGTGAGTGCAATGATTTACAGGAAAAGATACAATAAGAAATCAACAAATAAATCATGATGAAGGCCATTGTTTTGGGAATCAGATAGTACTGGGTATACTTAAACTGGTAGAGCCCCCAATTCCTCGCTCTTACCAGGGATATTAAAAATATGTAGCTCAGTGTCTACTGAAAGCATTAGATGGGATGGTTCATCGTGTGCAGCATGCAGCCTCCAACATAGAGCTGCCATTGTTCTCCTTAGACCTGTTTTGGATGAAGAGTGCCTTTGTATCATTGAAATGCCTTTGCCGGCACCACACCTTAAGATAGATCACTGTAGATTTTAGATGGAGTTTTCAAGAAACACAGGAAAATTAAAGGACACATGACAAGAGCTTAAAAAATGCTGGGTATTTGAGGTTTTAGGACCCAGCAGAGATGGCCAGTTAGAGACACCAGGCTATCAGTAATGTCCTGGAGCCATTTCAACATGTCACCTTTAGTGTACTTTAAAGACCTCAGGTGCTCTTGGAGTTTCTCAACCAAGCAAGATTTAATCATCAGTGCCTTCCTCAAGTTTTCCTTGACAGTTGAGCCCCTACCTACATGTGATGTGTCAAAATATGTTACAGTGGGCAGAACCTATGACTAAATGAAGTGATTAGCCAATGATCCAATGGAAAGCTTGCTTCCTACCTTTTATCTTTTGCATATTCTCAGATAAATAGTAAGCAAATAAAAAAAAGATGTACTTTTATAGCAAGAAAAAATGACTCTCTTAACTTTCAGTGGACCCACTGTCTGTTCTATTTGTTTTGATTGAAACTGAAGAAGACCTGAGTGAACACTTGCACAATTTCTATCTTTAGGGCTTGACCTGTTCATGATCTAATGAAAAAGGCATTGGTTTTTTATAAACAAGTGGAGTATATAAAAGTGTAATTATCAAGTACAGAAATTAATCACCTAGTTAGCTGGCTCAGGAGCAACACTGTCACACATTCGCTACAACTTTTTTCTGGAGATGGGACAGTAGGCACAAATAGATCTGGCTTGGTTTTCTTCCCTTGGTGCTTCCAGTGAATGACTTGGTGGTAACAGTTTTCAAGGATTCTCAGAACTATCTTAGCAATGTTTTTCTATCAGTTTATTCCACTGTTCAGATTTTTTAGTTAAAAAACAAAACAAGTAATTATTATGAAAAACTTAGAAAACAGAGTAAAGCTAAAACAACAAAATGAGAGCAACAAAAACTTACCCATGATCTCAAAATTCTTCTATTAGACTCATGGAATTCCTAATCAAATTGGAATGTGTTGTTCACTTACACGTCAAACATGGCATGCACTGTCTCTTGTACTACTGCATTCATCATACAAATTCTTCATCATTTTCAAACCACACTTAACTTCTTAAGACTTGTACTCTTTTAAGAAGAGTATAATAAACTGGTTTGTATCATATCCATGACAAAAATCTAATATTTTTCTCTTCAAGAAGCTTTCCTTCCCCCACAATATAGGTCCCATCAGTTATGAAATAAATATGGGATCAGTAAAACCCTGTATTCCTCATGGAATTTTACTATTCTATTAAATTTCTAAGCTGGGGGAATCACTGGCACACACAGGGTCTAAAAATCAGTAAAATGAGAAGCTGTTCTTTATTGGAAATCAGCTTTCAGGGATAGAGAAAAATAAAATTCATTTTTATTTTTATTTTTAAGGACAGCACTCTTGTCAAAATAATTATCAAGTTAGCAATCAAGCCTATAGTCTACCTCTGTTCCCAGAGGACAAGTAAAGATAATGGGAGAAAAAAAAATCTGATAAATCCATAACTTGAAACATTCTATATAGTAACTGGTTCTGCATTTTTGCTGTATGGCAGGGTGTTCTCTATGTGAAGGTCTGTAGTGGGGTTTTCACCATTTGCAACTTGTGCTGACTCAAATTCTCTGGTAGTATGTATCCATATCCAAAACAAAAGCAAAGTCAGAAGTCTTTGGTGCCCTGGGTGGGATGGAGCTGCTCAAAGAGAATGGACCAGAACCCAGATAAAGCTCTTCCCAGTGGAAGAAGTCTGCCCAAAAACTCAGGCCATGAAAGCATACAGAAGGAAATCCATGACAAATTGAGTATAGAGTGTGGAAAGTTCAATATACATTTAAAGTAAGTCACTAGACAAGAAAATTTGAAATGTCAGTAACTTCTACAGCTTGTACATGAAAAAACAAAACAAAGCAAGCAAACAAAACGCTCAAAGCTTTGCAGTGGTGCCCCAGCTTTGACAGCAATGCAACATTAATATAGCATGAGCAGTAGTGGGTTTTAAAACTGAAAGTTTTTGAAACTAACAATAATGATAATTGTTGACGATAACCTTATTCTGTCACTGTGGTAGAAAGATTGATTTATCTTTCCATTGTTACTAAAAGAGTAATATTACAAAACCTGTTATATGTAGCAAAAATGTGATAAGAAACACCGGACATGTTATCAGTTAATTAATAAAGCAATGTTTGTCTGGGAGGGGGAACAGATGGAGCAAACAGAAATGCAATTTTTTGCTTAGCACTATATGCTTTCTCTTCTTGTATATTAATTATCAGGTATCAAAAGTAAAATGGTAAATATATTCAGTTCAAAATACAGAAGAAATGTGCATGGAGACATTTACCTAGCACTCTTTATAATAGGGAAATTCACCTGTGTGCTTCATAATTAGGAAAATTAGGATGTGACACATTATTATAGCATGCTATAGCAATTAAAGCTAACTTTTTTAAAAGTTTCTAATAGTATTGAAAAATAGCTCTGTTGTAATGATAGGTTAAAAAAAAGCAGAGCACAAGATACTATGTGATTTCAGAAAAGTGTGAATATGTACAGGAAAAAAAATCAGCTGACTGGGAAAACAAACTTTATTGCATGAAATTACACAAAAGCCTAGGGGCACTGCCTCTGGCTGAAGCAGGGCATGACCAGACTGATTTGTCGGTGCATGGACCCAAAATCAATAACTGTTTTTCTCTTTCCACAGACATGTAGATCACAGAATATCATGATTTGGAAGCAGCAGCCCTCACTAGCTTGGGATAACTGACCTTACATTTTGGAAGACAGAATGATTGTCATTGATGCTGGCTGTGATGAAAACTGAGGGCTTTTCAGGGCTCCAGCGGGGCTCATTCGAGTGCAGAAGCCTCAGAATCAATCAAGGCTCTTGCCCAGAAGACCAAGTCTTTATAGTCAGAGAATCCCTTTCCACACACATAAAAAAGATGCACATGTCCATATATGTATATATACACAACACACCTACATTTACACTTACAAATTTATGCATGCTTTTATCATACTTGAGACCTCAGGTACCATAGGGCACCACAAAATGCACAGTACACTCATAAACACACATGCACACACTTTCACACACTCATACACCTAAATACATATATACACAATGTGGGAACATATACAATAACTCAGTTACACATATGCACAAATATGCACATAACGTGTGTGTACACATATATACATATAAATGAAGACTCACATGCATACACTTGTCCAATATGCATATACACTCATGAGAAACACGTAATCATACATATGTCATACATACACAGATATATATATATATGAGATTATAAATATATATATATAAATATAAACACATATTCATACATATGTCAAATATATATATATATATATATATATATATATATATATACACGAGATTATAAAATAAGCATGTTAGCATAGCAGTATAAATCGCCCTCAGATGGCCCAACACATAGTCTGAATTGGGAATAATTAACTGTGCAACTTGATCTTAATCTTTCATCTTTTTTCTTCTAGTCCCTAAAGATAGTATTGTCAAATCAAATAATTTCTAAGATTTCTTGTACTTGTAAATTTATGTGATTTCAATGGGACAAGATGAGCAGTCATCCATCACAGACTGGTTCAAGTACATCCTTGTTCTTGACAAGGATCCAAATGGGTTAGAGTCACAGCCTTGGACACCTGGTGAAACTATCAGTTTAGTCCTCAAGGTGACACAATGTGAACAGCTCAAGGTCCAAGAGACTCTACTGCAGGCATTTGTGTGAGTCCTCTTCTGTCCTCCCTCACCTGCCATACACGAGCAACTCCTTTCTGAAGAAAAATTGGCCTAGGGAACATGTAGTTACCAGCTAGCAATCATTGGGGTGGGTGGTTCCAAGGAAATATGAGCATCTCTCAGTCCTGGTGGTAAACACCTGTACCAGACAAACCCCAGGGTCTCTTTTCTGTCAGGAAAGGAGAAAGTGGGCTAACTACTCTTTAATGTCCACTTGTGGAGGCTTCTCCTTGGCCAACTCTCTGGCCAGGGCATTCACCTGAGACAGAGGATTCTATCCTTCTCCTGGTTCCATATGTGGAAGCTGCTGATTTCTGGGACTGAAGGCTTTGGAGGCACAAGTGTCTCATTAGTACCTGACTTCTGGCAACAATGATGGAGTCAGACTTCAATCTCAGTTGCTGCCCAGAGCCCAGCTACCATCTCTGAAACCAGGCCCTGAGAACAAATTCCTGATGCAACTGTGGAATTGAGGCCTGATGCTCTCTCAGTGAACTGCACTCCCATGGGAAGCATGGAGTTGGCACCACAACAGGTGCTCCACATTTGTCCTGGAATGATTAATTGGAGAATACTGCTCCTCATAAAGAGTCTGGCCTGGTAAGTCTCCAAGAATTCAGTATTGCAAACAGAATGGTGCCAACTCAGTAAGTGAAAAAAATTCATTGCAAACCAACAGAAAAGAAGCCAAAGAAAACTCTGACTTCTCACTTCTGGTTAAAAAAAAAAAACATATATATATATATCACTTTTCCTATTTTCTCCTTTGTGGGAGATTCTGCTTTACTGGGCTGCTCTAAATGCAATGGGTAATTTTGTGCATTACTCTTTATTGCTACTGGGACACTTTTTGGTTCTAGTTAATCTCTTTATTTTTTAAAGTAGTAAAATATTTATGAGTGAAATTTACCACTTTAATCATGTGTAACTGCAAAGATCATAGGCAATACATTCAAATTGTTCTCCAACCAAAACCTCCAGCCAACCCCAGAACTTTTTCATCTTACAAAATTGAAACTGTCCTCTTGCTCTTAATGAGGGCCTTTCATTTATAAATTCCCATCTCTCTCTTGCCCTCAAGGTTTTACACCTGGTTGGCTCTGGTAGCTATTTATCCAGGAAAATCTAGTCACACCCTCACATTGGCATGGCTTTTCTGAGGTCACACCATCAGGGGTAAGACCGAAATGGACTCTGATGGGACTCAATTTAGATTTAGAATTCTGTGAATTCTGAAGTTGTAATTGTAAACTCTTTTCCATAAACCCATCATCAGAATTCCCATCCAGAGTTCTGATTGCTTTCAGGCATATGGAGATCCAGATTTTGGAACCAATTTGAATTCACAGAAATGCCTAAATTACACCTAGTCCCTGGGATGCTTTTGTCCATACTTAAGACCTCAGGTACCATAGGGCACCACAACTGAGAGATAACAAGGAACATGCTTCCCCAGTGAATTTCCTAGCTATGTTAAAGAAAAGGCCCCATGAATGGCTTTTCTTTCTGGATCATAACAACTTGCATATCATAGTTTTTACTATATCCACAGGAGATGAATTATAGCCTGGTTTCTTCCTCGTCCAAAGGCTTTCCCAATTGATCACAGTTCCTGGTACTCAAGTCCCCACCCTGCCTCCTGTAATTCCTCCATGACAGGTCACAGAATTGTGCAGTGAGCTCAGTAAGTCTTAAGCTCTTGATTATAAAGATTCTGGAGTGTGACTTCAATATTTCAGGAGCCTGGAGATCCAAGAACCAGATGAGCAGGTACCTGTCCTGAGACCTGCACACAACAGAAGTTAAATAGTAAATAATCTAGCAATCCCTTCATTTGTTTGCCCAGCATCCTCCCCCTTCTTCAGTTAACTGAACACCTTTTTGTGGCAATTTGCTCCTCCCCATCATCAGTCCAGGGAAGAGGAACAGGGGCACTATCATATAGGCACTGTCTCTCTAACCATTGTGATTCTCACAGGGATGGCCACATGACCCAGTATGATCTAGTCAGAGGCCTTCTCTGGAATGTTGCACACACATGCTGCAGGAGGTCAGCCCTGGCCTCTGGTTTTCTGTCTGCTGTTATGCCCCAGTGATATAAGGTTCCTTGAGGTAGGAGAGACTGAGGCTAACATTCAGGATGGGGCTGGTAAGAATGTGAGGTTCACTCTTGAAAGCAACCATAATTTTGATACTAGTGTATTCCTTAATATATCTTTTATTTAGTTTATTCCTTAATATATCTTTTATTCCTTAATATATCAGTTTATTTCTTAATATATCTTTATATTTATATATATTCCTTAATATATCTTTTCTCATTATAAAAGAGAACTGTATTCCTATAAGCACAATCATCATTATCATTTTAGTATTTTTCCTTCTTTCCTTTTTACTTCTCTGCACATTGTTCTTTAACTCAATCTTGAGATTTTTATTCAATTATGGTTTTGTCACCTCTAGCATTTGTCACATCTAGGTACTAGAGGTTGATCAGTTGTAAAATTCCTAGCCGATGCCCTGGACAAATGTAATGTTTAGTTAAAGAACATCAGGAAAACAGGTATTTCCTGCTAGAAGCCTTCTCTTATTCCTGGTGCTACCCACTGTTTCTCGGTATAAATGCCACAAACTTTCTTCTGTTCCTGTTGTCAGGATTAAAAGATGTCATTTGGTTCCATAGTTTAGCTATTGTGAATTGAGCTGCTATAAATATTGCATGGCTGCATTATAGGAGATGGCTGCTTTTAAGTCCTTTAGGTATAAACCAAGGAGTGGAATAGCTGGGTCAAATGGTGGTTCCATTCCAAGTTTTCTGGGAATCTCCATACTGATTTCCATAGTGGTTTTACCAGTTTTCAATGTATGAGTGGACCTTTATCCCCACATCCTTGCCAACATTTATTGTTGCCTGTATTCTTGATGATTGCCATTCTGACAGAAGTGGGATGGACTCTTAGTGTAGTTTTGATTTGCATTTCTCTAATTGCTAGAGATGTTGAACATTTTTTCATATATTTGTTGATTGATTGTATTTCTTCTTCTATGAAATGTCTGTTGAGTTCCTTAGCCCATTTATTGATTGAGTTATTTGGTTTTTTGAGTTCTAGAGACTAATGCTTTATTGAAGGTGAATGTGGTAAAGATTTTCTCCCAATCTGTAGGCTCTTTCCTCACAAGATTGTTTCCTTAGCTGAGAAGAAGTTTTTAATTTGAATCTATCGCATTAGTTGATTCTTGATTTTACTTCTTGCACTTTAAGCATCTTATTAAGGAAGTCAGATCCTAGGCTGACATGCTGAAGATTTGGACCTACTTTTTCTTCTATTAGGAACAGGGTCTCTCTGTTCTAGTGCTTAAGTCTTTGATCTACTTTGAGTTGATTTTTGTGCAGGGTAAGAAATAGAGGCTTAATTTCATTTTTCTAAAGAGGGATTTCCAGTTTTCCCAGCACCATTTGTTGAATAGGCTATTTTTTCTCCAGTGAATGTTTTTGGCACCTTTGTCTAGTATGATGGTTTAACCATATTTATGTGGGTTTGTCTCTGTGTCCCCTATTGTGTACCATTGGTCTACAAGTATATTTTGGTGCCAGTACCATGCCATTTTTGGTACTATAGTTCTGCAGTATTGTTTAAGGTCTGGTATTGTGATGCCTCCTGCTTCACATTTCTTGCTAAGGATTGCTCTGGATATTCTGGGTCTTTTATTTTTCTAAATAAATTTTATGATTACTTCTTCTATTTCTATGAAGAATGTCATTGGGATTTTAATAGAAATTGCATTAAATCTGTATAGCGCTTTTGGTGTCCTCCAATAGATGAATGGATAAATAAAATGTGATATAGATATTCAATGGAATATTACTCAGTTTTTAAAAATGAAATTATTGCATTCACCAGTAAATGTATGGAGTTGGAGAATATCATACTAATTAAATAAGCCAATCCCCAAAATCCAAAGGCCAAATGTTTTCTCTAATATGCAGATGCTAATTCACAATAAGGTGTGGGGCACTAGAGAAGAACAGCATTAACTTAGATTAGACAAAGAGAAGTGAAGGGAAGGGAGGAGAGGAGATGTGAGGATAGGAAGAATAGTAAAACGAAACAGAAATTATTACTTTCTGTATATATGTGACTGCATGACCAATGTGATTCTACAACATGTACAACTCAGAAAAATGAGAAATTATATCGGATCTATTTATTATACATCAAAGTGCACTAATGCATTCTACTGTCATATATAACTAAAACAAATAAAAAAAATTTTAAAAAGATAAATAGGAACACAAAAAGTGAGAAAAAATGTTAAAATTTTCTGGGCTGTTTTTACTTTCCCATGCCAGAGTAAGCATCAATAATAAGTAAGTACCTAAGAAAATTTGATTGTTTTCCAACCTCTGGGGCTTTAGGTTTAATGGCTTTCTGGGTTTACGATTGGTTTGTGAGGTGTTGGTAGGGAAAACCCAACAAAGAGAGAGAACTGTTTTTGAATTAACGAACAACAAATCCAATGCAATAAGCAAGTTTATTTATTAAAAAAAAAGAGAGAGAAAAGAAAAGCAAACGTTTCTTTTATGACATATTATAGATTAAGTAAAAATACCAGTATTAATATATAGGTATATACATAGTGTGTGTGTGTGTGTGTGTGTGTGTGTGTAAAAATACACACAGATGATATAACATTAACACTACATGCTTCTCAGGACAGAAGAATTAGGACATGTTTCCCTCATCAACTTAAAATTCTATCACAATGTCAAGTCACTGCAAGAAAGCCTGTTCCTGAATTTTCTTTTTGACTTCAAATACAAGAAATTATCAAATCAGGATCTAAATGTGGAAACCATCTTCTATACACCAACCACAACAGACTTCCACAAATCATGAGCCAGGGATCTTCTGAATTCTTACACAGGTCTTCACAACCCTACAACTGTGTCAACCTTCTACCTGAGATGAGAGAGGATGATGAAGCAGGACAGTTTGTAGGTTTCATGTGCACATTCACATGGACATTGCAACAAAAGCCAAGTGGAAAATGTTTTTGTAGAACAACACTGGCTATGAAATCACCCTGGAGGAGGATTTCGTTGTCCCCTTTCCTTGCTGAATGAAGCAGACACCCCCACCCCAAACACCAAGAAAATAAAAACAAAAACAAAAACTCAGGGTGAAGCACCTCTGGCGATGATCAGCATACAGCAAGGGACAGAGAGGTAGCATTTCCTTGGTGACAGCGCCTGGCTGACTTAGATGATTTCAGACACACCCTCTTCTGCAAAAGGCACTCACATATTGTCTGTTTATAAATCATACAGTGGGGGTCCAAGCATGGGAGTCTCTTCTACAAATATAAAAGATAAGTTGAGGAGCTGGTATAACAAAGAAAAGAGTGTAAGAAATATACATTGTGGATAAATGTGCGCTTTCTCAATAAAGTAGTTTAAAAAAATTTCATTGAAAAGTTATGAATTCCAATAAAATTACTGGTAAGAAGCAAGGTACTGTAGGACAAGAGATGGAGTCCAAAACACTGATAGGACAGACATTAGTTTTTCAAGTGGCCAAAATGAAGGATATTGTCTACCCTCTTGACTAGAAAGACCATCCTCAGACAAAGGATAGGTGTGAGGGAGGGATGTGGTGGCAGGGAAACAGGCAAAGCAGGAGGGAAGGAAGCTAGCATCTTCAGAATGTGGGCGCAGGAAGGAAAGTCCCAAGATCTCCACTAGAAAGGATGAACTGCATCCCTTGCTTCTGCAGTTGGAAGAAACCCTGTCCAAGTCCAGGCTACCTTCACCGGGACACCACAGAGCTAATGGAATTGTAAGACGTGCCACTATTGCAGCTTGATGCATAGGCTTCCTGGCCATTGCCATCCAGGTTAATTTTGAACACAGAGGATGCCTTCAGTAAAAAGTCTGCAGCATCCCTGCGACCCAGCTCCCTCAGTTTGGACATGAGGACACCCACTGTGCTCTCAGGGTAGGAGGTCCATTCCCGTAGCAGGGCATGAACTGGGCTGGGGAGGAAATCCCTAGGGGCCCCAGTATTGGTGTTGTACTTAGCCACAAGGTCCGGGAGGCCCAAGTTCATGGCCAGAAGGCACCAGTCCTTCCCCATAGGGTCAGGTGGATCCAGTAGGCGACTCAGTTTCCTTCGGGTCAGGAGGTTCAAATCTGATGCGTGGATGTCCATGCCAAGACTAGCCTGTGAGTAGACATCATGACACCCAAAGCAGGTGATGCTGCTGAAGCTCTCCTTGTACCCACCCATGGTATTCGTCAGGGAACTCTCCTTCAGGGTCTGTGCTCGGAAGAAATCTCGTGGCTGGTAGATCATAACGGGCTCATGGTGCTCTCGCAGCTGCTGGGGGCTCAGGTAGTGCTTCACTGTCAACAGCCCAGGCAATGTGGTGGCCATGACATTCTCAATAGTACTGCACACCGAATCCAGCAGCAGGCAGCACTTGATCTTCTCAGTCTCTAGCCCGCGTACCTGTACTTCGATGCCCTGGCCATGGTTGACCAGCAGCACCAGTAGCTCTGCCCCACGGTTGGCAATCTTGCAGCCGCTTACCCACAGGCGAATGTCTGCATCACCCTCTGTGCTCTGCTGGTGAATCCACCGACACAGGTTCACCTGAACTTTATGAAAGATGCCACACGGGAAGGGAGTAAGATGCTCCACAGGAACAATGCGCACACCACCGTACACCATCACCTCGTCCTCTTCGTCTGTCCAGGAGCGCTGCAGGTTATCTGTCTTGATCAATGCAGGGACATCCACCATGGTCCCGCTGCTCAGGTCACGGGCACAGATGTCCATGGCATCCAGGATCTGCAGCAGTTCTTCCACGTCGCTATCAGGTACCAAGCGCTGGATGTCCTCCATGGTGTAGCGGCCCCTGTAATGGTGCAGGGCCCTGGGAGTTTCCACCGAAAGCAGTTTCCCCAGGACATTGGTGCAGAGCCAGCGGGGATCCAGGAGCAGCACATCCTGCACAGTTTCACTCTGTATTATGTTGATCTGTCAGAGGGGATGATACAAAGTCACTAGTAGGAATGGAACCCAAGGCAAGGGCACCCATCATTAAGAGCACAGAGAAGCCTAATCCCAGTGAGAGAACCTGAGCAGACCTTCTAAGAAACCACACAGGGCAGTTCCGTGGATTCATCTCTAAAATAATGATTCCACCCAAACTAACTTGAGAACAAAAGAGAGATTCTGAGAAGCAACTACATATGACTCTCAAAAAAAAAAAAAAAAAAAAGGAAAAAAAGTCCAATATGTAATGAAAGAAAAAAAAAAGACAATAGAAAAGGGGGAAGAATAAGAGGAGATATGGTAATCAAACACTGCAAATACTGCAATGGGTAATTTTCAACTTGATTCTGAATCCCAAAATAAATATGTAAATGAATAAAAACATCCATAAAAAAACCTTTGTATAAAGATGACATAGCCATAGTCCTATATCAATGTTATGTTTCTGGAATATAATCATCGATTGTATCAAATTATGTGGGCAAACATCCATCTCTTTGGAGATATAGATCAAATTATTTAGAAGTACAATGTATTGACACTTTAAAATAAATATGTAAATGAATAGAAGAGAAACCCAGAAAATAAGGATTCATGGCAGTGTTCTTACAACTTCTCTTAACTTTTTGAACTTTTTCAAAAAAGGATGCAGAATGTGGTATTAATATGCCATTATGTAAATTTTAAACATACTTCATAAAAAGGGTCTGGAAAAATATGCCACCATGATAACAGTTCTCCCCAAGAAAGAAGAGGAATGAGACCAGAGATAGTGAACAAAGGAGACTTCAGCTCTTTGGATCATGTTTATTTCTTCAAGAAACCAAGTGGGGCTAGGTGTGGTGGTACATTGCCTGTAATAATAGGCATTAGAGGGGCTAAGGCAAAAGGATCACAAGTTTGAGATCAGCCTACAAGACTCTTACCAACTTAGTAAGACCTTGTGTCAAAATAATCGAAAAGGGCTTGGATGTAGCTCAGTGATAAAGCACCCCTGGGTTCGATCCCCAGTACCAAATACCAAACTAACAAAAAACAAAAGTTGGAAAAGAAAAAAATATAACATAAACCAGAAGTCACTTTTTATTTTAGAGAACAGCTACCTTTCCTCTATTTCTTCTCCATTCTAGAATAGTGCTATGAATAACAGTGATCAGAATAGGCTTCTTCCTCATAGGGATTTCAGACTGTACCTGCTGGCAACAAGTGAACTCCTCTTCACTATTTTGGCTTAGGCCTTTGGATGCCTTCCCTATATGGTTCTGTTCAAAATTGAGCCTTAGACTGAAAATTCATGACATGACCCTGACATGGCTCCCAGGATTAGAGAGTCAAGCTTCTGGTTTTTAATATTCTCAGAAGTGCTTCTGGCTGTTAATATTCAGAATGGCCACTCTTGGCCCAGAATAGCTCATGCTGTCTCCTGAATTTCACAGGATGGATTTCTTTCCTGGAAATGGGCATACATAGAATTAGAACAATATTTCCAAACTGCATTGGAGTGCTGAATGTCAAACAACCAAAAGTTAAGATTTCCTCTTTTCTGTCACTTCTAGCAGGCATCAGTTGCTGGGATTTTTGTGTACTCCAATTATGATACTACTTATCTGTCTTAGCATATCCAGTCATCCTCTCAGTTAGGACACCTCACTATCTTTTCTCAATTGTTTGTCAACCTAGGATGTCTGTTTGGAGCTGGCACCTCCCGACACCAGGAGCAGCTATCCTGAAGAGTGCCAGGAAGACTAAGGAAGAACCAGGTGCCCAATGAGGGGGAAGTAGACCTAATCACCTAGGGCAGAAGTCCTGTACCCATGATCTAACAGGATTTGGAAGATAAAATAAACCGAAGAAAACTCAACAGCAGCTGCAGAGAACTGCAGTTCTAAGAATCAGTTGATGCTGTAAAAGCAACACAACTAAAGATATTGTGGGTAACTGGGCCATTTCCACTCTGTTACCCCATGCTCATCCATACTTCAGGAGCTGGATTGTGGGACAGAAATGGGTCCCTGGAATTCCTTGAGGACATTCCTGGCTCCGGGTAGCCCTTACCTCGCCTGTGCTGTGGAGCTGTTGTGCGATGCGCCTGAGGTCCTCCTCACTGGCCAAGGGGTTCAACTGGTCCTGCACATCATACATGAACTGCTGCAGTGACATCAGTTGATTGGGCCCATTGAGCTTCCTCCAAGAAGGCAGCGTGGAGATGATTTTCTCACAGAGGTGTGTCATGGGAGGGCAGCCCTACAGGGACAGGGCAAGGCAAGTTAGCAGAGGGTGTTAGGAGGTGGAGCCCAGTGAAAAGGATGCCATTTATTCCTGCATGCTGTGCATAACCCTGGTGAATGAGTTAACACTTTGCTTGTGGAGTACTGGGGTAATTAGTGTTTTAGTGCACCTGTATGTAAGCAAAATCTGTCAAATATACAGTTGTGTAGAGGCACTGTCAATCATGTTAAATAGATGGTGAGTCTTCACATTTGTTTTGGAATTGTGGACTCAATCCATCAACTAAAGTTCATCAACTCTTCATGTTTTACTCATTTTTTCCCTCCCTCCTTCTTTTCTTCACTCACTTTCTTATTCCCTCATTCAATGGTTAGTGACTATTTCAGTAGAGCAGTGGTCATATGGTGAGCACAGAGAAGTAAAGAGCATGGGTATCATTATCAACATGAGAACATTCATGGGGACTATTGTCGAAATGCTATTTCAGATTAGATTCATTATTGGTAATTGGCTTGAAATTGGTTTTTAACCATTGAAGTTGGTTAAACAAACACACCATCCTAATTAGACACCACACAAGCTACAAACCGCACTGCATCCTTAATTTGACATCTGTCTCCAAATCACATTTTTTTTTTGTATCAGCTAATTCTATTTCCTAATTTTAAAAAAAATTCTCAGGGATAAAGGCAGTTTATTTGAGGGGTTCTACCTGCCTGTCCTTAGAAGTTTGGGGGCATCAGTCTGTCCAGCAGCTGATGTACCACATTTCAGCTCAAAATCTTCAAGATCCCTGGGAATAGAGGCCCTGATCCTGACCTGGGGGAGCACCTGGCTCTTCACAGGGTACTGTTTGTTCAAAGTTCACTGCCCACTGGCTTCTGGTACCATGTTCCCAGAAGCCTGCCATCTGCCAACTGTGCCATGGGACCTTGACAGGAAATTGAGGATATCTGAGGTGTGAGGTCAGGGTCTTCATGAAAGGAGAGGGTTTCCTGGGAATTCTGAAAGCCTGTCTGGAATGAGAGCCTGTTGCTGGATGTTCAGGGTTTGGGAAGGGGAGATAAATCATGAGGTGGCCCCACTGGGTAGGAGAGGGAGAGTCTAGACTCAAGCTTGGGCAGCAGGGACATGCCTGAGAACAGATTATTATTTTTCCATTTTAGCATGTTTTCCATTTAGCAGGTTTTTCCATTTCTTACCAGCTTTGGAGAGCTGTTTGTACATTTTAGATAAATAATATTTTATCTGTCAAGTGTACTGAGAATGTTTTTCCCAGTTCAGTATTTCATTTTTTAAATTTTTATGATTTTTTTAATCATCTCTCTATATTATTTTATTTTGTCAAATAAGTATACATTATTAGAAAATTTCTAGAGTTGTTTTTACCTTGCTTACTCAGTCCCAAATTATTTTAAAACAACATTCTCCAAAATTTCCATTTGGGATATTTACTGCTTTGTATTTGCATACTTAAACATTTTAATCCATTAATTTTGGTTATCTATCTTGTAGGATAGTTCAACTTTACATTCTGGGCAACTAACCAATGAAATAGGATTTTTATTAAGTAAAAGTTTTCCCCACTAAATGAAAATAATTATTTGTTTTCTGTTAAATTTCTATAGATATTATGATTTATGTAGACATTCTCTGAGCTGTTGCTATTTAATTAATTATAGAGCCTTTATACTATGTTCTACTTATTCTTTCAAGAAACTCCACCTGCTTCATCCCACATAGATACTAACTGGAATTGTATTAAATTTATACAACTTCACAAAAAGTGAAAAATTTACTTATATTTTACCTACAGCAAGAACACAATCTCATTCTTCTTGTTCTCATATAATATCATGTCCTTCAATAAAATTGTAAGTAACTGTTTTTCTACTTCTCTGAATTTTCTAAACATGTTCTCCAGTAAATTTTGCTAGTGACTGTTTTTCTACCTTTCAAGAGTTTTCCTAAACATTCCAAAATAAAGCACTTCAGAATTGCTTTTATAGTTTGTAAAAAGAAATTCTATATTTAAGTAAAACATGAAAACTTTAAGAATTTCATGCACCAAATGGCTCCCTTTTGCCTATTACAACCCTCCATCTCCTACCACTTCCTGTTTCTCTCTCTTCCTGCCTTACCACAGAGAAATAGGACAGCATTCCCCACCCCTCACCACCCAGTTCTGGGACAGTGAAGCCATCCCCTGAAAACTAAAGCAACCAAGAGAGAGAAGCACCCTCCTCCCTGCTGGTAACAGCAAAAGTTGGGTCCAGACCCCTCCAGGGTATACTCACCAAAACAATCTGACTCCGAATTTCTTGCAGGTGATTCCGAAGAACTTTTATGTCCTTAGACCCAGAAGCTCCAGCATCCAGCACAAACAGCTTATTTGAAATATGAAGATCATTCCCAAACCTATAGAGAGAATAGGTGCCTGAATCTCTCTAGGTCTTTTCATGGAGTGGACAGGTTCATACTTGCCTCAGTGGCTTATAGGAGGCAAGAAAAGTCCTGGTAACCTTGCAAAGGCCTCTCTGTCCCTGCCTGGTCACACTAAGTGCAGAGGTCTGGGGGAAATAACATGCACTCCTAGAAACACAAAAAGGAGCATGGGGTTTCTACACATCAGCAGGAACACAGTGTGATAATATGTCACCTCCACCTGAGGCAGGAAAGGGATGGTCGGTGTGCTC